>NC_080785.1:83699425-84008368 GCF_028018385.1 Neofelis nebulosa | reverse complement strand
TTGCCCTGGGGACCTACCCAAAAGCAGCAGTTTGAAAAGCACCTGGACTATATGTAAAGGAAATTCATTTGCTAATCTTAAAGCATCTTCTAGAGGGGCAAAGACCTGTTGGGACTCTCTTCTGGGACAGAGACACTGGCAGGTGCCATTATTGCTCTCTCCTTCCACCTTGATAACCTAGGCAGGGCAGATCAGTCCCACACTCTCCCGTGACCCCATGAGAGCCAGTAGGTGCTCCTGGCTCTGCGCACTTCCACAGCTCTGTGAAAGCCAGTCCTGTGTTCTTCCATTATTTCAAGAAAATTGGAAGCCATGTGTAGTCCACACAGGTCATGTTCTGTTAATAACTGGTTCTGGTGGCCAGGGAGGTTAATGTTCCTGGATCCCACAGGACATTAAAGAGATCATGGCAAGCTACCACCTCCAGGGCACTCCAAAGGAGATGGAAATACAGCCCCAGTCTTTCTGTGGAAAAAGGTCTATTTAGTAGTCCTGGAGCTTCAGAGTGAGATTTCCCACATATCTAGAAGCTATGGAGAAGCTCTCAGGCAGTGTGGGCCAGGAGACACCATCTTTGCACTCTCCCTCAGCCTCACTACAGCTTACCAGTATCTCTCAGAAAGGAACTTATACACTTACTGAAGCATTGATTTTTGCAGCCGTCACCCAGGGAACACCTCCAGATTGCCTGATTGGGAGGCCAGAAGGGTTTATGATTGTGGACTCATATGACAGCATATGTTGCATACTTTAAAAGCTAATATCTAAGGATCTGGCTTCTTATCAGCCTGAAACTAGATGATGAATGAGATCCCTTTTTTGAAATGCTGATGAGTCTTAGCACAACTGGGATCTATCAGGAATAAATTAGGCTTTTTAGACAATCATCAAGGTTTGACAACCAAAATCTAGGGCAAGATTGAAAGATAAGGTTCATCTTCTACAAAAGCCTGACACTCCTTCAAGACTGTAGGAGATAGTTGTTTCATCTAATACACAAAAACAACACACAGAGTCAAGAAAAATCAGGAAATACAGAAATTGTTCCAAATGAAAGAATAAGATAACTCAGAAATAAAACCTCGGTAAAATGAAGATATGATCTGATGATAAACAGCTCAAAATAATGGTTATAAAGATGCTCACAGAACTTCAGAGAGTGGATGAACATAGTGAGAACTTCACAAAGTGATAAAAATGCAAGAAGGTATCACACAGAAGTTATAGAAATGAAGAATATAATAATTGAACAGAAAAATACACACAGAAGACTGGTTAAAGCAGAAGAAGAGATCAGTGATCTACAAGACAAGGCAGAAGAAATCACCCAAACAGCAGCAAAAAGAAAAAAGAATTTAAGAAAAATAGATACTTTAAGGAAAACATCAAGTGGAATAACATTTGTATTATAACAGCTCCAGAAGAAGAGAGACAAAAGGGAAACAAAATATTTAAAGAAATAATGGTTGAAAATTATTCTAAACTGAGGAAGTAAATAGACATCCAGGTCCAGGAAGTCAAGAAAGTTCCAAATAAGATAAACTCAAAGAGATCCACATCAAGTTACATTATATTTTAAATGTCAAAAGTTAAAGAGAGAACCTTAAAGTAGCAAGAGAAAAACAACTTACTGCACATAAGAGGAAAAATAACATAAGCCTATCAGCAGATTACTCGGCAGAAACTTTGTAGGCCAGAAGGGAGGAACATAATATATTCTAAATACTGAAAGGAAAAAAAAAATCTTCCAACCAAGAATAGCCTACCAGCAAGGTCATCATTGAGAATTGAAGAAGAGACAAAGTTTTCTAGACAAGCAAAAGCTAAAGGAGTTCATCAACACTAAAGCAGTCTTATAAGAATTGTTAAACAGACAACTTTAAACTGAAAGGAAAGGGCATTAATTGTTAAGAAGAGAACATGGAAGTATCACTTTAACTAGCGACAATAAATATATAGTAAAGGCAGCAGATTAATCATTTATAAAACTAGTATGAATACTAAAACACAAAAGCAGTAAAAATAAATATAACTCTAATAGTTAAAGGATACACAGAATAAAAAGATGTAAAATGTGATCTCAAAAACAAAATGTTGAGGTGGCATAAAAATTTAGAGTTTTAAAATGTGTTCAAACTTAAGTTACTGTCAACTTAAAATAGACTTTTATATCAGCAGTTACAGGTGAACCTCATGGTAACAACAAAGCAAAAACCTCTAATTAATACACAAAAGATAGTAAAAAAGGAATGTAAGCATAACACTAAAGAAAGTCGTTAAACCACAAGAGCAGAAAAAAGGAACAGAAACTACAAAACATCCGGAAAACAAAATGTTGATAAGTGCATACCTACCAATAATTACTTTAAATATAAATGGACTAAAGTCTCCAATCAAAAGACATAGAGTGGTTAAATGGATTAAAAAACCAAGACCCATCTATATGCTGCTCAGAAGAGACTTATTAAAAAAAAAAAAAAAGGCACACACAGACTGAAAGTAAAGGGATGGAAAAATATATTTCATGCAAATGAAAGCTGAAAGAAAACTGGGAAATCTTATATCAAACAAAATAGACTTTAAAACAGAGACTATAGTAAAAGACAAGAGGGGGCATTATATAATGATAACAGGTCAATCCAATAAGAGGGTATAACATTTGCACATATTTATGCACCCAACATAAATAGAAGCACCTACATATATAAAGTAAATATTAACAGACCTGAAGGGAGAAATGGAAATACAATAGTAGTACAGGACTTTAATATCTCACTTACATCAATGGATAGATCATCCAGACAGAAAAATCAATAAGGAAACCGGTCTCAAATTACACATTAGACCAGATGAACTTAACACATGTATACAGAACATTCCATCCAAAAACACAGAATATGGATTCTATTCAAGTGTATGTAAAACATTCTCAAGGACAGATCATATGTTAGGCAACAAAACAACCCCAATAAATTTAAGAAGACTGAAACCATATTAAGCATCTTTTTCCACCACAGTGTTATGAAACTAGAAACTAATTACAAGAAGAAAACTGGAAAATTTATATATATGATAATATATGGAAATATATATGATAATATATCTATAATAATATATTTGATACTATATATCATATATTTAATGGCAATATTATCACTTTTTTAACCTAAAATGTTACTTTCTCAAATCTATTTAAGTCCATGCTGAAGACCTTATCCATTCACAATTTTTCCTTGTTTTTTTTTTCCTAAGAATAAGCCTCCTAAGGGATAAGAGCATTATAAGCAGTAACTCATTCTCACCAGAACATTGACAGCCACCTGAGCAGAATCACTTCTCTGTCTGAGGGGATTGGGGACAGCATCACTGGCCATGTCTGTTATTCTCACTGCTATCGTGTACTGTGATTCAGTTTCCCTGTCCAGGAAATCCAACAGTTTTACCATACTGACACAAAAATGAAGGGAGAACTGTTATCCCTGGATCACTAAATATCTTTAATTTATGCCAAATCATAAACCATATAAATGAAATAATCACAAAATAACAAATAGAAATGAACTAATACAAATAGTAATATTCCCAGAGTATTATTCATCAACAAAATCATTTGCACCATTTTAGCCACCTGTTTCACATTCTTAGATATAAGGAAGCGAATACATATGCATAGATTTTCTGAAGGTCTATATAGAAAAGATAAAATCTTTTGTGATTCTTCCTGTAGTAACTAAGAATTTAGTTACTACTTACCAACCAAGGTGAACATTAAATAGTTCAAGAGAGTTATTTTTTAAGACATTCTTATATCCACAGTTACTCAATAAAGTAAATTTCAAATGAGTATAGGAGCTCTTTATTTGTATTATTAATTTATATTGGTGTTTTTGTAATACCTGTGTCTGGTTCAATGTAATTTTCCCAACTGGAGTATCAGCTGTACCGTTTTCAAATATACTAAAGATAAATGGCAATATACTTCCAATTGAAGTCAATTCATTAATGCAACTCACCCTAATGATGATTGTAATAATTGCTGTGAAGAAAAAAGTACATAAAAATGTAGCTAAGGTAATCATGTGTCTTCTGTATTATTATTTTCTCCTTTCTTTTTAATCACCATCTAATATTATATAGTTGACCCTTGAACAACATGGGGGTTGGGGCACCAACCCCCATGCAGTCAAGAATCCATGTATAACTTTTGACTGCCCCCTGAATTTAATGACTTATAGCCTACTCTTGACTGGAAGCCTTACCAATAACATAAACCATTGATTAACACATATTTTGTATTTTATATGTATTATAGACTGCATTCTTACAACAAACAAAATAAGCTAGAGAAAGGAAATTTTATTAAGAAAATCATAAGGAAGAGAAAATACATTTATAGTACTGTAAAAAAATCCACAGATAAGTGGACCAAGCCATTAATCCATGTCCAAAGGTCAACTGTATATAAAATTCTATGAGTGTAAATTATACAAATACATCTAATTTGTTAAGTTCTGTAATTAAATTGGTACCTATTTAATTATAGAGTGTTTGGAAATAAGTTTAAGATTAATAAAATACTTTATTAACTTATTTTTGATGCTTGTAAAAAATTACCTTTTATAATATTTATACACAAATGCTACTGTTCTGACTTAAAGATTAAAGTTTCCAAAAAGGGACATAGTTTGCTAGTTGAATATGACTAAATTACTTCAGCATTACAATAAAGAAAGATGCATATATAAAAAAAATATGAGGGAAATGCAATTTATGAGAATTTGAATATTAGTTTTTTTTTTTCTCTAATGAAAAATAAATTAATTCCATGAGAAATCTTTTGAACAAAGATTTCAGAAAAGTTCAACTTTGACATTGCCTTTAAATAGTTGCAATGTCCTGTAATAACATTTGGGCATCATTCTCTCATTCATGTTTTGGGTTGCATGTGAATTTTATTTTTTTAATAGAAGTATATATGCACTAAATATGAGTAATCTCATATATTTTACTATAACAGATAATCAGAATATTTACAAATATAAACTTCTAAGAACTAATTTTTAATTACTTTTTATTTTATATGACTCAAAATATTTTAATACTTCAAATTAATAACTCTTACTTGACAATACAGGAGTTCCTTCATCAGACACTCTCACAAACAAGGTATACTTGAAGTGCATCCCTGCAAAAATAGCATTATCATAATCTAGTTGTGTAGGTCCAATCTGTAGATGAAGAATTTACATTGATGATTATTATTTCCCTTGATTAAACTGTTTTATCATTTGCATGAATCTGAACCTAGGACTTGTGAAACCTTTGGTGAAAAATACAGACTCTTGATGGTTTACCAGAGGGGAGATCAGTGGAAGGATGGGAACGCTAGTGATGAGCACTGGGTGTTGTATGTAAGTGTAGAATCACTAAATTCTACACCTGAAACTAATACTGCACTGTGTGTTAACTAAGTGGAATTTATTTTTTTTTATTTTTTTTTCAACGTTTTTTTTTGTTTATTTTTGGGACAGAGAGAGACAGAGCATGAACAGGGGAGGGGCAGAGAGAGAGGGAGACACAGAATCGGAAACAGGCTCCAGGCTCCGAGCCATCAGCCCAGAGCCTGACGCGGGGCTTGAACTCACGGACCGCCAGATCGTGACCTGGCTGAAGTCGGACGCTTAACCGACTGCGCCACCCAGGCACCCCAACTAAGTGGAATTTAAATAAAAAGTTGATAAAAAGTGAAAATCGCATTCTACATTTATATTTCATATGATACTCTATACAGTATTCTACAACAATACTGTTCAATATGAATGTGAGTCACATATATAAGGCACAAATAACTTTAATTCCTCTAATAGCCTCATTACCATTGCATCAACAAGCTAAAAAATAAAATCCAGGATTATATTAATAGATGCAGAAAAAGTATCTGGTAAAACCCAATATGCATCCATGACAAAACAGTCAGTAAACTAAGATTAGTCAGTAAGCTAAGATTTCTCTTCAACTTGATAGAGAAAATCTATAAAAACCTTCAGCTAATATCAAAGTTAATGGTGAGAAGCTCAAAGCTTTCCCACAAAGATCAGGTAGACAGTAGAAATTCCCCCTCCCACCTCCTCTTTACAACATAATAATAGAAATTCTAGTCGTGACATTTTTTAAAAACAAAAAAGAAACAAGTAATATTAACTTTAATAAAGCATTTTATTTAATAAAATGTGTTCAAAACACTATCATTTGAACATGTAATCAACACCATAACAATATTGGTGAGATGTTTACATTTGTTTGTTCATGCTAATTGTGATAAATCTGTTGCCTATTTCACACTTGCAGCATAAACCCATTCAGACAGGTCACAGTACAGGTGCTCAAAAATGCATGTAGTTAGTGGCTTCCATACTGGAGAACAAACTTCATAATTATTACCTTACATTGTAAAAGAATACTAATAGCCAAGGTAGGGTTATGTATCAATGTGCATTCGTTCACACTGACTTGCCGTAGTTTGTCTTTTTCCAATTCTCTACATATGCATCTTCATAAATAGCTGCTATATGTGTATATAAGATTTATAAAAAGTAGTTGCCATGAATTTATTTGCGCTTTTAGAAATAGTTAGGTATGGATTATTATTAGCAGGCATAATCTCTCAGAAGCAAGCTTTAAATTGCAAATTTTGAAGTCATACAAAAACAGAACTTGAGATCCACTCTGTGAGAGAGGTCAAAGCATCTCATAGTTTTGCTCTTTCACTTTACTCTCTAGGGAAGGATGTGCAGGGCAGGCAGAATGCATTCAAGATCTTTCATTTAATAATTTTAAATGAAAAGGGTGATGGTAAGAATCTCCCCCTTCACAGCTCATGTACAATGACAGTCCTCAGTGTGGCCATAGCAAAAGAAGGTCTGAGGCCATCCAGGAAAAGTAGAAGGAATATGGATTCTGTGCTGTGTTTCCAGTTCTTCTGAGGTCCTTTCCAAGCCTTAGCCACACTCGCATTAACTATTTTTCTCAACAAACATCCAACACGTATTAGGGAGATATGTTACTTGTAGCAACTAGGTGATGAGTTTGTGCAGAAAAGCATAGGCAAATAACGTTGTTTTCTTAAGATTCTGCAACATTCCAAGAATTGCAGAAATCGGGGACTGTAAATGAATTGCCAAATGGGAAAAAATAGTTTCTGCATAAATAGAGTATTAAGTGATCTCTAAAGTACGTTTCAGTCCTAAACATCTGTATTCTAAGTGAGTACAGAGAGTGATACACAGAACACTGACAGGACTGAACCAGATGTCGGTCAAGAAGTAAGTAATTCACATTGGTAGGGCTCCTGTTAATTTACTGCGTGTCTTTTCTCATCCTGTTTATATCTAAATGATATGGAAAAACTGGAAATGAATTGATCACTGAAAAACAACAATAAGAATATATCAGAGGCAGACACAAACATACATAAAAATTATACATATGTCAGAGATGATATTGCAGGCCACTGTAGAAATATCACTGTGTGGGGCGCCTGGGTGGCGCAGTCGGTTAAGCGCCCGACTTCAGCCAGGTCACGATCTCGCGGTCCGTGAGTTCGAGCCCCGCGTCAGGCTCTGGGCTGACGGCTCGGAGCCTGGAGCCTGTTTCCGATTCTGTGTCTCCCTCTCTCTCTCTGCCCCTCCCCCGTTCATGCTCTGTCTCTCTCTGTCCCAAAAATAAATAAAATACGTTGAAAAAAAATTAAAAAAAAAAAGGAAATATCACTGTGTAATTTGGTATTACAAAAGGGAAAAATCAATTGAATTCATACTTCACTTTAAACCACAAAATGGTTTCCCTTGGATTTAGAAAACTTAAATATCAAGGACTACTTGCTAAAATATTTACAGGAAAATAGAGGATATTTTCCAGAATATATGAACATACCATATAAATCAATAAGGAAAACAAAGCAGGAATGGGTGAATGTAATTTACACTTGCCATATAAAGGAAATACAAATATTTCATATTTTTTTCACACAGTTGGTTAATGTATGAAAAGGTGTGCAACTTTGTTACTAATCAGGCTAGTGCTTGCTAAACTGTGTGGGAGTACTAGACATTACAATAAGGATATTAATCAAGAATAATGCTTACACGTTGATGGTGAGAGTATGATGTGATGCAACTACTTTGGAAAACAACTTGGCACCACATCTTGTAGTTGACCATTTCCATACACTATGACATGTGAGCTGTTTTTAAGTATGTACCTAAAGAAGGCGTTGCACGTAGGCACCAAGAAAAACACCCAAGAATGTCTATTGCAATCTTAAGTAAAACTCAGGATGAAATCCAAATCCTATCAATGGGAGAATGGTTATAGTCATACAATGGAATATTAAGGAATATAATGGAACATAACAGCAACTAGGTAAGTAGGTGATGATAGA
This sequence comes from Neofelis nebulosa, assembly GCF_028018385.1. Classification (NCBI taxonomy): domain Eukaryota; kingdom Metazoa; phylum Chordata; class Mammalia; order Carnivora; family Felidae; genus Neofelis; species Neofelis nebulosa. Next base: position 83,999,928 of record NC_080785.1, on the reverse strand, counting down.
GATGGATAGATGATTGATAGGTAGGTAGGTAGGTAGGTAGGTAGGTAGGTAGGTAGGTAAGTAGATAGATACATAGATACAGAGATATATAGATACCATAGATGGATGACTTACTCCTCAAGACATAACATAAATGAAAAAATTAAGTCACAGGAGACTGAATAGAATATGATGCCACTTGTATACAGCTCTAGAAATAAATTAATCAACACTGTGTTCAAAGATATATGTATAGATGATAAAGCTATAAACCTCCCCCAAACATAACAAATACAAAATTGAAGATATTGGCTATCTGTGAAGGACAAGCAGAAGGATGAGAAAGAGTATTAAACACAGCTCTTAGTAAGGTTCTCATTCTGAAGGGGGTGATAGGTTGGGGGTTTATTTTATTACTATGTGTCATAGCTTGCAAATTATGTCAGTTATGTTATCCTATAAATATCAAATATTACATCATAAAACAGCATTTAAAAATGATTTGACTAGTAAAAATATATTGGGGTGATTTTTCAGGTCAATGCTCATTAAAGAGAAATGACCTAATAAAATACATGATTAGCAATACCAATATAAAAAAATTCATTTGTTATTATTTTATTAATAAATATATTACATATGAAATGTTTAGATTCATTTTATATTAATTCATTGTTTAATGTTAAAATTATATGACTATCATTGATATCCTGATGAATATCACTCTTCAATGAATTAAAATAAATTTAGAGTTAACGATATCCACTTGACTATTAGCGTTTTATTCATTATTTTAACATAAAACTCTTGGTACTTATTGTAAATTATAGTTTTAAGTGACTGTTAAGACTCTCTTTTTTCACATTTTAATATAATACACATGTAAATGTATGTCCATCTAAAAACAAAATTTTTAAAATATTTGTATCACAATTATGCCCTTTTGTGGGTTTAAAACTCAAGCATTGTTGGAAAGCCAGATAGGTGTGCTTTCTATGTTCTCATAATTAGGTTTTATTCACTAAGCATTAAAGTTGTCTCAGTTTCTTGTTTTTCTGTAAACTGGCTTCTCTTGCTTGACTGCAGTAGAAAGATAAGAATGTTGCTATTTTAATAACCCTTTCCGAATTTAATCATCTTTGGAGAAAAATATGATTGCTCTCATTCCAATAACATGATAGAAAAGGGGGGTTATACCATAGATCAATGAGTTCAGTGGAGGTTAATATTACATATTTTGCAAGAAAATATAGGAAAAGTCATTGTGGGGTACCCTGATTCAGTGGTTTTGCTTCTAGGAAATTTGTGTGGCAGGTTGTATGGTCTTTATCAAAATTAAAGAAGGTCCGATACAATAATTTGTTGTGGTTTGTTCATATATATTCTGTGTTTTTTTTTTATTCTTGTTGAAAGTTGTTTGAATAGGGAGAATTGAAAGTAATGTTACATAGTCCCCAGGATCTTCATATTCTTAATTAAGAATATGTTAATATCATATTATTTTCCATAATTATAAGAAATAAATTAATACATATAGTTTATGGGGATCTGTTTTAACATTCTGGTCATATTAACAATATCTTCTAACTGCAAAGAAATGTGAAAATGTGATATTGATGCCTTTGGGAGTCATTTGTTACTAAATGCTGTCAATGTCTTAAAAAATATTGCACAGCCAAATTTTGTTCATTTATTACTCATTTATTTAGTAATTTAGTAATTGATTAACATACATCCAACAAGTACTGAATATGTGCCAGGCACTAGTTTAATGACAGATTTTTTTTTTTTTTATTTCTCTGTCTAACTGAGGAGACAGAAATGTGATAAGTTCTATGGTAGGAGAGAACTGAATTCTGTGACAACCCAAAGAGAAGCACCTGACCCAGGGAAAAGGGAGAAGAAATATCAAGAATGGCTTCCTAAAAGAAGTGACGTATCGACAAAGTTCTGAAGGCTGTGCAAAAGCGTGTGGGTGATAGAGGCACAAAATAGGTGGGGAACATTTCCTAGCAATAGAAACAGTGTGAACAGCAGGACCAGAAGCCGGAGCTAAAGGCACAGTGTCCTAAGGCTGTGAAAGTGATTTTGTGTATGCTAGTCACAGACTGAGGCAGAAAATGGTAAGGATGTTAGGGGTTTGTATGAAATGCAACCCAGAGCTTGGGTAGTGGTTCAACTGCAGGGACTGTGTCAAACAAAGGCCCAAGAGCCTGTTTATTACCTATTTACGGCTTACTTACTCAGATCATGTCTGGTGTCTTAGTCAATTGACTAGATGGGCAATTTTTCATCATAATATCCAGATATTACCCGTGAATCCTGCTTGAACACAACGCCCAATCCAACCCTCCCTCTTCAGTTTAAAAATATGTGAATATAGCAACATATATAGATGTTGGTCTCAAAAACTATTAAAAAATAAAATTTAGCTTTACTTTATTGGTAAAATATTTAGCCTATTGCATATTCCAAGTTGCAGTAATAAGGTATGTATATTTATTCTATTTTTGTAAGGCTCAGTAGTTATTTAATATACTTATTAATGACAATTACGGTGATTTCAACACATTCCAAAGGCATAGTCAGTACTTTATCATAGAACAATTTGTTCTAGGAAATTTATAACCTTCCCAGTTCAATTCCCAGGATCAAAATTGCATTCCAGCATTCACCCTAAGCTAAGATATTTTGTTGGCAATTTAAGTTTCAGTTAAAAATACAGGAACAAATTCTGCCATCTGCTATTTGAACTAATGTAGTTCAGTAAGAATTTTATAATAATAAATATAGTTTTGTTTTTAATCTAAGGTCAATCACAGGGCCATGATTACAGAGCAGCTTTAAAATATTTGCTTTCAGTTCATTGTGTGTGAGGGTAGATGTTTTATTTGAAAAAGTGTCCATAATGAAATGATAAGTGGAACTGTTATTGGAAACAGTCCCATCCTTATCTGTACAAGTTAGAGAGACTTTAACTAACTGAGATATTTTCATGAAGTTCAATTCTGTAATGAGTAAAATACGAGAAAAAATGTGGTGCAACATGTTAATGTAGATTTATGCAGATGATAATATTTTAAATGTTTTAAAGTGTGTTCGTATTTTAAGTAACCACTTTTGCCAATAATATAATGGTGAAAAATTGTGAAAGATAAAGAAATTATTTGACACCCTTGCTAAGGACTAGGGAAAATGAGCAGCTTTTATGTTGGATTAATAAGTGGCAAATTTGGTAAGACACACACATATATTATCATTGGAAAATGACAGGTTGTATCTCAGATTCATAGTTTTTTCTTTATCAATCCTAGATCTGAAAATGATATGAAATCATTTACTTCATACATTTGACATTAGTAATATAAATTATTATTGTTACCACTTAGAAATAAGGAAACTGAGGGGCGCCTGGGTGGCTCAGTCAGTTAAGTGTCAGGCTGTGGCTCAGGTCATGATCTCACTGCTGGTGAGTTCAATCCCCATGTTGGGCTCTGTGCTGACAGTTAGGAGCCTGGAGCCTACTTCAGATTCTGTCTCTGTCTCTCTGCCCCTCCCCTGCTCGTGTGCATTCTCTCTCTCTCTCTCTCAAATATAAAATAAAACATAAAAAAAAATAAGGAAACTGAGAACTCTAAAAGTTAAGTGACTATGAAAAAGACACAGGCTAGGGGTGCCTGGGTGGCACAGTCATTTAAACATCTGACTCTTGATTTCAGCTGAGGTTGTGATCTCATGGTTCCTGGTTGAGCCCCATGTTGGGCTCTGCACTGACAGTGGGGAGCCTGCTTGGGATTCTTTCTCTCCTCTTTCTGTCCCTACTCCCCATATGCATTCTGTCTCTCTTTCTCTCTCTTTCTCTCTCTGTCTCTCTCAAAAAATAAATAAATTTTCTAAACTTAAAAAGATACAGGCTGGAAAAATGAATAAACCCTTGACCTCTTGCCTCCCTATGCAGCATAATTTTCTTTGTTTTTTGTTTTGTTTTGTTTTTGTTTTTATAATTTAAAACTGTGTTGTTGTTATAGGAAGTTTCTTAAACTAATATCAGACTTGAATTAATGTGTTGATCTGGTCCAAGCATAGTTCAAGGTATGGTAGTCCTGCTACTGACTTTCTCTTAAATCCACTTAAGAGTTAGCAGGCACTGTTAAATTTTGCCAGTGTTTAGGGACGCCTGAGTGGCTCAATTGGTTAAATGTCTGACTTCAGCTCAGGTCATAATCTCATGGTTCTTGGGTTCAAGCCCTGCATCAGGCTCTGTGCTGACTTACAGCTCAGAGCCTGGAGCCTGCTTCAGATTCTGTGTCTCCCTCTCTCTCTCTGTCCTTCCCCTGCTCACATTCTCTCTCTCACTCTCTTTCTGTCAAAAATGAATAAACATTAAACAAAAATGCCAGTGTTTATACACTTCTCTATATGTCCTAGTTTCCCTTACACCTTCCACATTTGGCTCTGGGGGTGGTGGGGTAAGGAGGATATGCTAGCAAATGAAATGGAAGTGGAAAGGGTAGGTGTCAATCTAGGCAAGGTGATTAGAGCCTGAGCCATTAAATATTTGGGGTACTTTCCATATGGTCTCCCTCTCTTTAGCTTCTTCATGTGGCTGGAAACAAAAGGCAACAACATGGCAAAGTCAGAAGATACAATAAACCGGGACTCCCGAGTGACAGCCTGGAGTGCCAGTCACTCAAGCCAACCAACCTTCCTTCATTGCTCTTTGCATAAGAGACAAAGAAATGCTTAATGGGTTTAGCCACTGATTTTTTTTTAATTTTTTTTTTCAACGTTTTTTTTTAATTTATTTTTGGGACAGAGAGAGACAGAGCATGAACGGGGGAGGGGCAGAGAGAGAGGGAGACACAGAATCCGAAACAGGCTCCAGGCTCCGAGCCATCAGCCCAGAGCCTGACGCGGGGCTCGAACTCACGGACCGCGAGATCGTGACCTGGCTGAAGTCGGACGCTTAACCGACTGCGCCACCCAGGCGCCCTAGCCACTGATTTTTTTATTTCATTTTATTTTTTTGTTACAGCAACTAGTGTTAAGTAATCTGATTAATAAAGACAGTTATAATTATGATAGTTTTTTGTTTTAAAAGAATATTTCTAATTTTAATCACTTAAAATACCTTAGATTTGAAAAAAATGGAATAAAAAGTGAGCTAATTTGTTAACAAAAACAATGTTCTAGAAACCAAAAATTCTAATATTCTTCTAGTAACAATCTGTAGACTACTAGCTGGAATAGAAATTTAAAGCAAACTACAATGAGAGTGGCTACAGAATTATTGTTTACTATTTCTGCCCCTTGTTTTTTTTTTAGTAAAATGTATCTCTGGCAAAAGGTTTATAAACTAACAGTTGATTTTTGAAGTATGATAGAGTAATGGTGTTGCTTCTATGTGTGGATTTTGGCTGGTGTTTTGTTACTGCAAAGTGATAAAATACATGCCTACAAAAATATTGTAAAATATTGTTTTAAGTGGAAGATAAGTTATTCAAGAGCAAACCACCAAACACTTTTACGGCACTGTATAAAACCTTGTTTCTGCTATGTACGTGAAAATTCTGATTAAACAGGAGCTGTCATTCCTCAGTTTATGGGACTATTGAAGTTCTGGTCTATATAGATGATTTTAGCTCCATCTAGACTGCATTTAGTTGCTTGGTAATACCAAGCACACATTTCTTTGGTTTTCCTCAAGGGTGGATTATTACACACACTGTTGGAATGAGATAACATAACTAGAATGACAAAGAAGAGGGTATCAGAATACTCCCAGACTGGGGTTAAGAGTTCTAAGCAATCAGGTATCCTGTAAAGAAAAATGTGCCAAGAATCAGGAAATCTGGGTTTCAGGATCTAGTTCCTTATTAAGTAGTTGTATAAACTTTGTAAGTAAATCAAGTCTTACATATTTGGTACTCCATTCATATAAGGGGAATAACATATCACACCTGTATTTTTAAATCTCTGTGTAATTTTACTATTTTTTTTAAATTTTCTTTAATGTTCATTTATTTTTGAGAGAGAGAGAAAGTGCAAGCAGGGGAGAGGCAGAGACAGAGGGTGACACAGAATCTGAAGCAGGCTCTAGGCTCTGAGCGCTCAGCACAGAGCCCTACACAGGGCTCGAACTCACGAACCCTGAGATCATGACCTGAGCCGAAGTTGGATGCTTAACTGACTGATCCACCCAGTCACCTCTCTATGTAATTTTATTTTTTTTTTTATTATTTTTTTAATGTTGATTCACTTTTGAGAGACAGAGAGACAGAGCACGATTGGGGGAGGGGCAGAGAGAAGAGGGAGACATAGAATCCGAAGCAGGCTCCAGGCTCTGAGCCATCAGCACAGAGCCCTACACGGGGCTCGAACCCACCAACCATGAAATCATGACGCGAGCTGAAGTCGGATGCTCATCCGACTGAGCCACCCAGGCGCCCTCTATGTAATTTTAAATATACCAGGAAAGGCAGGTTTGCGTGTGGCTTTAGAACTATCTTCAAATTAATGTCGGAGCGCCTGGGTGGCTCAGTCGGTTAAGCGTCCGACTTCAGCTCAGGTCATGATCTCGCGGTCGGTGAGTTCAAGCCCCGCATCCGGCTCTGTGCTGACAGCTCAGAGCCTGGAGCCTGTTTCGGATTCTGTGTCTCCCTCTCTCTCTGACCCTTCCCCATTCATGCTCTGTCTCTCTCTGCCTCAAAAATAAATAAATGTTAAAAAAAAAATTAAAAACAAAAAACAAATTAATGTGAAAATACTTTAAAAAATGATTTGTAACTTCGCTATATATACAATATACAATTTTTTTTTTTTAATGTGAAAGTTGTTTTATATCCCTGAAAGCAAGAAGCTAAACAAAAATCTCTGGGGTCCTTTCTGGCTTTAAATTTTATAATTTGTGAGAGAAAATAAAACAGGTTCAGTTGTTCCAAGGGAGAAAAGAGAGAGGCAGTGTTTGACAATATAATAAGGAAGGCCTGAAGGGATTCTTCATTCCAGGAATGTATGCTGGTTATCCATTAATTTTTCTTTTTCTCTCTCTGCCAAGATCTAAAGGCCCAATTTGCTGTAACAACTTACATGTAAATATCCTGAGTGCATTGAGGTGGGTTGTCATTAGCATCTCGAAGAATCACTGTGAGTGTTCCAGTTTTGGAATGTACTGGTCCATCATCATGAGCTCTAAAATATAATACCCAAGGGGCGCCTGGGTGGCTCAGTTGGTTAAGCGTCTGACTTTGGCTCAAGTCATGATCTCGCGGTCCGTGAGTTTGAGCCCCACATCGTGCTCTGTACTAACAGCTAGGAGCCTGAGCCCTGCTTCAGATTCTGTCTCCCTCTCTCTATGCTCCTCCCCTCCTCACACTCTGTCTCTCTCTCTCTCTCTTCCTCAAAAATAAATATAAACATTAAAATTTTTTAAATATAATACCCAAGAATATGAGGTGGATGCATCTTCATAATCCAAAGGATAGGCAATTGTGACCTCTCCTGTCTCTAAAAGACAGACAAATACAATTTTGTTTAACATTCACAAGCTGAATATATATATTAAGAATAAAAATAAGGATGTGGATAAAATAGTTCTAGGGATAAATTAAGGACAGATCACAGTTGCCGACCTGGTAAATCTCACAACCCAGTCACCATTGAGGGTCTGCGGGGAATGATTAGTGACAGGGAAAAGAGACCCTCCTCAACTTCACAGATCAGAAAATATTTCATAGGAGAGCCATGGTGAGGGGAGGTGAGGAATGCAGAGTGAAGCCTAGGCTGAGTGTTGAGAAATGAACACAGGACATCTAGGCAGGAAAAATTGGGGTGGAATGAAGGTTGCCAGGAAGAATTAAGGGCAAAAGGACAGCAAAGAAGAGGAAGAAATAGTATGAATACTCCAGACAGGTGGAATATCTCATGATAGAAGGGCAAAATACATGCAAGAATAGGGCATTCTGAGAAAAGTTCAATACACTGCTGAAGACTAGGTGAGAGATGTTGAATTACAGTAATGATGGAAAGAAATTATGTTAACTTGTATTTAGCAGATGGAATTGATAAACATATTCTAACTGATTGGACATGTGTATCTGGGGAAACAACAGAAGTAGAGTGCAATGAAAGAAATTCTTAGTATCTTTATAATATTCTATCAATTTTTCAAATTATGTAATTTAAAAAAATATAGCTTATTGCAATTGAAAATATCAATTATATACTTCTGTTATGATGGGGCATATATATTCCTGAATAAAACTTTTTTTATTTAAAAATTTCACATATACCAAATCCAGGAAAATAATACAATAAACCCCCATGTACATATGACTAGCTTCAATAATTATAATACATGACTAGTTTTTTTCATCTTTAGCATCATCTACTTTATCTTCTACATGGATTATTTTGAAGAAAGTCCCAAACATGGTATTTCATTTGTAAACATTTTTGTACCCACTCTTAAAGGCAAAGGACTCTTTTAAAATACAACTATGATATAATTAGCATACCTAAAAACATGACATTAATTTCTTAGCATCATCATACATCCAGTGATGCTCAAATTTATTGGATTGTTTTAGGAAGTTTTGTTGCTTTTCAAATTATCATCTAAGTAAAGTTAGTACTTTGTAATTGATATATCTCTTCTTTTTAAAAAATTGTTTAATGTTTATTCATTTTTGAGAGAGAGACAGAGTGCGAGTGGGGGAGGGACAGAGAGAGGGAGACAGAATCCAAAGCAGGCTCCAGGCTCTGAGTTCTTAGCACAGAGCCGGATGTGGGGCTTGAACTCGTGAACCACGAGATCATGACCTGAGCCGAGGTCGGACTCTTAACTGACTGAGCCACCTATGCGCCCTCTCTTAATTCTTTAAGGTTCTCCAAAATTTAAAAATTTTGTTACATAATTCTGTTCTTTCCTTGATAAATTAAATGGTAACAAACTGTGCATACTTTTCTCTACCTTCCTCTCCCCCACTATATCTTGGAGATTATTATGTAGTAATAGAAGAAGTTTCTCACATCTTTTTCTAAGTACAGATTATTCCATTGTCTAGATGTATCACAGTTTATACAACCAGTACCCTATGTATATTTTCATTTTAATCAGCTATTAAATAATGCTGCAATGACTAGTATGTGCATAGGTCTTTTTATATATTTTCCAGGTACTTTGAGATAATGTCTAGAGGTGGGATTACAGATTCAAAATGTAAATGGATATGCAATTTCCTTAGATTCTGCCAAATTTCCTCAATAAGGGTTGTAGTATTTTTCATTTTCACCAGCAGCATATGAGGTCTATTTTCCTACAGCTTCACCAATAGAAGATGAAACATGAAGTTTTGCTAATCTGATAGATTAGAATCAATAATGTAGTATAATTTTAATTTTTGATTTTATTAAGAGCAAGATTGAGTATTTTTCATATGTTTGAGTCATTTGCAACTCCTCTAAACTGTTGATTCTTATCTTTAGTCCATTTTCAGACATGGTTGCTACTTTTATTTCTTCTAATATGCCAATATTTTCCTTATTTGTATTTTTACTTTACTTATGGTGATTTGTGTGTGTGTGTGTGTGTGTGTGTGTGTGTGTGTGTGTGTGTGTTGTGCCCTGAAAAATGTTGTTATTGTGATGATGACATGATGATTATGTTACAGGCATCAGTTTATTCTTATGTGCTGTCTGGATTTTGCATAATAGTTATAAAAGTTTTCCCTGCTCCCAGATTATAAAGAAATTCATTCATATTTCTTCTATAATGTATATGGTTGCATTTTTTTTTTTGAAAATTAGCTAATTTATTTGATGTTTTTCTGGTACACAGTATAAAAATGTTGTATTTTTCCTAATGCTATCCATTTATTATATCATCTATTAAAATGTCTATGTTTTTTAAGTTTTACTGAATACTGTATTTTCATGATCTTTTGGCACTCTTATCAACATTTTATATTCTGTTCTACCCAATAAGTTGTCAGTATCATACTGTTTTCAATTCGGAGGCATTGCATTTTAATATTTACTAAGGTCAACTTCCCCTCATTGCTTTTTTGCTCCCTTCTTTTTTTTTTTTTTTTTTTTTTCCTATACATGCTCTTTGTTCTTCCAGCTCCAGATGGAGTGGGGTTTGGGTAGGGAGCAATATGCAGAGACAAAAATAAAAAATAACAAAAATCAATAAAAATTGCAACTAATAATATTTTGCTTCTGAGTTGCTTTTTAAATAATTTCATTCTATCTTTGCAGAACATATACCCTCCATGTGTAATACACTCTGTCCTTTATAAACGTTATTTGTTTTTAGTTCTATAAGTAACTACATATTTAATTCTCACCATTTCTTTTGCTGATATCTTTCCAGCTATTTTGGTTGTCTGGAGTACATTCTCCAGTAAATTCCTCAGGAAGAATTCATAGGAACACTATTTCCTTAATGCTTTCCTATTCCTAAAATTTTATCTGCTTTCTTTATCTATGATGTCATGTTCTTATGTATACATTTTTCTTAAGTCTCTTTTCATGTCATTGAATCTCCTAAATATTTTATACCATTAACTTGCAAAAAGAATGTTGTAGAAAAGTCTGTTTACAATTTGATTATCACTCTCTCTTAAGTGACTTAGTCTTTCTTCCTAGAGGCTCATATAATTTTTTAATGTCTAATAATTTACTAGAATATGTCAAAAATAATAAAGCCCTGAAATTAACATCAGTACATCTAATACTGATCCCCTTCCCTTTCAAGTTTGATCAATTGTCTCAATAATATTTTATATTTAAAAAAAATTTTACTTAGTAGTTGTGCATTTTATTTATTTTTTTGCCATTTTATTTATTTTTTTTAATTTACATCCAAGTTAGCATATACTGCAACAATGATTTCAAAAGTAGATTCCTTCATGCCCCTTATCCACTTATCCCATCCCTCCTACCAAAACCCCTCCAGTAACCCTCTGTTTGTTCTCCATATTTAAGAGTCTCTTATGTTTTGTCCCCCTCCCTGTTTTTATATTATTTTTCCTTCTCTTCCCTTATGTTCATCTTCTTTGTATCTTAAAGTCCTTCACTCATATGAGTGAAGTCGTATGATGATACTTGTCCTTCTCTGACAAATTTCACTTACCATAATACCCTTGGTTACATCAACATAGTTGCAAATCGCAAGATTTCTTTTTGATTGCCCAGTAATACTCCATTGTATATTTATACCACATCTTCTTTATCCATTCATCTGTTGATGGCCATTTGGGCTCTTTCCATGCTTTGACTATTGTTGATAGTGCTGCTATAAACATCGTGGTGCATGTGCGCATTTGAAACAGCACACCTATATCCCTTGGATAAATACCTAGTAGTGCAATTGCTGGGTCATAGAATAGTTCTATTTTTAATTTTTTGCAGAACTTCCATGCTATTTTCCAGAGTGGCTGTACCAGTTTGCATTTCCACCAGCAGTGGAAATGAGATCCTCTTTCTCCGCATCCTCCCCAACATCTCTTGTTGCCTGAGTTGTTAATGTTAGCCATTCTGATTGGTGTGAGGTGGTATCTTATTGTGGTTTTGAATTGTATTTCCCTGATGATTAATGATGTTGAGCATTTTTTCATGTGTCGGTTGGCCATCTGGATGTCTTCTTTGGAGAAGTGTCTATTCATGTCTTTTTCCCATTTCTTCATTGGATTATTTGTTTTTTGGGTGTTGAGTTTGATAAGTTAGATTTTGGATACTAACACTTTATCTGATGTGTCATTTCAAATGTCTTCTCCCATTCCGTCAGTTGCCTTTTAGTTTTGCTGATTATTTCATTTGCTGTGCAGAAGCTTTTTATTTTGATGAGGTCCCAATAGTTCATTTTTGCTTTTGTTTCCCTTGCTTCTGGAGATGTGTTGAGTAAGAAGTTGCTGAGACCAAAGTCACAGAGGTTTTTGCCTGCTTTCTTCTTGAGGATTATGATGGTTTCTTGTCTTAAATTTAGGTCTTTTATCCATTTTGAGTTTATTTTTGTGTATGGTGTAAGAAAGAGGTCCAGGTTCATTTTTTGGCATGTCACTGTCCAGTTTTTCCAGCACCAGAGACTGGGAAGAGCTGAAGAGACTGTCTTTATCCCATTGGATATTCTTTCCTGCTTTGTCAAAAATTATTTGGCCATATGTTTGTGGGTCCATTTCTGGGTTCTCTATTCTGTCCCATTGATCTGAGTGTCTGTTTTTGTGCCAGTACCATACTGTCTTGATGATTACAGTTTTGTAATACAGCTTGAAGTCCAGGATTGTGATGCTTCCTGCTTTGGTTTTCTTTTTCAAGATTGCTTTCGCTATTCAGGGTATTTTCTGGTTTCATACACATTTTAGGACTGCTTGTTCTAGCTGTGTGAAGGATGCTGGTGTTATTTTGTTACGGATTGCATTGAATATGTAGATTGCTTTGGGTAGTATTGACATTTTAACAATATTTGTTCTTCCTATCCAGGAGCATGGAATATTTTTCCATTTTTTTGTGTGTGTCTTCTTCAACTTCTTTCATAAGCTTTCTGTAGTTTTCAGTGTATAGATGTTTCAAAACCTCTTTGGTTAGAAATATTCTTAGGTATTTTATGGTTTTTGGTGCAATTATAATGGGATTGATTTCTTGATTTCTCTTTCTGTTGCTTCATTATTGGTATGTAGGAATGCAACTTATTTATGTGCATTGATTTTATATCATGCAACTTTGTTAAATTCATGGATCAGTTCTAACATTAAACAATTTTTTTTTACTGTTTTGTTTTTTATTTTTCGGTGAGAGACGACAGAGCACGAGTTGGGGAGAGGCAGAGAGAGAGAGAAAGACACATAATCCCAAGCAGGCTCCAGGCTCCCTGTTGTCAGCACAGAGCCCAACATGGGGCTTGAACTCAGGAACCATGAGATCATCACCTGAGCCAGAGTCAAATACTTAACCGACTGACCCACCCAAGCACCCCACAGAAAGTTTTAGAAGTGTGATAACTTCAACTATAACCAAAATGTATACTTTTTAGGAAGTTTAGAAGAGAAAACAATAATAAAAATATTTGTACTAGGGCATTGGGATTTAAGTTGCTTTAAGATGCTTAACCAACTGAGCCACCCAGGTACCCTGTCTCAATAATATTTTTATAGCAAAAATATCCAGTTCAGAATCACACATTGCCAAGTCTCTTGAGTCTCCTTCAATATAGAAAGTTCCTAAATCTTCCCTGAAGTTTTATGATCATTTTGAAGATTTAAGGCTGATAGTTTTGGAGAATTTTCCTCAAATTGGATTTGTCTGATATCTGCTCATGAAAATAAGATTTGGGTTATGTAGTTTTGGATTAAATGTCACAGAGGTTATACTACATTCTTATTGCATGCTATTAGTTTGTCTCATTACTGATGAAGTCCACTTTAATTACTTGACTAGGATGGTGTCTGCCAGTTTTCTCCACTCCAAAGTTCTATTTTATCCTTTGCACTTAATAAATATTTTCTGGTGAGACATTTTGAAAATATGTAAACACTCTGTTCACCATCACACTGTCAGTTTACTTATGTATTTATATCTCTATGGGTTCATGGTATTTTATTTTATATAATGGGTTATAATCTGCAACTATTATTTATTTTGATGTTCACATTGCTCTTGAATTGACCAGGGGGAGCCAATTCAAGGTGATTTCTGTTTCTTTTTAATATACTCTCATCATCCTTTGAACATATTCTTGCTTTCTGTCACAAGAAGATATTTCAAGCTCCTCTTGTATTTTAACTCCTGTCACCTCAAAAAAAGCCATTTCTCTAATATATAGGATAAACTGGTATTTAGGAGTCAGTATCTGTGTACTAGGTGTGTTCGTTGCTATCGTGGTATCAATCTCCTAAGCTCTTTTACTCTTTTAGGAGATATAGCTATAGAAATGCACGTGTGTGTGTGCACATGTGCGCACAGATAATTACATCAATATTTATTTATGTAACTACACACACACTTAAGAAAAACTTAAGTTTACTCTTAAAACCTTTGATTTAAATTCATCCTCATGTTCATTTTATTTTATTTTTTTTCATTTTGTACGTTTGTAACCCCCTTGTTGCCAGGAGAAACCAGCCTCTGTTAATATTTAACAGAAGTATTTTATCAATCTTCCTATATGTAAGTAATCCTCTATTTCTGCTGCCACTCTGTTGTCCTCACTACAGGCTTGCTCCGCTTTCTCTCTTTGCTTAATCTCTGACTTACCATAAGTCCCATTTTCCATAGATCATCTTCCTTATTTCTCTCAGATTCTACTTCCTACATGGGGCTCTTTCTACTGATTTGATAGACGGTGGATGTTTAACCCTGTTCTTTTCGTGTGTGAAAATGTACGTAACCCCTTAAGAAGAGGAGAAACCTTTTCTCCTCTCCATTTGCTTCATGCCTTGGTTGTTAGAGGCATGTACTCCTAAGTTTTTGGTCAGATAGAGTATACTTATAGTTGCAAGTGTCATAACCAAGCAGAGTGAATTCAGTGCAAGTTCTACCATGCAAATTAGCTGCATGAGCTTGGGTAAATTAAGATTCCTGTCCAGGCATCATATGTTAGATGAGGGTTAGGAAAGTAGAAACCCAAAGAAGTTGTTATGTATGCAAAGTGCTTATGAGAATGTATGATGGAGAATAAATATTCAATTCAGTATCATGGGTTCCATGGGAAAATCCACTTCTCAGAGAGAAATCGTACAATAAAATCCCAGGGAACCCTGCTGTGGGTCTGAATTGTTAGGAGTCCCCTGGAACAGGCACACTGTGCAGACTGTTTCCATATTTTTGACAAAGAAGGAATGATCACTTTTTACCTCATACAAAATATGTTAAATATGCTGTTGAATATTTAAAAATTCATTTATCCTAATAGAAGATGATCAGGCTTATCTTTAACTAGTGAAAACATACTTTATATTATACTTCATGAAATGATTGGCACCAAAAAAATACTATACCTTCATTTATTGAAAATTCTTTTTGTGTACCTATAAATTCATAATGCACCAAGTCCCCTATGTCTCTATCAGTTGCTGTCAACTTGTTCCAACAGGCAGATTTTCATAAATATTTATAGGTGCATCTGGTATGTATCTGTGGGACAAAAGAGATTTTTTTTTTATCACTTAGTGTAAACAAATGTCTCTTTTCATCTATGTCACACAACAAATATTTAAAATTTTATGTGATACATATTTTGTAACAGTTTCAAGCCCTTGGCCTTAAAAAATTTCTTTACAAGTCTATATATATATATATATATATATATATATATATACACACACACACACATACATATATACATACACACACACACACACACACACACATATATATATGAGAATGTTTGTGTATTATAAAACAAAGTTAAAAGTTTCCTCCTACCCGTACCCTATCCCTAGACCTTCTACTGACTGGTACGTTATACTTTATTCCAGACAACAGAATACTACAAACACTTCTGCAATCACTTTTTCATTCCATATATGTTTGGAAATATTTCCATATTAGCAAGTACTTATTGCCCAACTTCTCTTTAATAGCTACATCAGTTTTGCAATATGGATGTTTCAGTATTCATTTTCTAGAATATTTACTTATTACAGACAAACAGCAGGAAAATAGAAAGCTTTGAATTCTTACCCCACCAAATAAAATTGACTCTTTTTAGTGGTATCAAGAACAAAACTTAAATGAGGTTGACTTCCACTTTATGTAAAAAGAGAAATCATATGAAGTTCATAGACGTTTGCCTTCTAAGCCGCTTTGATTATCTGTTAGAAAATTGACAATAGAAATAATAGCAAAGTATTGATATTTACCCCTTTATAAAAATGGTTTTAGAGGTTAAACCGTAACATTTAAATATTTAAATTAACTGTTGCTTACATAAGAACAGGACTCTCATCATTAACATTCCCGATATTTAGTGATGGGGCTAGCACATGACTCCAGAGACAGGTTGTCTCTATTTCTCACAGCAACCACTCCCTGGAAATGCTAAAATACTAAAATACGTTAAGAGAAGACAGAATAAATGGGGGGGTATTTGAGTACTCAAAATATGCGATGTCCCTTTACATAAAGAATGCTTTAAAAATGAAATTGAAAAACACTTTTAAAAGTTGTTAGCGTAAAAATGTAGATCCATTTCCCAAACAGCTTAAGGTCATTTGTCAAAGGGAATACCTTTTGTACCCTCATACAGATTTCGGTGATCAGTGTTACCTACCAACTGTTACAGAACTTTGACTGCATTTTTAAACATTGGTTTGAGTATGCTACATTTAAGGCAATATAACCAATTTAAGTTTGTTGAAATACCAAACTAAGAGAGTATATATTAAGTTTCATTGTTTAGGGAAAAAAATATGTGAAATTAAACAACTGTTTTACTTTTAGAAAAATTTGAAAAATCATGGAGACATTAGAAAGCTCAAAAAAAAAGTTATAAAATGTAATTTAAAAAGTTGATATTCCAGGAGCACCTGGGTGGCTCAGTCAGGTGAACATCTGACTCTTGATTTTGGCTCATGTCATGATCCCAGGTCAATCCTCGTGGGATTGAGCCCCACTTCAGGCTCCATGCTTAGCATGGAGCCTGTTGAAGATCCTCTCTCTCCCTTTGCTCCTCTTCCCTGCTCATGCTCTGTCTCTCTAAAATAATAAAATAAATCTTAAAAAAGTGATATTCCAATGCCCATATAATTAAAAAGTGCAAGTTTAATAAAATAATAACTAATAAATTTGATGAAGTCAAATAATGTTTTTAATTTTCCTTTTATTAAATGTAATTCTATAATTAATAAGTAAATTGTGTGTATGACCAAAAAAGTACTTTAAAGTGCTTTTAATTCTATTGAATTATGGCTTATTGACCTTCATTTTAGTAATATTTCACATAAGTGAGAAGAAACTAAGATTACAAGGAATACTGAACCAAAACGCGGTGTGACCAGAACCATATTACCACTAAAGTAAATTGTTACCCTAGGGGGACAAATGTACAAACTGCCTAAAAGTCAAGGGAGAAAGAGTGATTTAAAATGAAAAGCTTATCTTCAAATATGTCAAGTTTCCCTTTCTTTGACACTTTATTTAAAAAAATGGGTTTTCCTATGACAGAATAGCTGTTCTGAATTAAGTGTTCATTTATTTATTCATTCTCAGTAAATCAATTAAGTATCAAACACTGACACTTAAAATGAGCAGCACATAGTTTTTGCCTTTCGGGAGCTCCGAGAAGAGCATTAAAAGCACAAGGGAGGATAGTAACAGCTTCGCAGAAGGGATGACAACACAGGTGGCAAGGCAGGTAGTGGTGAAGAACCCATTGTGAAGTCCGGCTGCTTGTGGCCGAGTCACGATCCATTCATTTACCAGCAAGAGGATCTAGAGTGAGTTACTCATTTATCTGGACTTAGTGTCTTCATCTGTAATAGGTATCTACTTCACAGGGTTTTCATAAGAATGAAGTAATTTATTATTTGTAAAGCACTTTACTGGTGCCTAACGCATACTCAGCATAATCCAAGTATTTTGTTTCTTTAGAAAACAGGTAAAAGAAAATTAAGTATTTGATGTCTTAGACGTCAAGGTAAGGGTGCCAACACAGTACTAAGCATACAATAGAGATTGAAGAAAATGTTTCAAACCAATGAATTTCTTGTTTCTAGCTGTTCTAGGCTTTAAGAAAATATAGACCCTTGAAATTGGTAGAGTTCATGCTTTCACTCAAGAATAATTCCTGAGAACTGCCCACATAATGTATGGTGCAGTACACTAAGACAATAACTAAATAAGAAATAATCTTATCATGGAAGAAATCAAATTCTGATGGGAACACTGACATGTAAACTAAAGAAGGGTGAAAGTGTATCAAATGAAAGTGTGCTTTTAGATTGGATTGGTCAACAGAGTAAAATAATTTGCCATAATCCTTCCAGAATATCATGGAAATAAAATTATGGGAGAGAAAGAGAGAGATTGAGAGAGGACACGAGGGAGAATACAAACATGTGGACCAAGAATAGCTAAACCATGAAATTAACAGATCAACTTTCCTGAAGCCAGTGATGCCCTAAGGATACCTGGCACAGTCAAAAGATAAAAACTGCTTTGGGGAGACATTTGCTCCACACTGTCCAAATATGTAAACATGTAAAGCCCCTTTGAAGATGAGCTCATGTGTGGGAAAACAAACAAGCAAGCAAACACACACAAACAAAAGCCTGCGTGAACAAACCTTCCTGAGCTTTAGTCAGCAAAGACAGGGAGGATCAAATTCGAATCCCAGAATTAAGATATTAGCAAACTGCATACAGCAATCCATATTGAAAACTACCTTATATGGAGTACTTTACATGACAGAAACATCAGAATGGTATAAGAATAGGAAAAACATTAAAGTCACTTAGAACTTTACTAGATTTTTAAAAATTGTATAATTTTCTAAGCAAATGAAGAAAAATATTATAAAACTCAACATCGGATTCCTCATAAAAACTTTTAACAAACTAAGAATAAAGGAAATGTTTGCCACTTAGTATAGATTGTCTACCATAACCCTGCAACAAATACCATCCTCATTTGAAACATTTAAACAGGAGAGAGGGAAGATGGCGGCGTAGGAGGACGCTGGGCTCACCGCGCGTCCTGCTGACCACTTAGATTCCACCTACACCTGCCTAAAGAACCCAGAAAACCGCCAGAGGATTAGCAGAACAGAGTCTCCGGAGCCAAGCGCAGACGAGAGGCCCACGGAAGAGGGTAGGAAGGGCGGCGAGGCAGTGCACGCTCCACGGACTGGCGGGAGGGAGCCGGGGCGGAGGGGCGGCTCGCCGGCCAAGCGGAGCCCCCGAGTCTGGCTGGCAAAAGCGGAGGGGCCGGACGGACTGTGTTCCGACAGCAAGCGCGACTTAGCGTCTGGGAGGTCATAAGTTAACAGCTCTGCTCAGAAAGCGGGAAGGCTGGAGGACAAAGGGAGGGAGAGCTGCTGAGCCCCCGGACGGCAGAGCTCAGCTTGGCGGGGAACAAAGGCCCTTGCCAGCACCATCTCCCCGCCCATCCCCCAGCCAAAATCCCAAAGAGAACCAGTTCCTGCCAGGGAACTTGCTCGCTCCTCCGGGCAAACACCCAACTCTGTGCTCCTGCGGAGCCAAACCTCCAGCAGCGGATCTGACTCCCTCGCTGCCACAGGGCCCCTCCTGAAGTGGATCACCTAAGGAGAAGCGAGCTAAGCCGGCCCCCCCTGCCCGCGTGCACCTTGCCTACCCACCCCAGCTAATACGCCAGATCCCCAGCACCACAAGCCTGGCAGTGTGCAAGTAGCCCAGATGGGCCACACCACCCCACAGTGAATTCCGCCCTTAGGAGAGGGGAAGAGAAGGCACACACCAGTCTGACTGTGGCCCCAGCGGTGCGCTGGGGGCAGACATCAGGTCTGACTGCGGCCCCGCCCACCAACTCCAGTTATACACCACAGCACAGGGGAAGTGCCCTGCGGGTCCTCACCACTCCAGGGACTATCCAAAATGACCAAACGGAAGAATTCCCCTCAGAAGAATCTCCAGGAAATAACAACAGCTAATGAACTGATCAAAAAGGATTTAAATAATATAACAGAAAGTGAATTTAGAATAATAGTCATAAAATTAATCACTGCGCTTGAAAACAGTATAGAGGACAGCAGAGAATCTCTTGCTACAGAGATCAAGGGACTAAGGAACAGTCATGAGGAGCTGAAAAGCGCTTTAAACGAAATGCAAAACAAAATGGAAACGACGACGGCTCGGATTGAAGAGGCAGAGGAGAGAATAGGTAAACTAGAAGATAAAGTTATGGAAAAAGAGGAAGCTGAGAGAAAGAGAGATAAAAAAATCCAGGAGTATGAGGGGAAAATTAGAGAACTAAGTGATACACTAAAAAGAAATAATATACGCGTAATTGGTATCCCAGAGGAGGAAGAGAGAGGGAAAGGTGCTGAAGGAGTACCTGAAGAAATTATAGCTGAGAACTTCCCTGACCTGGGGAAGGAAAAAGGCATTGAAATCCAAGAGGCACAGAGAACTCCCTTCAGACGTAACTTGAATCGATCTTCTGCATGATGTATCATAGTGAAACTGGCAAAATACAAGGATAAAGAGAAAATTCTGAAAGCAGCAAGGGATAAACGTGCCCTCACATATAAAGGCAGACCTATAAGACTCGTGACTGATCTCTCTTTTGAAACTTGGCAGGCCAGAAAGGCTTGGAACGATATCTTCATTGTGCTAAACAGGAAAAAATATGCAGCCGAGAATCCTTTATCCAGCAAGTCTGTCATTTAGAATAGAAGGAGAGATAAAGGTCTTCCCAAACAAACAAAAACTGAAGGAATTTGTCACCACGAAACCAGCCCTACAAGAGATCCTAAGGGGGATCCTGTGAGACAAAGTACCAGAGACATCACTACAAGCATAAAACATACAGACATCACAATGACTCTAAACCCGTATCTTTCTATAATAACACTGAATGTAAATGGATTAAATGCGCCAACCAAAAGACATAGGGTATCAGAATGGATAAAAAAACAAGACCCATCTATTGCTGTCTACAATAGACTCATTTTAGATCTGAGGACACCTTTAGATTGAGAATGAGGGGATGGAGAACTATTTATCGTGCTACTGGAAGCCAAAAGAAAGCTGGAGTAGCCATACTTATATCAGACAAACTAGACTTTAAATTAAAGGCTGTAACAAGAGATGAAGAAGGGCATTATATAATAATTACAGGGTCTACCCATCAGGAAGAGCTAACAATTATAAATGTCTATGCGCCAAATACCGGAGCCCCCAGATATATAAAACAATTACTCATAAACATAAGCAACCTTATTGATAAGAATGTGGTCATTGCAGGGGACTTTAACACCCCACTTACAGAAATGGATAGATCATCTAGACACACGGTCAATAAAGAAACAAGGGCCCTGAATGATGCATTGGATCAGATGGACTTGACAGATATATTTAGAACTCTGCATCCCAAAGCAACAGAATATACTTTCTTCTCGAGTGCACATGGAACATTCTCCAAGATAGATCATATACGGGTCACAGAACAGCCCTTCATAAGTTTACAAGAATTGAAATCATACCATGCATACCTTCAGACCACAATACTATGAAACTTGAAATCAACCACAGGAAAAAGTCTGGAAAACCTCCAAAAGCATGGAGGTTAAAGAACACCCTACTAACGAATGAATGGGTCAACCAGGCAATTAGAGAAGAAATTTAAAAATATATGGAAACAAACGAAAATGAAAATACAACAATCCAAACGCTTTGGGATGCAGCGAAGGCAGTCCTGAGAGGAAAATACATTGCAATCCAGGCCTATCTCAAGAAACAACAAAAATCCCAAATACAAAAGCTAACAGCACACCTAAAGGAAATAGAAGCAGAACAGCAAAGGCAGCCTAAACCCAGCAGAAGAAGAGAAATAATAAAGATCAGAGCAGAAATAAACAATATAGAATGTAAAAAAACTGTAGAACAGATCAACGAAACCAAGAGTTGGTTTTTTGAAAAAATAAACAAAATTGACAAACCTCTAGCCAGGCTTCTCAAAAAGAAAAGGGAGATGACCCAAACAGATAAAATCATGAATGAAAATGAGATTATTACAACCAATCCCTCAGAGATACAAACAATTATCAGGGAATACTATGAAAAATTATATGCCAACAAATTGGACAACCTGGAAGAAATGGACAAATTCCTAAACACCCACACGCTTCCAAAACTCAATCAGGAGGAAATAGAAAGCTTGAACAGACCCGTAACCAGCGAAGAAATTGAATCGGTTATCAAAAATCTCCCAACAAATAAGAGTCCAGGACCAGATGGCTTCCCAGGGGAGTTCTACCAGACGTTTAAAGCAGAGATAATACCTATCCTTCTCAAGCTATTCCAAGAAATAGAAAGGGAAGGAAAACTTCCAGACTCATTCTATGAAGCCAGTATTACTTTGATTCCTAAACCAGACAGAGACCCAGTAAAAAAAGAGAACTACAGGCCAATATCCCTGATGAATATGGATGCAAAAATTCTCAATAAGATACTAGCAAATAGAATTCAACGGCATATAAAAAGAATTATTCACCATGATCAAGTGGGATTCATTCCTGGGATGCAGGGCTGGTTCAATATTCACAAATCAATCAACGTGATACATCACATTAACAAAAAAAAAGAGAAGAACCATATGATCCTGTCAATCGATGCAGAAAAGGCCTTTGACAAAATCCAGCACCCTTTCTTAATAAAAACCCTGGAGAAAGTCGGGATAGAAGGAACATACTTAAAGATCATAAAAGCCGTTTATGAAAAGCCCACAGCTAACATCATCCTCAACGGGGAAAAACTGAGAGCTTTTTCCCTGAGATCAGGAACACGACAGGGATGCCCACTCTCACCACTGTTGTTTAACACAGTGCTGGAAGTTCTAGCATCAGCAATCAGACAACAAAAGGAAATCAAAGGCATCAAAATTGGCAAAGATGAAGTCAAGCTTTCGCTTTTTGCAGATGACATGATATTATACATGGAAAATCCGATAGACTCCACCAAAAGTCTGCTAGAACTGATACATGAATTCAGCAAAGTTGCAGGATACAAAATCAATGTACAGAAATCAGTTGCATTCTTATACACTAAAAATGAAGCAACAGAAAGACAAATAAAGAAACTGATCCCATTCACAATTGCACCAAGAAGCTTAAAATACCTAGGAATAAATCTAACCAAAGATGTAAAAGATCTGTATGCTGAAAACTATAGAAAGCTTATGAAGGTAATTGAAGAAGATTTAAAGAAATGGAAAGACATTCCCTGCTCATGGATTGGAAGAATAAATATTGTCAAAATGTCAATACTACCCAAAGCTATCTACACATTCAATGCAGTCCCAATCAAAATTGCACCAGCATTCTTCTCGAAACTAGAACAAGCAATCCTAAAATTCATATGGAACCACAAAAGGCCCCGAATAGCCAAAGTACTTTTGAAGAAGAAGACCAAAGCAGGAGGCATCACAATCCCAGACTTTAGCCTCTACTACAAAGCTGTCATCATCAAGACAGCATGGTATTGGCACAAAAACAGACACATAGACCAATGGAATAGAATAGAAACCCCAGAACTAGACCCACAAACGTATGGCCAACTCATCTTTGACAAAGCAGGAAAGAACATCCAATGGAAAAAAGACAGTCTCTTTAACAAATGGTGCTGGGAGCACTGGACAGCAACATGCAGAAGGTTGAGACTAGACCACTTTCTCACACCATTCACAAAAATAAACTCAAAATGGATAAAGGACCTGAATGTGAGACAGGAAACCATCAAAACCTTAGAGGAGAAAGCAGGAAAAGACCTCTCTGACCTCAGCCGTAGCAATCTCTTACTTGACACATCCCCAAAGGCAAGGGAATTAAAAGCAAAAGTGAATTACTGGGACCTTATGAAGATAAAAAGCTTCTGCACAGCAAAGGAAACAACCAACAAAACTAAAAGGCAACCAACGGAATGGGAAAAGATATTTCAAATGACATATCGGACAAAGGGCTAGTATCAAAAGTCTATAAAGTGCTCACCAAACTCCACACCCGAAAAACAAATAACCCAGTGAAGAAATGGGCAGAAAACATGAATAGACACTTCTCTAAAGAAGACATCCGGATGGCCAACAGGCACATGAAAAGATGCTCAACGTCACTCCTCATCAGGGAAATACAAATCAAAACCACACTCAGATATCACCTCACGCCAGTCAGAGTGGCCAAAATGAACAAATCAGGAGACTATAGTTGCTGGAGAGGATGTGGAGAAACGGGAACCCTCTTGCACTGTTGGTGGGAATGCAAACTGGTGCAGCCACTCTGGAAAGCAGTGTGGAGGTTCCTCAGAAAATTAAAAATAGACCTACCCTATGACCCAGCAATAGCACTGCTAGGAATTTATCCAAGGGATACAGGAGTACCGGTGCATAGGGGCACTTGTACCCCAATGTTTATAGCAGCACTCTCAACAGTAGCCAAATTATGGAAAGAGCCTAAATGTCCATCAACTGATGAATGGATAAAGAAATTGTGGTTTAGGGGCGCCTGGGTGGCGCAGTCGGTTAAGCGTCCGACTTCAGCCAGGTCACCATCTCGCGGTCCGTGAGTTCGAGCCCCGCGTCAGGCTCTGGGCTGATGGCTCGGAGCCTGGAGCCCGTTTCTGATTCTGTGTCTCCCTCTCTCTCTGCCCCTCCCCTGTTCATGCTCTGTCTCTCTCTGTCCCAAAAATAAATAAAAAACGTTGAAAAAAATTAAAAAAAAAAAAAAAAGAAATTGTGGTTTATATACACAATGGAATACTACGTGGCAATGAGAAAAAATGAAATATGGCCTTTTGTAGCAACGTGGATGGACCTGGAGAGTGTGATGCTAAGTGAAATAAGCCATACAGAGAAAGACAGATACCATATGGTTTCACTCTTATGTGGATCCTGAGAAACATAACAGAAACCCATGGGGGAGGGGAAGGAAAAAAAAAAAAAAGAGGTTAGAGTGGGAGAGAGCCAAAGCATAAGAGACTGTTAAAAACTGAGAACAAACTGAGGGTTGATGGGGGGTGGGAGGGAGGGTAGGGTGGGTGATGGGTATTGAGGAGGGCACCTTTTGGGATGAGCACTGGGTGTTGTATGGAAACCAATTTGACAATAAATTTCATATATTAAAAAAAAAAGAAACATTTAAACAAAAACTTTTAAAATCCTGACAAGACAAAGATGCCTCCTTTGTTACCACTTTCTTAAAAGTTAACACTTGTAGGAAACATTGATGTGGAGGTCCTCATCAGAAAAATAAGGCATATAATACAAATAAAAACTTATAAGTAGAAGCAGCAGTCATTTTTCATAGATAGGTTGTTAATGTTAACACAGAAAATGAAGGATTATCTAGAACAATTAATTATTTCCTCTATAACCTTAAAGAACAATTAGAAATGAATAGTTAGCCATAAAATCCAAGTGATCTAGGGATATCATACATGCAATGTGTACACATACAAAATTTTATGGAGAAAAGCACAAAATGTTATTGAAGTACTTAATGAGTTTCTCAGTAAATGAATAAATCTCCCAGGTTTATAGATGATAAAGATACTGATTCTCTTTAATCTAATTGAAACATTCGATGCAATTAAAATAAAAATGTTATTTTTTTAAAAAAAGTTAACTTATTTCATAAAGTTAATCCTGAACGTTATATGAAAGTAAAGAAAGAAAAAGAACAAAGGCACTTTGTTTGAGAGTAAGTGAAAAACAGCAAGTAAAGTTGATAACATGAGAGAGGACTCTACAATACCAAAGTGAATGTAGTATGATAAGCTTTTAGCCAGTGGTCATGGAGAAACAGCTATTGCTATTTTTTTTTTCTTCTAACTCTCACACATTGAAAAAGTCCTGGTCAAAATATTTGTAATTTAGGGCACCTGGGTGTCTCAGACGGTTAAGTGTCCAACTCTTGATTTCGGCTCAGGTCATGATCTCTCTCGGTTCATGAGTTTGAGCCTCGCATTGGGCTCTCTGCTGTCAGCACACAGCCTGCTCCAGATCCTCTGTCCCCCTTTCTCTCTGTCTCCTCCCCACTTGTGTGAATTCCCTCTCTCTCTCTCTCTCAAAAATAAACATTAAAAAAATATTTTCAGTTTATAAAGGCATGTTCTAGGTAAGATATTTTAAAAAGTGCCCAGTAAGTGACTACTGGAAACATGAAGAAATGTTTAAAGAAACTGGAAAACATTTGAAATTCAAGTGGTCCCATTTCCCAGAATGATTTGGTAGTAAAAGTGATTTATGTTTTTCTATCCCCTTATACCTCTCTCTTCTTTCCAAGTATTTGCAAATTTGAATTTTGACCAGAACATAGAGGAAAAAGAGACTTAGGCCAGACCTCTACAGTCAAGGAAAGCCAAGGATGGAGGCAGTTTTCCAGATAATTCACAACTGTAAAAAGTGTAATTTTATTTAATTACTGAGAACATTGCCTCAGTTCTGTGCTTTCGAATATGGAGACAGTTCCTTCTCCAACTTTTATACATACCTGAAGAAGCAAACACAAAACTTGAATTTTTAAAAATTCAAAAATTAAACTTAAATAAAATCTAATGGCAAAAGTGAAATGAATCAGATAAGCTTCTAAATTTATTCTTTTAAATTGAATTTCTGCTTATCTATGTGTATATGAAAAGGCAATTATATACATTTGACATTTTAAAATTTCAATTTATGTAAGTTTTTAAAATTCATTCTTATTAAAAATACTGAAAATTATTATTAAAGGGTAATTAAAGATCTTCATTATTTTAATGTTAGAGTTTATATTACTTCTCACATTATGATTTGTTTCAGAGTCTAAAATTAGTTCTGTGGTTTTAAAAATAATACCATTATGCATATCCAAAGCAAAGTAGGCAGTGGAACTACCTGAAGAATTTAGTATTTTTTTAAAAACATACACAAAAATGGTTAATACATTATTGAAAATGCATGCATTCTGAACTGATGCTTTTGATGTCATTATTTGCCAAGTCCTAACTAAATCAAAATTAATTCTGTAAATACAGTGCCCATAAAATGAAAGCTAAGCTTTCTTTCAGTTGCAGACTTCAAAAGCAATCTGAAAATACTTTCACATTTTTATTTGTTTTTTCACAAGCATTTTTTAAAGTTTTATTTATTTATTTTCAAGGGGTGTGGGGTGAGAGAGTGTATGCAAACACAAGAGAGAGACAGGCAGAAAGAGGGAGAAAGAATCCCAAGCAGGTTCCACACCTGTCAGCGCAGAGCCCATTGCAAGACTCAGTCTTACAAACCATGAGATCATGACCTGAGCTGAAATCAAGAGTTGGTTGCCCAACCGAGCCACCCAGGCACCCCTTTCCAAAGATTTATTTTTTATTTTTTTTAATGTTTATTTATTTTTGAGACACACAGAGACAGAGAGAGACAGAGAGAGAGTGTGAGCAGGAGAGGGGCAGAAAGAGAGAGGGAGACACAGAATCCTAGGCAGGCTCCAGGCTCTGATCTGTCAGCCCAAGCCTGACATGGGGCTCAAACTCATGAACCAGAAGATCATGACCTGAGCCGCAGTTGGAGGCCTAAGTGACTGAGCCACCCAGGCGCCCTCCAAAGATTTTTATACTTAAGTATTAAAGCTTTTTTTGGTAAGTAGCTATTTTTGATTTTATAATTAGTTTACTGTCTAGTGTTGCATTTATAGATTTTTCTAATATATAAAAAAGTAATTCCTTCTTGTATATTCAGAATGTATCTAAAGGAGGCACATGTACTGAATTATTTGGAAGTAGCCATTTGATATCATCTTTGTAATGATTTTCTGTATGGCACAATAAAATACTGCTTTATTTAAAAAAAAATTATGGTCATCATCATGTTCCTCTCCAGTGTTATCACCCATGCTTATAACTGGGCTCAGTTTCAAGACAAATATTAAAGATTTTGAAAAGGATTCAGTAAAGACATTATATTTTTAAACATTTACATCCAGTTTCTGGCCCAAAGGAAAACAATAAAACCTAGGATATGTGGTATCCAATGCCATTTCCAAAAGACATCACAGTTATTTTGATGGGCGTATTAACTGATTTTTTACTTGTCTATAAGTGAACAACCAAAGTTGGATTATGTTTGACTAAAATCCATTAAATGTTCTCATGAAAAAAAACTCCTTTTCTTTGTTTCTCCTCTTTTTATTATAGTTTTGGATTTGTTAAAAAATATCATTTCCAAGTTTTTTTTTTCTTTCCCAATGAGTTTTGCAATAAAATTCAGGTATCATGTTTTAGTTATGGAAAATATACATGTAAGCATATAATTACAGTTATTTACATAGACACCAATCCTCCACTTGCATGCATATACCTTGGCCTAAACCCACATGTATACGCATACACCCTAAACACACATATACACATTCCCTAACGCTATCTCCCCACACACATTCACACTCTCACATACCTGGAGCTTCTGAACTTGGTAAACTGGAACTTATATTTTTCTTCAGTCTAAGATTCACATGAGCAAAACACCTGAAACTGGGAGAGCTGATCAATTCCTTTTTCAAATCAGGTCCCCAGAAAAATTATATACAGATTAACTATTCCAGCAAGCTTCCCCTTAAACTTTTGTTTCAACCATATTCTTCTCTCTAAGGGATGTTTATGAGCCAGTTGTTAGAGTAAGTATGAATAAATGGAAAAAACCTTAGCCTGCTCTAGTGAGAATTAAAGGAAGAATTACAACATATAGGGCAGAATATTCTAGTGACTTAATGATTTATAATATAATGTTTAATCAGGAAACCAAAATTTGTCTTACCAATTAGAATAGAGATTATATGGATACCATAACACCCTCTGAAAAAATCTAGAGTGATAAATTATCTTGTATTTTTTCTTATTTACCACCGCTTAATCTGTAACTATTTTGTCATTTAATATTTATTCATTCACTTTATTAATTATTGATAAAACCAGAAATAATATGAAGATATAACTCTTTATTCAAATTATATGTATAATAAAGAAAATATGCCCGATCTGAGCTGAATAAAAGGCAAGGAAACATGAAAAGTCATTCTCTCAGCTATGTAAGTGTCATCAGATAAATGGAAATAAATGTAAGCTCTAGTTTTTCAAAGTGCTTTCAGACTGATGTGTCTATTGCTTTAATTTTCAAGTCATATCATTTTTAGCCGGTGTTACTGTATCCAAAGCTTTAAATTCCTTCTTCCACTAGTGACTATGGTAAGATATAAAGAACACTTTAATTCATAGCCTAATTAAGTAATTTTTTACTTGTTGAAAATTTGAGCGTTTTTTGTTTGTTAGTTAAAGTTTGAAAAATAAACAAATAGATGATAATAAGACACTTCAGCTTCTTGGTCTGGATCTCTTGCAAGAATCATATATGTTAAAGTAGATGGAGGAACGTTTTCAGGAACAGACACTGAAACACCAGCACAATTATATAAACCATGAAGAATAATTTAAATTCAACCACTCTTTCACCACCTCTTGCTTCTTAATGGTGCCATAAGTTGTCACATTCTCTCTTTAGCAGTTTTCTTAATGATACTTATTTCAGAAAGAGAAAAAAAAACACAATTATTCTTATTGACATCCATTTTATGAGAGCCAACGTTACAATATCAGTTTCATATATTTACATTCAAATTTTGGGCTAGTGTGTAGAATGGAATATAATTGCCAAGTATTTAGGGCGGAGTCAATGGTCATTAAGATGTTTCAACTCTGATTACTTTATGTTAGATGATTTAAGCTTTTTATCTCTTTTCACAATAATGTGCAAAAAATAGAGCACAGGCTGTGAAGTCAGGAAGAAATCCATTTGAATTTCTGTTCCATCAGTATTCTTATTTATACAATGGTGACAAAGTACATCTTCAACCTTAGAGTAGTTCTGAGTATTTAATAACATATTAAACATAACATATTTCCCAAGTGCTCACTAAATGTTACTTTCCTTTCTTCAACCACTGTTCCTTATTTTCCTTCTAGTGTTACCAGTTGTGATTCTATCTCATCTCAAAACTGAACAACATAAATGGGAATATACTATTTATTTATTTAACTTTTTTTTTTAATGCTTATGTATTTTTGAGAGAGACAGACAGAGCGCAAGTGGGAGAGGGGCAGACAGAATCCAAAGCAGGATCCAGGCTCTGAGCTGTCAGCACAGAGCCCGATGTGGGGCTTGAACTCACAAACTGCAAGATCATGACCTGAGCCAAAGTCAGGTACTTAACCGACTGAGCCACCCAGGCACCCCAAATGAGAATATATTTAAACCACAGGTAGTTACTTCACCTTTGAGGTGATTTTACAAATATTCTTTACAAAAAAAAAAAAAAGGGTATTCCTGCTTCCTGCTTTCTGTATACTTGAATATTGGATATCAAGTCTAGAGACTATAATCTAGAGTAGGTAGTCCTACAAAAGCACCGTATAGTTTGACTATTTCTAAGAATGTAATGAAACACTTTTTGTGTGACTGGATCTTGCTTATTTTGAACCTTTGCTTCAAAATGAACTTGTGTAAACATATTCCCTAATTTAGTGGTTTGCTGTAGTTGATTAAGGTAACTAGATAATTTAACACAGTAACTGTCGAATATGTATGTGTCACATCAGCCTCCTGAAAATTGTGTCAATACTCTGTTTTGGGCAACCTCACAGAGACTCACAGAATTCCCTATTCTCTTTTCTGCTATTCCTGTGTTGCAAGGATCATAAAATCACATAATGGAAGAAAAGGACATGTTGATCTTGATGCTGTCTAAGCAGTTTATGCTGGTTGAGCCAACTCTGTGGTAGAAATCAGGTCAGAATGACCTCCTTAGGACCCACGTGTATCTTTTTAAAACTGGCTATAATTTGGGGGAGACCAAAAGGAAATTACAAAGACTATCAGTTAAATCGTCTCACAGTGATCCAAAAGATAATGTTTTCATAAACACCAGACCTATACGCTGGCACACTGCCAAGGCCTTCCTAGGAGACTGTTCTTTCTTAAGTTTGGACTCTGTGAGTAGGTCCCTCCAACACAAATTTTATTTTATACAATGTTTTTATTTCTTATACCAGAAGGTAAGAAGGTAAGAGACTTTAAGGTAAGAAATCACTGTGTGTGTGTGTATGCGTGTGTGTGTGTGAGCATGTGTGTATGTGTGTTTTAGAAATTTGAGTTCCCAAAAGAGTAATGTTTCTTAAAAATGGAGAAGAGATAATGCTAGTGGTGAGGAATGGATAGAAAGCTGTAATGAACAGGAATGCAGAAAAAAAAGAAAAAAAAACCTTAATGAAATTTACCTTTGTTCCATTTGCCCTCCGTTTTGTTTTTCTTTCCTCTCCCAGTTAGCTGAGTAGTTTTTCCTTTTTTTTTTTTTAAGGTATTTATTTACTTTGAAAGAGAGAGAGAAAGAGAATGATAGGGTGGGGGAAAAAAGAGGGACGGGGGGGCGGGGGGGTGTTTATTTACTTTGAAAGAGAGAAAGAGAATGATAGGGTGGGGGAAAAAAGAGGGACGGGGGCGGGGGGGGTGGAGACAGAGAATCCCAAGCAGGCTCTGCACTGTCAGCCCAGAACCCAACATGGGGCTCAAACTCATAAACCATGAGATAATGACCTGAGCAGAAATTTACAGTCAGATACTTAACTGACTGAGACACCCAGTCGCCCCTGAGTAATTTTTCCTAATAAAAATAGTGAAAGAAAAAAAAAGTCAAAAAACAAAAAAGACAGAAAGAGTAGAAGGGGGTTTTAAAAAATTTTTTATGTTTATTTTTGAGGACTGGGTAATTTTGTCTATAATGATTAATAATTCTCAATAATTTATGTGTTTTTTAAATTTTTTTCATGTTTGTTTATTTTTGATAGAGAGAGACAGAGAGACAGAGCATGAGCAGGGGAGGGGCAGAGAGAGAGAGGGACACAGAGAATCTCAAGCAGGCTCCAGACTCTGAGCTGTTAACATAGAGCCCCACTCAGGACTCGAACTCAGGAATGGTGAGTTCATGACCTGAGCTAAAGTCAGATGCTTAATGGACTAAGCCAACCAGGCACCCTATAAGGGGTTTTAATATGAAAGATAAGTAAGTAAGTAAGGTCAGAAATAAATGGAGGGAGAAGAATGGAGAGACTAACTAGCAGAACATATAAAATTGATGACCTCCAGTTGACACAACAAAATCCACATCAAGCCAAGTTTTATTTTCTGAAATCCTACTACATGTAAAATTTCAAGTCCAATCAAATTTTTTAAAGTTTTGTTTTCATGGGGCACCTCATGGCTCAGTCAGTTGAATGTCTGACTTTGGTTCAGGTCATGATCTCACTGTTCATGGGTTCGAACCTCACATTGGGCTCTGTGCTAACAGCTCAGAGCCTGGAGTCTGCTTTGGTTCTGTGTCTCCCTCTCTCTCTCCCTCCCCTGCTCATGTGTTCTCTCTCTCTCTCTCTCTCTCTCTCTCTCTCTCAAACAAATAAACATTAAAAAAATTTTTAAGTTTTATTTTCAGGACATCCTCATGATAAATACAACAAATACAAGTGAAGTCCAGGAAAAGTATACTTGGTTGTGATTTGAATGGCACTTATAAGAAGAACATACTTTATTATCTTATATGCATGGGTATACTGATTCCAATGAATTTATTATGACTGTTTTTTTACTAGAATTTTAAAAATTAAACACATTTGACCAAATTTTATTTTATGCCTAACTTTTCAGGAATATCTATTTTACTCACACTGAAGGCTACATCCACATTATTACTTCCTACATTCTATTATGATTTATATAATTGGAAACCTATTATAAGCAAGTATTGTTCTGGAAGCAAGAATATCAGATCAAATAAGCACATAATTCAATAAGTTGAATTTTTGTAACAAAAACTAGAGTTTTAATTTGAGAAACATTAAAAAACAGCAGTAGAAAATGTTTACTAAAAATGGTGAGAAACAAAGTATAATTCCTTATAACCATAAAAAAAGAGATAGCAATGCTTTTATGTATATAATAGTGTGTGTTTATAATTATATTTAAGATCACTTTTCATTATATACAACAAAATTAAGGAAGCTGTGTTTACAGATTGTATCTCCTCATGTTTTTATTTTTTGTAAAGATAATTTTTAATGGGTACATAGCATTTAGTCAAAGGTGTACACCATCCTGTAAGCAATTTCCTGTTGTTAGCCCTTTTGATTATTTCAAATACACTTCTACAAATTTAGCACATAAATCTTGACCATATCTCTGATAATTCTGTAAAGATGAACTCAAAAAAGCAGAAATACTGAAAAAACAGATTATAATCATTTTAATACTCTTTATAAATGTTTACAAGTATTTTGGGGGGTGCTTATTCAAAATCTCATGTTATGAAAGTTAATTTATGTCTGTCTACTTTAGTCAACACTTATTTTTTCCCATTAGTCAATTTTTTTAAGTTTATTTTGAGAGAGAGAGAGAGAGAGAGAGAGAGAGAGAGAGAGAGACAGAAAGGGAGAGAGAAAGAAAGGCAGAGAGAAAGGGAGAGAAGGATCCCAAATCCCAAGAGGGTTCTGTGCTGACAGCTCAGAGCCTGACATGAGGCTGGAACTTACGAACCACAAGATCATGACCTGAGCAGAAACCAAGAGTCAGACACATGCCCCTCCCCATATTATTTTAAACCTTGGCCAATTTCATAGGGGAAAATTATGTATATATTTTTTTATTTTCATGTATTTAACAATTTCTGTGGTTATCTGTTAATTCATATGTTACAGATGAACTTAAAATAATTTTGTAATTACTCCTATACCCAATCTGCCACACAAAGAAATAATTTTTTGAGTGTTAATTTAAATTACTCATTGATTATTTTTTTCTTTTTAGGAGTATATCTCTCACTTTATTCAGTTATTCTGTATACTTTTATAAAACTAGAAGAAACCTTATAATTTCAAATTTTACTTCAAAATGTTTTATTCTACTTTTGTTTCATGAATGTTATCAATAAAATTGACTTATAATATGCCTGTTTCTGTTGAAAAACTTGAGTCACAGAAACTAGGATCATCTACATTCTCCACAAAAACTGTAAACATATAAGTTCTCATATTATTTCCATTATCTCTGACTTCAGTTTCCAAAGAGTAGGTTTTAAGGTTATTTGGGTTGTCAAGATTCAAAGGCTAAAGAAGAGTGATTAGGACTGGGTCTAATAACAAGAAAAAAGTGAAGAAAAATTACCAAACTCAAATAATTGAGCATATACTAATTTATTCATATTGATGTATTTAACTTCACTTAATGATATATGTTTTTAATGAATGAGAAAAGTTGATGTTTAACAATTCTACATTCACTGAAAATATTTCTTTAAAATTGCCCATTTTATGCTTATTTTAAAAAAATAATTATTTAAAAAGGTTTCATTGTATTTTCCTCCAAGTCTCTAATTTTTCATTTATAGATTTAGCAAGCACAGAGCATCTCCACTTTTAAAATAACAGAAACAAACCACTGTATTTTATTTTAATTATAGTAATAAAGAATTATTAGTATATTTGAGCCTGAAAAAAAACAGCCAACCCATATTAAAATGCTAATCATATATTGTTTCTTCCATCCTATTTATTTATCTGTTTATTTGTTTATTTATTTAAAGTTTATTTATTTTGAGAGAGAGAGAGAGAAAGAGAAGGGCAGAGGGAAGGAAAGAGGGAGAGAGAGAATCCCAAGCAGGCTTCATACTAAGCGTGGAGCCTGATCTGCGGCTTAATCCCAGGACCAGGAGATCATGCCCTGAGTCAGAATCAAGAGCTGGCCACTCAACTGACAGAGCCGTTCAGGTGCCCCTCTGCCATCCAATTTAATTCAATCCTATTGTATAGAAAGATGGAAATGAGTTCAAGGGTCAAACTTAGGAAAAATCGTGACAGTGGGGATGATTATTCATCCTTTGTACCACCATGAAAGATTCTCCCCTGAGGAGGGCAGGGGGATAACAGCAGCAATTTCTTTTCTTAGAGATTTTTTCGACAGCCCACATTCTCACCATGGGCATGGGGTAGCAGCTGAGTCTGCAACTGCTCTACCAACCTCTGGATCCTCTGTCAGCTTCTCTGACTCCTAGAATAGATACATTTACTAAGCCTTGTGATCAAAGGCCCAAACTTTTCAGGATACCCACAGTACCAAGATCAAAGGCAAAAAGAATGGACAGTGGTTTTGTCCATCTTCATGGAGTCCAACACCTACATGTGTGTTCAAGTCTACCCTTAAACTCCCCTCTTTATTGGGAGAGTATCCTTTCTGACTTCTGGCCTTGGTGGGCTTCATGCTCCAGCATTAGACACACAGACAGTAGCCTTACAGAGACTGTTTAGCCAGCTCTCATGGTTATACTCCTAATATCTCCCCGCCCCAGGTTTAATGCTGACCAACTAAATAAAGTACTGTGACAGGCCAAAAGGAAACAATATTTCAGAGTAGTAATCCTGTCCACACAGGCAGAAACCTATCCTTAACCAAATATCCAAAATATTATTATAAAGGAAAAGTCCCAATTTCCACACATGAAATTAAAGATACAGATATGACTTCTGCGTCCTATAGTCTACAAGGACTCCACAGAAACATGTGTATTGATTGCCTATGAAAAATGATGGCCGGTTGTGAAAATAAGGTCTAATGAAATTCATTATTTCACAAGAATGTCATTTTAACAAATAGGAAAATAGCCAAGTGTCAAGTCCCACATATTTTTACTGTTTCCTTTTCCATATTTAATTTAGTTTTGAAGTAGCAGTTTTACTAACCCAAGTTTTAAAGGAAATGCAGGGAAAAGATAGCAAATGATCAACCAAATTTGTTATAAGTACGTTTTAAACTTACAAGGGTCTAAACCAAACATTTCCTGCTGAGTTTTAACGGAGTAAGTGATGGTGCTATCTTCATCTTGACCTGTGGCTTTTACTCTTGCTGTATTTTCCCCAATGTTTTTTTTTTTCCCAGTCACATTAATAGAATTTATAGGAAATGGCCTATAGAAAAAAAATATGATGATAAAAAATGTTGAAAATGCAAATATTTAGGCATGTCTGCTGACGAGTGATAACCTGCAAAAAGTATTTTGGATTTATGATGATTCCACCCTCATCTTGTCAAGAATTTAAAAGTTCCAATAGTATCCAAATGTTGAGACCGCCATTTTTGGCATAAGGTTACGTAATTTTTTGCACAAGCAGTAATTTTAATCCTTTAGTCTCTGGCATCATGCCAGACATCAAAGATATGACATCAAAGAGAGAAAAACTGAAAAGCAGACCGAAATAGGGCACTTCTATTATTCCAAATATCAAATATATGAAATAGTTGGCAATTGAACATAAGGGACTTAATATATTCATTTTCTTCTTATTATGTGGTGTGATGAAATGCTGTCCAAGATCATTGCTTGTTAAAGCAAACTATCAGAACATTGCTTGTAAATTTATTGCTTATATCTTTAAATCATATTTCAAGTCAGATGAATTTCCAGAACATTTCTGAAACTTTCTTTCTTATTCAGCCTTTCAGTCAAGTATTAGACACTTACCAATAATCTACAATGTGTCATTCTAGTCTGTACACATATAAATAAACCTGTTCCTGGTCTTTAGGTCACTACTAGTGGAGAACACAGATATAGGTAACTGTAATGCTAGGTGATAGACATCATAACTTTGCCATAGATTTAAAGGGGATGAAAGACTAACTTTTGGGTTAGGTGAGAGATTCAAAGAAGTTCTCAAAGGAATGTAAAGTAAAAGGAAATGGGAAGTGAGTTGGTGTCACGTTCCTCTGAGCAAACCTCCTGATCACCACAGTCCAGTGTGGTTTCTCCTTTACTGTGTGGTGTCTCCTTTATACCATAATATAATGTAACACAATATTTGCCTTCTGGACCGCTTTAAATCATTTCCTTTTTCATTAATTTTAATTTAACATACATGAAAGCAATATTTTTTGGCAATACTGCAGTAATTTTGTATTGCTTATATCTAGCATTAAATTCTACTAAATCAGTAAAAATCAGTAAATTCATGCCTATTGAAGGCATGAAAGCAGCAGAAACTTGTTCCAAAAAATTGGTGGTACCTCTACTGCAAATGTAGGCAGACAGGTAACTGTCTACCAGAAATGAGATAAGCTAAGCTACACATTTATTTCTGTTGTTCAGTTAATATAAGTTAAAGTGAATTTGAGGACTCAAACAATGAATTACTCTCCTTAGTCATGTGTACAGATAGAACTTAGTGATAAAAGTAATTTGAATACCTATTTTTCTCTTCACTCATCTAAAAAGTATTTCATTCATCTTACATTTTAGTGATATATTTGATTACTGCTCTTTGAAGCATGGAAAAACATCTAACAGACCTTCATAATCTGCAGTTGCTACATTTGTACTTCAGAGTATGGAAGGAAAAAAGATTAAATGAAATACTTTAAACTATGTTGTAGGGTCTACTTTTCCTATTATTTAAAATTTATATATTTATTAAAAAGTAATGCAACAGCTTTACAAGGCCTTTGGGAAAGAAAACAAAAGGGAAAAATACATAAAAATCCTTTGATCATATTCAGTGTCGGTCACTTCTACATCTGTCTTCTATTTTCTAAAATATATTTACTTTATATTAATATATATATATATATATATATATATATATATATATATCAGTTATGGATATCTAATCATATATTTTAATATAACACCATAAAATATTTTTGATGTAGCTACATAATCTTTGTTATTATTATTCATAATATATGTGAAAAGTTTAGTTACGTTCTCCTTTTTTTACACCTTAAAATAAATATACTTACTCAAATTGAGGCTTCTCATCATCTGTGTTTCTAACTGTGACAGTTATTGTCCCTTGACAGAACAAACCTGTTTTATCTCTTTCTTCTCAGTGCAAGCTAGAAAAGCTGAAAATGTTTTTAAAAACTTTACATTTGGGATGAGCACTGGGTGTTGTATGGAAACTAATTGGACAATAAATTTCATATATTAAAAAAAAAACTCTACA
Source organism: Neofelis nebulosa (assembly GCF_028018385.1). Lineage (NCBI taxonomy): Eukaryota > Metazoa > Chordata > Mammalia > Carnivora > Felidae > Neofelis > Neofelis nebulosa. Next base: position 83,962,198 of record NC_080785.1, on the reverse strand, counting down.
GTATACTAATTGGTAATACATATATATCTTTATGATACGTATCCTGTTTGTTTTTCTTTGTTTTCTCAAATTAGATATAGCCTTAATTTTTTTAAAGACAATTAAAAGACATAAAAGTGCCTTCTTAGTTAACTAGATTAGTTGTATATTTCAAAATATCTTCATTTTATATAGCATTAAATTTCACTCAGAAGTCTGTGTAGCTTGACTGTATAACTATATGTAGATTAAATTGAAAAACTACAAAAAAGATAATGGATGAATTCCAGATTCAATCATAAACTCAAAGTACAATGCACCAAAACTATTCACAATGCAGACTGTTTGATGCTAACTTATACAAACAAGGCCATGAGTTATTCTTTGTGATCAAGAACTGGAGGTAATTTCTGAAAAGTTAAGAATTGTCATTATATCTCAAATATTTTCCTCATCATCCTGTCACACTTTTTACTCTTTAGCTATAATTTATTCATACATATCAGCAAGTGTCCTTTTGAAAAGAAAAATGAAAATGCCCTGAGGCCATAAAATATCCATTAAAACCCTTTCTTCATGGGGCGCCTGGGTGGCTCAGTCGGTTAAGTGTCCGACTTCGGCTCAGGTCATGATCTCACGGTCCATGGGTTCGAGCCCCGCGTCGGGGTCTGTGCTGACAGCTCAGAGCCTGGAGCCCGTTTCAGATTCTGTGTCTCCCTCTCTCTCTGCCCCTCCCCCGTTCATGCTCTGTCTCTCTCTGTCTCAAAAATAAAATGTTAAAAAAAATTAAAAAAAAAACAAACCCTTTCTTCAGCAAATATTCAATAAGCCTTTGCAATGTACAAGAGCCCATGGCAAGTGAGGGGTTGACAATGATTGTACTTAAAGCTGTTGGATGGGCACTAATATATCAAATATAATAAAAATAAATTGGCTAATGATGTAGTGGAAAGATGAACTAGGTCTTAAATGACTAGGAGAGGTTTGGTTGAATGTGTGAGCTGAGGCAGTCTGGAAAAGTGAGATGGGGAGTGTCAAACTTATGGAGCTGAACTGCAAAATATATAGCTCATACACATAGTCTCTGTTTTTTCCCACCTAATTTTAACTTTATCTTGTGATCCTAATATTCAAATTGCTTAAAACATATGTATCATTAGCTTTGCCATCATCATGTAACATTCAACAATTCCAAACTGAAATAGAAGTCATTGGCTTCCTTCCAACACTTATGTTCTTTTAGGCTAGAAAGTTGGTATCATCTTTCATTATTAATGCTTTTTCTACTATATATCTATAAGCAGCAAATTCTCTATTTTTTAATAAATTCATGCATTTTCCCGCTTGGCTATTCCCCTCCCCCCCCCCCAGCTATTTTCTTAATTACCTTATTGAAATAATCAATGTGGAGGATTTATGAAAATGGAAATGCTTTAATAATAATAATAATTATTATTATTATCCCTTTATTTCTCAAATCTCACCCCTTATTTCAATGTAGACAGATAATCTCAATAGGCCTCCAGCTGTTTTCTTTCCAGTCAGCTGTTCCTACTTATGATCCTTCATTTTCCACTCAGAAAAATCTTCCCGACAATGGTTTCCTTAAATTATCTTTCTCATGGAAATATCGGAAATGATTCTTCTGTCCTACCATATTAGTTTCAAATTCACTTATAAGGTATATACCCAATCTTACCTTGGTTATCTATGTGTTTTGCCTTTCTGAGTGGGGTAGGGTATGAACACTGAAAGAGTTTCAATATGAAAATTTGATTATTTTAAGTTGCTTCCATTTCTTTGATGTTCAGAAAGATTTAAATTTTAATGATTTACTGATTAATTTTCCCTAATTAGCAAACAATTTAAAGTCTTTTTTCCCCCTTTATGCTTCTTTGGATAAAGCTAAAAAGTTAAGATGTGATCTCTTTGCTTTGAGTTACCCCAAATACTGATTCTAGACTTTTGGTTGACTGCACAAATTCTCATAAATGAATCACACAAAATATTACTCTTTTTTAAAAATAATAATGTGTTTAATTTTTTTCAGGAAGTGTTCTAAATTTTGAAAATTTATATCACTCTGTGTAGCATAATAAATAAATATATTAATTACATGATATCCAGCATCAAAGGCCAAGGGATCTTTGCCTCTCAAGCTAACCATGTCACTTATTGAACTCACTCCAAAAGAATTTTCTCCTTTCTTTGGTTTGGATAACTGTATCTTAATGGGGTACTAGAAAAATAAAATATACATTGCCCATACCAAAATGAATGAAAAGGTATTTGGAAGCTTTTTAAGATACAATAATAGAATAAATATATAGAAAGCTCCCTATTTTCACGCTGATTAATTTCAGTTTCTTTACAATCTAGCTTGTATTAAAAACCACCAGCATATACAGATGCAGAATCCAGGAAAAATAAGACTTGTTTAGGCTATCAACACAACCAAAAGATTTTCTATATTTTTACAGAGCTACACATTATTCCACAGATTGTTTTCAAGAGAATAAAAAAAAACTTAATTCTGATTCTTCAAATTAATACAACTCTGAAACAATGTACAGAATTAACTCGTTGTCACTAGATTTAAATTTTAAGAAACAAAACAAAAATTATGATAGAAGCCAATTTGAAATATTAATACAGTTGCATATGCAGTTTTTAATCAAGTAGATCCTTGATTCTACTTTTTATTTATGTGCCACCACCTCTGAGAAGAGATGAAAATAGAAAAATCTATTCTCAAAAGCATCTGAAAAAAAATTTAGTTTGAAATGAGGTCGAATCTTATCAAAGAAAAATGCAGTTATATCTGTGTATTTTTAAAAATCTAATAAGGATCTGTCTTCTGACAATAGAACTATTTCTCAAAACACTGAATTTTAAAACAATCAGTTTCTGGGTCTCTATCCTTTTCTTGCAAATGACAAACTGGTAATAACTATTCTCAACTGGATCATAGGTTATTTTTTTAATCTATTAGAAAGACTTACCATCTAAGGGAAAGGTCTCATATTTCTTAACAATTTTGTATTTTATACTGGGTTGTCTGCAACAAATTTTTTTAAGTAGGAATTTTGAATACTTTGACTGACAATGCCCTATATATCACTGAAGGTTAACTGTGTAAATCAAGGGCAAGAGAGATTAAATAGCTTCCCCATGATTACACCCCTAGTTTGTGTTAAAGCCATAAATTGACCCAAGTCACGTGATAGCTCTGTTACTTCACCCCCATTTAGTGCTCCATTACTCCATTACGTGAGTTACTAAATTAGAACTAGTAAACTCTTTCAATACATGTTTGAAAAGAACAGCTGCAGAGCAAGCATGTTGGCTTAGTCCAATGTACCACTAGATACTCCTAAAGAACTTTATAGTTTCTTTTTTATTTTGCCAAATCTCTAAAGACTTTACAACCATGAATCAATTATGAGAAAAGCAATCCTCTTACAGTTAGATATCTAGTAATTAGAATACTGAAACATCAAAAAATATAATTAAATTCACATGTGTCATTGAAATAGCTAGAAAAGTGAAACAGATCTGAATGGAATCCAGAACACAAAGTCCCAGTTTCAGATCAGCATTGACATCTTCCTCTCAGCTGTCCACTTCCCCTAGAAATCATATAATTTTCTTGTACACCTCAAGAAAATGTCTTTTAAAAATGCTATTTCCAACATTAACATAAATCTGGCATTATAGTGTTCTCAACTTAATTATACTCTCTTTAATTATGAAATTAAATGTGTTAACTACTCTTGAAAATTGAAGCCTAGCCCTGTATGCCAGAGCAACTTTGCATCTCACACAATGATCATCACCTACTATCAGTCTATCGCTATTTGAAGAGTCCTCATCTGTGACTGTCACTCTATAAATGGACTGAAATAATGGATAAGCCTCATCTATTTCTGAGGTAGATGTGAAACAGAAATCAACATGTTTAAAAAGTAAAGTATACTATGATTTTATTAGCTCTTTGTATAATAAAAACAGAACAATACTAATTTTAGATGGATGGTAGTGCCAGGATAATATTTTAAGATCTCTATCTATTTTTTTTTCTTATTTTTGTATTTTCGCCTTTCCATTGGCTTCCTGCCATCTTTCCTATTGGTGAAGAGTGCCTTTTCTTACTTCTTGTCACTGAGTGCAGCAACTAGAGCTTAAAGGAAAAAAGCATGACATATATGCTGACAGACTATCCTATGGGGAGCCAGAAGTTAACCTGTAAGATTCCTGTACTCCAGTTTCTAGACTGGTAGAGCCACATATGGAGGAACTCTTTCTTATAGAAACACGTTTGTAGAGAACTGATTGACCTCCAACTCTCACATATCTTCTAACATCTCCCCATAACTTTGATCGTGGGTAGAAACCCAAATTGCAATACAACGTGGACGGAGCGACCCTAGGAAAGACTCAGTGAATTGTTTCTTAGTTCCTTGGTGGTTTTGTGTCTCTCAGTGTTTGCACGTGTGTGTGTGTGTGTGTGTGTGTGTGTATGTGTGTGTGTACGTGTTTTATCACAGCCCATAGAATATCAGTTAGAAATGAAGTTTAACTCAATTTGAGTAATAAGACATTTAAAATTTTTCTATTTCTTACATAAATCTGTGGACAAAATTTATACATTATAATAACTTTAAATTTTAACAAGTTGTCCAATGCAATTTAATAAATCTTTGTTTTTCTAACGTAATTACATTTAAAGCTAAATGACCAGAAGATTTGGGGGTAAGCAAAGCTCATACAATAATAATGTGAGTAGTAATTGCCTAGCAGCCTGTCTCCTAGTATTTTCTCCAAAAACAATATAGAAAAAAGGGGAAGAAATAAGATTACACAAAAGGCTTCCCTCAGTAGAAAGAGGTAACATGACCAAACTTCATAATAATTTTAAGTATTTTTCAAAAGGAAAAGAAACAAGTTCAACAAATCCTGGCAAATACAGACATACCGTGTTTGTGCTTCATGTTATCATGCTTTGTAGACATTGCATTTTGCAGATACTGTAGCTTTTACAAATTGAACATTTCAGGCAACCCTCTATCAAGCAAGTCTGTTGGCATCATTTTTCCAACAGCATATGCTCATTGTTTCTGTATCACATTTTGATAATTCTCACAGTATTTTAAACTTTTCATTATTTTTATATTTGTTATGGTGATCTGTGATCAGTTTCTTTGATTGTAATTGTTTTGGGGTACCACACCCATATAAGATGGTGAACTTAACTGACAAATGTTGTGTGTTTTCTGACTGTTCCATCAACTGGGCTTTCCTTCATCTTTCTCATTCTCCTCTAGCCTCTTTTTTCCCTGAGACACATTCATTTTGAAATTAGGGCAATCAGTAACTTACAATGGCCTTTAAGTGTTCCGGTGAAAGGAAGAGTCACATGTCTCTCACTTTAAATCAAAAGCTAGAAATGATTAAGCTTGGTGAGGAAGGCATGTAAAAACCAAGATAGGTTGAAAGCTAGCCCTTTCGTGTAAACAATTAACAAAGGTTTAAGTGTCAAGAAAAGTTATTGAAGGAAATTAAAACTGCTACTTCAGTGACCACACAAATGATACAAATGATAAAATAGCAAAATGGCCCTTTTACTGATATAGCAAAATTTTCAGTAGTCTAGGTACAAGACAAAACCAGCCCAACATTTCCTTAAGCCTGAGCCTAATCCAGAATAAGACTCTAACTCTCTTCAATTTTATGAGAGCCAAGTGAAGTGAGGAAGATGCAAAAGGAAAGTTGGAAGCTAGCCCACATTGGTTCATGAGGTTTAAGGAATCAAGCCATTTCCATAACATTGAAGTGCAAGGTGAAGCAATAAGTGCTGGTGTAGAAGTTACAAGTTATCCAGAACTTCTAATTAAGACACTTAATAAAGGTGGCTATGCTAAAAAACAGATCTGCAATGTATCCCAAACAGCCTTCTATTAGAAGGAGATGTCATCTAAGACTTAAGTAGCTAGAGAGGAAAAGTCAATGCCAGGCTTCAAAGCTTTGAAAGACAGGCTGACTCTCATCAAGGGATAATGCAGCTGGTAATTTAATGTTGAAGACAGTGCACACTGACCTGAAAATCCTAGGGCCCTTAAGAATTATGCTAAATCTACTCTGCCTCTGCTGCATCAATGGAACAACAAAGTCTGGATGACAGCCCATCTGTTTACAACATGATTTACTGAACATTGAAGTCCACTGTTGAGAACTACTGCTCAGAAAACATATACCTTTGAAAATATGACTGCTCATTGATGATGAACCTTGTCACCCAAGAGCTCTGATGGGGATGGATGTACAAGATTAATGCTGTTCTTATGCCTGCCAACACAACATCCATTCTGCAGCCCGTGGATTGAGGAGTAATTTTGACTTCCATGTGTTATTATTTAAGAAATACATTTTGTAAGGCTGTAGCTGCCATAGATAGTGATTCCTCTGATGGTTTTGGGCAAAGTAAATTGAAAATATTCTGGAAAAGACTCACCAGTTTAGATGCAATTACAAATGTTTGTGATTCAGGGAAGAAGCCAAAATATCAACAAGAACAGGAGTTTGGAAGAAGTTGATTCCAACCCTCGTGGGTGACTTCGAGGGGTTCAAGAATTTAGTAGAGGAAGTAACTACATATGTGACAGAAATAGTAAGAGAAGTAGAATTAGAAGTAGAGACTGGAGATGTGACTGAAAACTTTCATGGACGAGGTGTTGGTTCTTATAGTTGAGCAAAGAAAGTATGGTTTCTTGGAACCTATCCTTGGTTAAGATGCTATGAAGATTGTTGTGCTGACAAAGAATTTAGAATATTACATAAACTTAGTGGATAGATAAGCAGCAGGGTTTGAGAGGACTGACTCCAATTTTGAAGGAGTTCTGTGTGTCAAATGCTATCACACAGCATCACATGTGACAGAGAAATTGTGAAAGGAAGAATCAGTTGATGTGGCAAACTTCATTCTTGTCTTATTTTAAGAAATTGCCACCATCACCCAACCCTTCGGCAGCCACCACCCTGATTAGTCAGCAGCCATCAGCACTGAGGCAAGACCCTCTACCTGCAAAAAAAAAAATAACAATTTGCTGAAAGCTCAGATGATACTTAGCTTTTTTAACAATAAAGTATTTTTAATTGTTTAATTTTAAAAAAAAATTTTAAATGTTTAGTTTTGAGAGAGAGATTGAGAGACAGAGTACGAGTGGGCAAGAGGTAGAGAAAGAGGGAGACACAGAATCCGAAGCAGGCTCCAGGCTGTGAGCTGTCAGCACAGAGCCCGGCGTGGGGCTCAAACTCACAAACCGTGAGAGATCATGACCTGAGCTGAAGTCAGACTCTTAAGTGACCAAGCCACCCAGGTGCCCCTAAAGTGTTTATTTTTTAAATTAAGGTACACAAATTGCTTTTTCAGATATAATGCTGCTGCACACTTAATAAACTATAGTATAGTTTAGACATAATTTTACATACACTGGAAAACCAAGAAATCCATATGACTCACTTTATTGCAATATTTGCTTTATTGTGGTGGTCTGGACCAAACCCACAGTATCTTTGAGAAGTGCCTGTGATGTCTCATTTCCATCCCACCATAAGGTCTTGTGTCAAGCAAAAGGTGACACAGAAAAGCTGTTCGGTAAGAAAGAAAGAGAAAAGGAACTGCAGGCCTATGATTGATATAAAATTACTACCAGAAAGAGTAGGTCAAGGTGTGAAAGAAACAAAAACTGATTATGTGGAAAGTACCCTGATTAGTCCTTTCAGGAGATACATAAGGAGATACTTTCAGGAGATGAAATAAGTATGTTTCATGTCCCTTTTTTTTTTCTTAGAGGCAAATAAATAATTTTTAAAAATGTATTTTAAGATAATGAATACTTTTAAATATTTGTTTATTTATTTTGAGAGAGAGATGGAGAGAGAGAGAGTGCCAGGGCAGGGGCAGAGAGAGAAAGGGAGAGAAAGCATCCTAATTAGGCTCTGTGCTAACACCAAGAAGCAATGCCAGGCTTTATCTCACAAACCATGAGATCATGACCTGAGCAGAAATCAAGAGTTTGGACACTAAACCGACTGAGCCACCCGGCTGCCCCGAGATAATACTTTTTAACAGAACAAGGAATGCAGTAAAAATGTACTAGAAATATACTAGTATCTTAACTTATTTTGACCCATATAATCAGAAAATTGAGTTTAAAGGTTTTTTTTCAATGTCTAGATGTCAGCTTTTGTGACATTTCATAAGTATAAGCATGAACTATTGATTGCAAAGCAAATTAATAGAGGAATAAGTGTATTGGAACCTTAGCTATCTTTTTTTAATGAAATTTACTGTCAAATTGGTTTCCCTACAACACCCAGTGCTCATCCCAATAGGTGCCATCCTCAATGCCCATCACCCACTTCCCTTAGCTATATTAAGACTCTATTATATTTATTCTTCACCTTTCTACATTTATTTTAAAACTTGCCCCTTTGCTTCCAACCTTTTACCTCTTCCCTTCTGTGTCACTTTCCACAGACCAATCTCTCTCTTCTTACTGCATAGAGTAAAAGGAAACAATTGGGCTAGTAATCACCCACCTTTTTCTCGTAGATCTACAACCCCAGTTACATCTGCAACTTTCCACCTCCTTTTAGAGTAAAAGGAGAGAACTTCTTGTCATTAATGGTAATCCCTATCCACTGACAGGACCCCCCACTTTCTACTTTCTCAGGAATTTGACTTTAAATTTACCTTCCATTTTCAAATACTCCTTCACTATTGTCTATTTTCTATTAGTATTTAAACATGCTTAAATCTCTTCCATTAAAAAAAAGAAAGAAAAAAAAAAACCAGTAAGCCCAAGGATACTTTAACTAGGACTCTGTCACTTTCCCACCTTTCAGATCCAGAGTTCTGTATATTTCTTAACCTCCTGCTCAGTCTTTAGTCCACTCTACTAGAGGTTCTGCCCAAACACCCAAACTCCTCCCAAAAAGTTATCAAAGGCTTCTATGCTGCCAAACCCAATCGACACTCAATGTTCATCTTATTTTATTTCTCTTCAGCATTTATAGTCGACTCTTGCTTTTTCCTTTGGCAGAAAGAGATTATTGCAAATCTATAGGGTTCGCTCTAAAACTTCTAAGTACCTCTGGAAGAATTGCCTGAGAAAATCAAACTTGGCAAAGTTCCTGAACAGCCATTAAGTTCTCAGATCAGGAAAAATCTTTAATACAGCTTTCCAAATCCTAACCAACAACTTCTTAATAATCTGCAGTCTCCTTTACCTACCATCCTATTCTGTCATCCCTGAGTACACACCTTTTACCACCTCAAATTGGGACAGAGCCAGTGCTGGGAATGGAAAACAGGAAGGAATCAAAGTCCCTCAGTGTGACAAAGAAGAGATGTAAGAGCCCAGGAGAGCTTGGAAGAGATGGCTTAAAGTCTTACTCCTTGATCAAGAGAGAAAGAAAAAAAAAAATGAAAAGATTCTCGTTATTTATTCATGTCCATAGCCAATATCATTTTTGAACATCTGTATATGTGTGTGTGTGCATGTGTATTTGCTTTGAAAAATAGCTGTACATGTTTACCAGAGAGCACAACCTTTAATAGTGAAAATTGGAAAAAAGTGCTTTTGTGTCAACATAGTAAATATCACACTTTTTAAAGTTTATTTATTTTGAGAGAGAGAGAGAGAGAGAGTGAAAGAGTGTGCACATAAGTGAGGGAGGGCTAGGAGAGAGGGAGAGAGAGAATCCCAAGCAGGCTCCGTGTTATCAGCACAAAGCCCAATTTGGGGCTACATCTCACAAACCATGAGATCATGACCTGAGCAGAAATCAAAGGTCGGATGCTTAACCAACTGAGCCACCCAGGTGCCCCCAAAAAACATTACATTTTAATGTAATCAGTGGAATCAGCTTTTAAGAAAAAGAAAGTGATATTTGAGCACAGTATAAACCGTCCGACTTCAACTCAGGTCATGACATCACAGTTTGTGAGTTCAAGCCCGTGTAGGGCTCTGTACTGACAGCTTGGACCCTGGAGCCTGTTTTGGATTCTGTGTCTCCCTCTCTCCCTGCTCTGCACCGCCCCCCTCTCTAAAAAAAATATTTTTTTTTAAATCCTACTTTATTTTTATAATGAATTTAAAAGGTACTTAATATGGCAGTTTAATTAAATGCCTAATTGGTTTTGGTTTTGGTTTATATGGTTTGTATTATTATTGAAGGTTACTATTAAATTTCTTTATATTTTTTAAAAAAATTAGTCTACACTCATGATTTTTCTTTTTTTAAAAAAAAATTTTTGACATTTATTTATTTTTGAGAGAGGCAGCACAAGCCAGTGAAGGGCAGAGAGAGAGGGAGACACAGAATACAAAGCAGGCTCCAGGCTCTGAGCTGTCAGCACAGAGCTTGACAAGGGGCTCGAACCCAGGAGCCATGAGATCGTGACCTGAGTTGAAGTCGGACCTTTTACCCACTGAGCCACCCAGGCACCACCATGATTTTTCAGATCAAGGGATACTAATGCATGTTTTCAAAGTACTATATTGCAATTCCAATGGTAAAGGAACTTTCATTCTGACACTAAACTGGCCCCCTCAATTCACTGGTACTTTGAAGTTGCCAGTACAGTCTGAAAGGAGAAAATGTAACTAATGCTTCAAAGCATTTTGAATCTGTTAAATGCAAAAATAAATGGAGAATGCAAATATAGACACATAAATGTTTGTAAGGTAGATGCATAGATTAGATTGATAAATGATTGATTACACCTGGGTTTGATCCCATTTCTCTCCTACTTTTTACTTTCATGAGTCTTCAGTCACCCAGTCAAATGGATTCTCCCACTTTGTAAAGTTACCCAAAAGTCTCACTTGAAAACCAAATCCACCAGACAAAACTCTTTCAATCCAATACAGTTCTGCCACTGACTTCTCTCCAGTTCCACATGCAAATTTCTTTAAAAAGTGGTTTCTAGGAGCGCCTGGGTAGCTCAGTCGGTAAAGTGTCTGACTTCGGTTCAGGTCATGATCTCACAGTTTGTGGGTTCGAGCCCTGCATCAGGTTGTGTGTTGACAGCTCAGAGCCTGCAGCCTGTTTCAGATTCTGTGTCTCCCTCTCTCTGCCCACCCCATGCTCATGCTCTGTCTCTCGCTGTCTATAATAATAAAATAATTTTTATTTTATTATAAAATTTTATTATATTTTATAATAAATAAAAGTTAAACAACCTTTAAAAATAAATAAAATAAAAAGTGGTTTCTATGTTCACAGTCTCGCTCCTCAATATACTCCATTGTGACTTCCACCCCTGTAACACCAATAAAATAGTTCTCAGGCTCATTACTTGTCATTAACCCTGTATCACTTAGTAAATGCAGTGGGCATTTTAATACCTCATTTTACTTGAATTCCAGCCTACTAATCACTGGTACTCGCTTCCTTTGCAATTCAGGGCATAACTCTCTTTTTTCACTACCACTGTTAGCTGCTCCTTAGTTTTCTTGGCAGGCTGAGCTTCTTCCCCACGTCATTAAGTGTAGGAGTACCTCAAGGTTTGGCCTTTTGTCCTCTTTTCTTCTAATTCTCTACTCTCTAGCTGAGTAATCTCATCCAAATCCATGGTTTCAATTACAAAACATTTATAGCCCTAGGCAGGACCTCTGAGTTCAACTGCTTATTTAAATCCCTCCTTTGATATAACAAAGGCATATCAAACATGACATGTTCAAAAATGAACTCATAATTTTTCCCTCCAAATGTGGTCTATTTCCTATCTTAGCTGAGGATCTGCAAACCAGTATGCAAATCAGAACCCTCAGAGTCCTCCTCTCTTCCTTTCGAGTTAATTCAGTACCAGATTAGTTTAGTATTTCAGTATCTCAAGATTATCCTTTTATCTTAATCTGCATTACCTTCCTAGGCCAAATTATACCTTTCCTTGCCTGGATTCCTGAAATAACCTTGATAACTGGTCTTTCTCTACTCCATGGGTCTTCTCACTACTGTCCATGAACCAAATCCAGACTGCTGTCTGTGTTTGCATGGTCTGTGAGCTAAAAATGTTTCTGTACATTTTTAAATGATTTAAAAAAGTAAAAAGAATAATATTTTGTGACATGTGAAATTTATATGGAATTGACATCAGTGTTTATAAAGTGTTAACAGAACATATACATACCCACTTGTTTATGTATTATCTGTTGCCACATTCTTTCTTGCTGTGCTGATGGACTTGAGTAGTGGAGATGTAGACCATATATGGTACTTTCATAACTTCACATACTATAAATTGCAGCAATCCAATTATAACAGCATCCTGAGTACCATGTTATTTTTTTATTACCATGCCTACCCATCATGGCCAAAAAAGAAAAGAAGGGAAATGTGGACTTTGAATGCCACACTTTTAAGGCATGATAGAATGTGGATTACTTTGCTATTGAATTATGTGGCAAAGCATCATGTTTGTTATACAAAGGCACTGTAGCTGTGATAAAAGAATACATGGTAAAAGAGAAAAGATACATCAGAATTATAAGACTAAACATCATCACAGTTTTCCTGTTTGACAGGAAAACAATGGTCAGAAAAAATTTAAAAATGTAAAAAAATCCCATGATAATATAATAGGAAAAGATAGGATAAAATAGGCAGAGAGGGAAAGGTTAGAACTTGAGGTCCCTGGGTGGGGAAAAACACACATTTAGGGACAATGTTGGGAATGTCAGACTACAGCAAACCCCCTGGGGCCTGAAGTCCCTCTTAAGAATGTAAGAGATACCACCTAAGCCCCCTGAGGTTCCCCTCAGGAATTTGACAATTAAACTACCTAGCTAAACCATAAAACCTGTGATCCACAAGGAATGGTATGGCCAGAGAGCACTCCTCACACGATGGAGTCGAACCAATCAGGAATGGACAACGCAGCACCCAGAATTATCCAGCTAATAAGGGTAAAACCTAAGAAGGAAAGAGGGGGAATGGAAGCGGGTGGAGGGGAGGACCAGAGCCTTATTAAACAAGGACCCTTGCCTATAGTTGGCGGGCATTCACTTTCAAATGTCCCCTCTCTGTAAAGAGAGTTTTCCTACTGTCCTTCCTTTCTAATCTTACATTCTAATAAACTTTTGCTTACTGCCCATTTTGTGTCCATCTCTTCATTTTTTGAAGCAGTGAGACAACAAATCCCAGGTATTGTGGTAAAAAATCCTGCAACAATGATAGACTGTATTCACAAAATAAACCAAAGTGAGGGTGCAACCTAAATAAGATTGAGTGGTTCATGCGTTAGCGAAGCAGGGAAAACCCATTCAATGATGTTGAGTTACTTAACCTTTCCATTGAATAAAGGAAAATTCTATCCTCGCAAAAGGGAAAATCCATTATTTTTATTAGCAGACCTCTATAAAACGTTCTAATCTATCCACACTCTCGTTGTTATATTTTTAAAAATTGGTCAAGAGAAATTTGTTCCCTCTATTGTTATATAAGTACTACATACATAATGTCCTTGTTTTTTTTTCTTTCAGCCTTCAAAACCCCACATATTTGCTATCTGGCTCTTTACAACATCTCTCGATTCCTCTTCCACCTTTGACATCTTTAAGTCTTTCCTTATACTCAACAGGATGAATTTATTTAAAACACCTATCTGCTTAAAATATTTCAAATGATTTCTACTACCCTTAGGACAAAGGCCAACATTCTTAAAATACCTGTTGACCTTTCAATAATCATTTTATATTCTCCTTTTCAATCACACTAGACTTTCAATTTTTCTTACCATGCTTTACACTGTCTCAAGGCATTTGTACATACAGCTTTTTCTACATGAGATATTGTCTCTTCTTGTTCATTTCCTCATATTAGAGTCTGAATTTAAAGTAAACTGTCAGTTATTTAGAGAAAGTTATTTTCCCTTGTGTCTCTGACTTTGTCAACTCCCACAAGCAAACACACATTATTTGCTATCATAACATGAAACCTGTGAACCATAAGGGTATTAAAAATAAATTGCTTGCTGTGTCATTTTCACAGGTAATGGCTTAAATTTATATGTTAAATGGCCAAAGTTCTCTTCTGCCTCATTTTTCCTACAAGTCTTTTGAAGAAGCTCTATTGCTGTTTTTAATGTATTTGCTCTCTAACCCCTTAACCATCCATGAGAATTTCTACATGGTAACTTTTTTTTCTAACTATTTCATAGAGAGGTTATATATTTTCTCATATACATTAATATCTGCACATATTTTTAATATTTATATAAACACACATTATGTAGATAATAAAAATCACTCCAACATCTCTAACTGGAGAAATCTGCCTGCCGTGTTTCATTATATATAGCTGTTGAAAGTAAACCATAGGAAAATGAGGTATCATACCAGTGCCTGAGGAAAACTGGGGAACAGCAATACAGTCTGGAGGTTTTGAAACATCAATGATATTAATGGTGAAAACATGTCTTAAGATTCCTCCAGTATCGACTGTCAGTAAAAACCTTCTGGGATCAGTTTCATAATGTTTTCACTACCTCACAAGGAAAAGATTTAAAATACAGTAAAACCTTGGATTGTGAGTAACTTGCTCTGCGAGTGTTCCGCAAGATGAGCAAACATTTCTAAAAAAAATTTAACTTGATAAAGGAACGATGTCTTGCAATAGGAATAGTACATGACACCAAATGCATCATTTGCTCACAACTGAGCCATTGGTTCTCTCTCTGTCCCCACCCGCCCCTTTTTCTCTCTCTTGCTCGCTGCAGGATTGTGCGTAATCATGTCCCATGCTCCGATGCTCAGTCTCAGGCCTCAGTGTTTGACAGAAATCAGTGTTTTTTCAGAACACTGGAAGGTGCCCACAACTGGCACTAGTGTATTTTTTGTCACTTCAAAGCACTTCAAAGCAAAGTCCTTTGCTTTTCCATACAAGAGTAAGCTTAGGAATGCTTTGCTTCAATCTAGGTCAGGCTGCCTGCAGATAGAGACCCTTTCCTCCACTACCTTATTGCCAGTTACATTCAATACAATATATGACAAGAGTTTATTAATACTGTACTGTAGTCAACATCCGTGCAAGTGTATACAATGGCCCCCATGCAGAAAAAGATTCCATTGAACCAATAGATAGCAGTGATTCCGTTAGAGATAGTGAAAGTTGTCCTATACAATAACCCTCACACGAGGCACAAAAGTTTTCAAAAGGTAAGTACAGGTTAATTTGTTTATTTTTCTTTATATTTTGGATTTTCTTTATTATTTTGTATTATATTACAGTATCATAATCATTTTATATGAATATTTTTGGTTTGTGGAAAGAATCATCTGAGTTTCCATTATTTCTTATGGGAGAATTTGCTTTGATATACCAGTACTTTGGATTACAAGCATGTTTCTGGAAGAAATTATGCTCACAAACCCAGGTTGTACTATATTTCAAAATGTTTTCCCAATTCAGACTTTCACTTTTAATAAACTTGTTTTTCTCCCAATATTTTCATTGAAATTCATTTCCAAAAGTTATAGGGACCATCAGTGACAGAGATCATATTGTGAGGACAATACATGTCTATTTTTTTTTATTAACAGAGAAAAAAATGTATTGCTTGTTTATATCCAACCTCATTAGTCATTATGAGTTTACCCAAAATCATAATATAGGTTTGATAAATTTTGAGCTGGAACTTCATCACAAAGGTGTGCATATTGCCAAAGGAGGCATACTACCTCTGAAAAGCTACTTTTATAGGTTACTTACTGCAACAGCAGCCAATTCCTTGCTAGGGTAGCCTAAGACCTGGGTGTAAAATAACTAGCTGTTTTAAGTGAATACAGTAAAGTACAGAAGAAGGGAAGAAAAACACAGATATTAATAAAAACTCTCTCTCTCTCTCTATACACACACACACACACACTTTATTTTGTAATCATTTTAGGCAAGATTAGTTCCATTAAATCTGGGCAATCTTCTAGAAATTGTCATTATTTTTTTTTTCTTTTTGAGAGGGGAGGGAGGGGCAAAAGGAGAGGAGAGGGAGAATCCTCAGCAATCTCCGTGCTCAGCATGGGGCCTGATGCAGGGCTCAATCCCATGACCCTGGGATTAGTGACCTGAGCTGACATCAAGAATTGGATGCTTAACCAACGGAGCCCCAACAATATCTTTTTAAGTTAATAAAATATTTGGAATAGTCTTAGAAAGCCCTGAGTCATCAAAGCTGTTCCATCAGAGAAAAGATTGGTTTTAATTCTAGCAAAGTCATTATTATCGATAGGCAACTCTTTTTAAAAGTATATACTACCTAATGTTAGCTAATGGATTTAATATAGATAAAAAATCGGCCCCTCTGTAATAAGTACAATTCTTTTAAATTTTTATAGAGTTTCTTTTTCAATTTTATGGAGTAATGAATTAAGCAAAATCAGATCATAACAAGAAGCAAGAATAACCCAATGCTGAATAGCTTTAAAAGTGAATTGGAGCTTATATATATGCTCAACATAGGTGGTGTTGGGTAAAATCTAGAGGGAATATAAATAGGTTCAACCATTGGGTGTTTTTTTTTTTTTTGCTTTGTTTTGTTTTTTCACTAAAATTAATATACTAATAGGTCTCTTCCAGTCAGATTAATGCAACTAAAAATTGATTGAATGCTCCTGTGAGTCTTGATCCCTTTAGCTTAAACAGGATTTTTAACCCCTTATCTTTGGTGTCAAGGATGCAAAGTAGGAAGAGTTCCAGTATCAGTACTAAGAATGTATCAAACAACTTGTGACTCAGTAGAATCAGTGGATTTCATCTAGAGGCTAGAGGTTGCTAGACTAGATTTCAGATGTTAATATTGGAATTTCCTTTGGAATAGAAAAAAAAAACAACCTTTGGAATTCAGCCTTATGAGTAAACTCAGGCAAAAATAGCAGAAGAGTCATGTAGCCAACCCACTGAATTATGAGAAATAAAAGTCAGTGTTGTTTTAAGAAACTATGTCTTGGAGTGGTTAGTTATGTCACACCAGAAAACTGATGTAGGGAGCATGCAGATCTGAAGAGTTGGGTGAAGAATTAGAAATACAACCAAGAATATACCAGTGTAGGATTATACATAAAGATATAAAATCAAGAGAGAAAGCAACTAACTCAGTGACAGTCCTTGTACTTAAGAGATTCAACCAGGGAAATAAAATTGCTAAAGAATGATTTAAAAGTACATAAGAAGGACACTTCACCTAACATTGGGAGCAGGATAGATGGTGAAATTA
This sequence comes from Neofelis nebulosa, assembly GCF_028018385.1. Taxonomy (NCBI): domain Eukaryota; kingdom Metazoa; phylum Chordata; class Mammalia; order Carnivora; family Felidae; genus Neofelis; species Neofelis nebulosa. The sequence continues at coordinate 83,944,941 of NC_080785.1, read as the reverse complement.
CCTCCTATAGAGAATTGTTTCTTAACTAATGCCTGAAACATGTGAAGGGGTTGGTCAGATGAGGAGGAAAAAGACATGATATGTACAAAGGCCCACAGGCAGAAGATAGTTGCATTAGGAGATGTATAGTTTGTCTAATGTAATAGATATTAATAGCATGTAATAGAGAGTAGAATATTTTGAGTCCAAAAAGGTAAACAGAATCCACATCTTAATAAGATTTGTATTACAGTTTAAAGACTTTGGATTTTACCTTCAGGAAAATAGGAAGCTATTAGAGTTATCACTGGTATGACATTGGTAAATGATAGATAAATGATAGATAGATAGATAGATAGATAGATAGATAGATAGATAATTAAAGAATTGTAGTGTTTTGATTCTATTTGTAATTTTAATAAAATTGTCAAGTTGATGAAGGAAATTTTGTGAAAGAAGTCTAGAGACAAAGAAACAAATGAAGAGGTAGGGGCAAAAATCTGGAGGAGAGGTAATGGGGAAGTAACTTACAATAGTGATAATGTGAATGAAATAAATATACCAAGGATTTAGAATTTCTAGGGTTTGGTGATTAATTAGAGGTAGAAGTTGTGACAAAAGAAGTCAATAACGCATGCCACATGTGACAGTGTTTGTGATGTCCTACAAATAGTAGGATGATGGTTAGTAGGTTTGAAGAAGCCATACTGCTTGGCTGCTTCTGCCCCCAACATGTAGCTTTATAAAACTCACACAATGGTTAAAGTAGAAGTAGATTTTGGGAGAAGATAAGCAGTCCAGATTTGAATAATTAAACTTAATATTGTTGTAAATATTTCTCTAAAGTAGATATATTGACCTAGAGTTTAGTCATAGTGTTTTAGCTTTGTGTATATATTTGGGATCATCAGAACATCTGCTATAATTGTAGTCAGGAACAGATGAGATTGCTCAAGTACAGAGTATGCAGAGTGTAAAGAGAAGGAAACGTAAATAGCCTTGAAAAACACAAAAATATACAGAATAAATAGAGGAAGAATGTATGTCAAAAAGGAACAAGGAGAAAGAGGAGGAAAAGGAAGGGCAAGGTGGGCAGGAGGACAACAACCAGGAGGACAGAGATGGGTAAAACCAGAAGAATATAGTGTCATGGGAATCAAAGGACAGGGTGTTTCAAAAAGTATGGGATGTTACTAAATGTTATAAATGTCAAGGAGAGATTATATGAGATGAGGGCCAATACAATACATTGTACTTAACAATAAAGAAGATTGCTATGTATGGTGACATGTCTTGGTGGAGCGATCGGCCAACATCCATACTGAATTATATTTAAAAATAAACCAAAGATGCGGAAGATGAAAAAGTGGTAGAGAGAATTCTTTAAAGATTTTGACCATTTAGAGGACAAATGAGACATTCTGTAAAAGGTCAACAGGAAGACAGTAAAAGGAGAGGGATGTCAATCAAGAGTGAATTTTATCTAAGGTAGGATAGGCTCAGTAGGCTACTTAAAACTTCACGGAAGGGAACAAGCAGAAAAGAAGACAAAAGATAGGGAAAACGGTATAAACAGTGAAGCAAGACCTCTGAAGGGGGAAGAAATGGAATTCAGAACAAAGTTGAAGGAAATGGAAGTAGATGGAAGAAAGCAGACATCTTTTGTGACGAGAGAGCAGAAAGAAGGGGTAAATCATGAAGAACCATTGTCCAGGTAACAGCAGAAGGAAATCCCCTCCTGATTGCTCATATTTTTTACTTAAATATGTGAGTTGAGTTCATTTAAAAAGACGAAAGATTTTAGGTGAGTACGAAATTTGAGATGAGACTGGAGAAAGTGTAAAATAGCCAACTTGGCAAAGGAAAGAGTGACCTAACCAGAGAAATTGTAGAGGATTCCCAGAAAGTATAGAGAGCCAAGTAAAATTTGCAGTTAACATGTTGGTTCATGTGATTTTCCCTAACAGTCCTCCTCAGCCCAGGTATAGCAGTAAAATAACTGTTGGATTTATCTCACATTGGAATGTAAGTAAAAGTTTAAAAAGTTATAAAAGAATAACAGGTAAAATAATGGGTAAAGGTTATAGAAGAATAACAAGGCAAGTTACCTGAGCATATTGTCAAGGAGGGGTTGAAAGATGGATCAAAATGCTAGATAGAGAGGTAAAAAGAAGAGGTGAGTGATAGAATGAGAATAAACCAATGGATTTGTGGAATTTGTGATGCTGGCCGAACAGTATATTGGGGACAATGATAAAAGAACTGAAAGGGCATAGGAGTAAGATATCTGACAGGAAAGTGCAGAAGTAGAGTTTTTTTGGTTGCAGCCACAAGAGTGTGTGGATGGAAGTAGATTTCAAATACACAGGAAGGGGGGCCTGGATGGCTCAGTTGGCTAAACATCTGACTCTTGATTTCTGCTCATGTCATGATCTCAAGGTGAAGAGATTGAGCCCCTGGGCTCCACACTGACAGCATGGGGTCTGCTTGGGATTCTCTCTCTCCCCCCTCTCTTCCCCTCACCCAAAACAACAACAACAAAAAAATAAACTTTAAACATCAGGGATTGAGGTGTAGGGTTTGAGCATGTGGGCTGCTGGGTGGGCCATAACGTGAATATTGAAGTAACCCAAGAGATGGTGGCGAGACTTGAGATAGGGAGAAACAGTGCGAGTGATGTATTCAAGTGCTCAGGGCCTGAGGTGCAGTGATTAGTATAGTTGGTAAAGAGCCAAATATCCTGAGCTCCAAATGAGCAAGGGAGTTTCCAAGGAAGATCGGAGTAATGGTCAGGAATCAGCTCGGGGAGTGTGAAGAATGCTGACTTCCCACTTCCTGACCCAGAGATATGAGCCGTGTGGGTGAATGATTAACATCAGCTTGAGGCATGCTGTGGTTGCCTCATGGGACAACAAATCTCATTTAAAGCAACTGATAGAGAAATGTCACAAAGGAGGTTGAGAAGGTAAGAGATGTATGTGTGTGTTGTGCGTATGTATGTATGCATTTGCCACATACTGGGGATTTCACAGACCATAAGTGAAAGAAAGATCTGAGAATGCCTGAAAAGTGTGAAGTTAGGTTGGGGGAGGGAAGCTTGGAGCAGAATGGGGATGAGAGAGAGAGAGAAGAGGATAAATACATATTTGTAGGAACTTTCATCTTAGGCAATTGCTAAGGATAACAAGGATATGAGAAACAGGGAATTTAAGTAGGCACATATTCTCCAGATAATTAGATTCAGACATTTTCATATTACTAAGGAAGTGGTGTTCAAAGAGAATGGGGAATTCTTCTGGGATTCAAGCCAAGGTCTATGGTCACACTCCTAGCAGAGGTGCAATAGGAAAAAGAGCCTTAGATCCAAATAGCTGGTGATCAGGGAGCCTGAGAAGGAGGGTCTAATTGCACCCTCAACTACAAGGAATCAGAAACTGTCCCACCAAAGGAAGGCTGCCAATATCTTGACCTTCATCTGGAGAAAACAGAGTCTAGGATGTTCAGATATAATTTGGAATTTGGATATTTAGAGCACAGAGCTAGTTACTGACAGGACAAGCAGCAAGTCAGGTAACAGAGTTTAGTACAGACCTCTCTGGAAATGGTCTGGGCTTCTCAGAATGGGGGCTATGCTGAGCCACAAGCAAGCATTCAAGTCAAGTGTCACTGGGCTGTAAGTAAGACAAAAAACTGTCTATTACTGTTTTTAAAACTACTTTCATAAATTTATAAAAATCATGTCAGACAATATTTTAATATTTCCTGAGCATGCTACACAAGTATTTGCATGCATATTATAACACCTTTCTAAAATGTAGGTAACGACTAAGCTGTCTTAGGTCTTGGTTAAAATTAACATCTAGGGGGCACCTGGGTAGCTCATTCAGTTGAGGGTCAGAATGGATCCACTCAGGTCATGATCCCAGCATCCTGGAGTCAACCCCTCCCCCCACTTCCCGTGTTGAGCTCTGAGCTGAGCAAGGAGCCTGCTTAAGATTCTCTCTCTCTCTCTCTCTCTCTCTCTCTCTCTCCTCTCTCTCTCTCTCTCTCTCTGCCCCACTCATGTGCACTCTCTCTCTTTTTTTTTTTTAATTTTTAATGTTTATTTATATTTGAGAGAAAGAGAGAGAGAGAGTGAGTTTGGGTAGGGGAGGGTTAGAGAGACAGAGACAGAATCTGAAGTAGGCTCCAGGCTCCGCGCTGCCAGCACAGAGCCCAGTGCGGGGCCTGAACTCATGAAGCAGAAGATCATGACCTGAGACGGAGTCAGACACATAACCGACTGAGCCACCCAGGCACCCCAGCACTGTCTCCCTCTTAAAAAATCATAAAAATAAAAAAATATATAAGTAAATAAAAGTAAAATAAAATTGACATCCAGTTTATTGAATATAACTGTGGAAATCATAACCTGAGTAAAAAGATCTCTGGTAAGAAAATCTATGGACCCTATTTCAGGGGGATTCAGAAACATGCTTTGTATTTGCAACCTCCTTGGTTAGATTGATTGTGAAAACAAAGGATTTTTAGAATTTTATTTTTATTTATTTGTTTTAAATATTTATTTTTGAGATAGAGACAGAGAGACAGAGCACGAGTCAGGGGAGGGGTGGGGGAAGGGAGACACAGAATCCCAAGCAGGCTCCAAGCTCTGAGCTGTCAGAGAGACAGAGGTCGGAGATCATGACCTGAGCAGAAGTCCCACGCTCAACCAACTGAGCCACCCAAGGGCCCCCGAATTTCAACTTTAATTGAGAGACACTGTTCCACTTTCTGTTCGAACCTACTGAGGACTTACTGTAACAACCACCTGGCTAGGCATACGTGCTCTGGAGTGTGTGCACCACAGAATATATTATATATCTTGAAAAAACTCCAATTGGCCAGATTTTTTAAAAATTCTTGAAATTAGTACAAAAATATGTATTTTGGATCATCTTTCCTGTTATTCAAAGGACATTTTTTTTCTCTGAAAATAATGGGGTGACTCGTATGCCAAATTAATGAACACAGTAATCATTTTTTCAGGAAACATTTGTGATGACATTAGTATACCAGGAATGTGGGGCAGGGTAGTAATGGGAAGCCCCTGTAGAAATTATGTGTGTATGTAACTATCTGCCACAGGCTTTAACCAAGAAATCTACTTTAACATTTAAGTTTAATTAACTGAATCTTAAAAGTAATAACTATAAAATACATAAAAATATAAATGCTAAAATGTATTCACTTGCCTTGATGATAAAATCCTTTGTTTTACTCAGAAAATGGTAGACATCTACTTTTCCAGCTACATCCTTTTCCTAAGCTTGATTTTGTTGTGTGCCAGGAAGCATGTTTTCAGGCAAATTCACTAGGTTAATTGACATCTAAATTTCTATCGCGATGTGTGAAAATACTGCTGGGATAACATGGAGAATTTTATTTATTTTTATTTTTTTTTAATTTATTTATTGTTTAATTTACATCCAAGTTAGTTAGCACATGATGCAACAATGATTTCAGGAGTAGATTCCTTAATGCCTCTTACCCATTTGGCCCATTCCCCTCCCACAACCCCTCCAGCAACCCTCTGTTTGTTCTCTATATTTTTCCTTTATGTTTTGTCCCCCTCCCTGTTTCTATATTATTTTTGCTTCCCTTCCCTTATCTTCATCTGTTTTGTATCTTAAATTCTTCACATGAGTGAAGTTATATGATGTTTGTCTTTCTCTGGCTAAATTTGCTTAGCATAATACCCTCCAGTTCCATCCACATAGTTGCAAATGGTAAGATTTCTTTCTTTTTGATTGTCAAGTAATACTCCATTGTATATATACCCCATCTTCTTTATCCATTCATCTGCCGATGGCCATTTGGGATCTTTCCATACTTCGGCTATTGTTGATAATGCTGCTATAAACAGCATTGGGGTACATGTGCCCCTTCGAAACAGCATACCCATATCCCTTGGATAAATGCCTAGTAGTGCAATTGCTGGGTCATAGGGTAGTTCTATTTTTTAATTTTTTGAGGAACCTCCATTCTGTTTTCCAAAGTGGCTGTACCAGTTTGCATTCCCACCAGCAGTGCAAATGAGATCCTCTTTCTCCACATCCTCTCCAACATCTGTTGTGGCCTGAGTTGTTAATGTTAGCCATTCTGACAGGTGTAAGGTGATATCTCATTGTGGTTTTGATTTGTATTTCCCTGATGACGAGTGATGTTGAGCATGTTTTCATGTGTCAGTTGGCCATCTGGATGTCTTCTTTGGAGAAGTGCCTTTTCATGTATTTTGCCCATTTCTTCACTGGATTATTTGTTTTTTGGGTGTTGAGTTTGAGAAGTTCTTTATAGATTTTGGATACCTTTTATCTGATATATCATTTGAAAATATCTTTTCCCATTCCATCGGTTGCCTTTCAGTTTTGCTGATCGTTTCCTACACTGTGCAGATGCTTTTTATCTTGATGAGATCCCGATAGTTCATTTTTGCTTTTATTTCCCTTGCCTCTGGCAACATATTGAGTAAGAAGTTTCTGCAGCCAAGGTCACTGACGTGTTTGCCTGCTTTCTCCTTGAGGATTTTGATGTCTTCCTGTCTTACCTTTAGGTATTTCATCCATTTAGAGTTTATTTTTGTCTGTGGTGTAAGAAAGTGGTGCAGGTTCATTTTTCTGCGTGTCACTGTCCAGTTTTCCCAGCACCACTTGCTGAAGAGATTGTCTTTTTTCTACTGGATATTCTTTCCTGCTTTGTCAAAGATTAGTTGGCCATACATTTGTGAGTCCATTTCTGAGTTCTCTGTTCTCTTCCATTGATCTGAGTGGCTGTTTTTGTGCTCGTACCATACTGTCTTGATGATTACTGCTTTGTAATATGTCTTGAAGTCATGGAGTGTGATGCCTCCAGCTTCGGTTTTCTTTTTCAAGATTGCTTTGGCCGTCCAGTGTCTTTTCTGGTTCCATACAAATTTTAGGATTGCTTGTTCTAGCTCTGTGAAGAATGCTGGTGTTATTTTGATAGGTATTGCATTGAATGTATAGATTTCTTTGGGTGTTATCAACATTTTAACAACGTTTTTTCTTCTAATCCAGGAGCATGGGATATTTTTTTTTCCATTTTTGTGTGTCTTTAACTTCCTTTATAACCTTTCTATAGTTTTCAGTGTATAGATTTTTCACCTCTTTGGTTATGTTTATTTCTAGGTATTTTATGGTTTTTGGAACACAGAGACTTTTAAGTAAAGCCAACTTAAAATATAAAAAATGAACAACTTTATCTATAATTGTTATGTGTTTGTACTTAGAAATTACATTGGTAAGTAAAATTGTGACTTTGTAAAATGTTCTAAAACTGAGTCTTTTCTTTTCATAACACCTGGGTCAATGTTGTTTTTCTTTGTTGTGCTCTGCAGAACAAATTTGAAAGAAAAAATCAAGTTGACATCCCACCTTTGCTACATCTTTATTTCATTCTCTCATTAACAACTGCTATATAAAATGGTTATTTCAGTCAAAATCCAGTTTCATTAATTTCTCACTTTCATTTATTAATAATTTCAGTCAAATCATTTTGCATATTTCTATAAACTGTATTTTTTGTGTAAAAGCTTATTGTATTATAATTTTAAATGCTAGTTGAAAAAAATCAGTGAAACATTATTTTTGCATTAATTTACTTTAATTATTGTTATTATTATTAATTAGAAATAACAGAACTCAATTTTGACCAAGTTGTGACTCATTGCAAATTGCATTATGGTGCACCTCCAGAGAGAAAAACAGTCATAGGTATATCTTGTAGCTCATTCCCAGAGTATGTAGTTTGACTAAAAGGCAATATAAACAGTATAAAAACTAGCCAAAATTAACAAATAGTCCTAAATTTATCAATATTTCACATAATAGAGAAAGATTTTTATATAGCAAATTACTTTAAGAGAAACCTAAATGAAAAACAACAGCAACAACAACAAAAGTAGAGTCGTTTTTGAAATAATTTAAGTGCTGAGTTTTTTCTTTTTTCTTTTTTTTAATGTTTATTTATTATTGACAGAGAGAGAGAAAGACAGAGCGTGAGCAGGGAAGGGGCAGAGAAAGAGGGAAACACAGAATCCAAAGCAAGATCCAGGCTCTGAGCTATCAGCACAGAGCCTGACCTGGGGCTGGAACTCATGAACCGTGAGGTCATGACCTGAGCCTAAGATGGATGCCAACTGACTGAGCCACCCTGGCACTCTAGTTCTTTATTCACACACACACACACACACACACACACACACACACACACACACACGGAGTGAGAATGAGAGAGTAGTACTCAATAAAAGGATCTCAGCAGGTGTCAAATTCCTTAACTAAAACTTAAACTTAGATTTCTTAAAAGCTAAAGAAACATCAAAAGTTAAACAAACCTGTGCACATTAATAAATCTTGAAGATGTTCCTATCTATCTTAGCTTCCCAATTCCCCTAGCAATGCCTACTAACAAATGCAAAGTTTTGACTATTTACACAATTTGTCTTTACTCAGATTAAGCCAAAAGGTCAATAAAATGTTACTCAACATTGAAGCCAGTTGTTTTATTCTGTTTAATTGAGTGATTATACACATAGGTCATACTTCAGCTTCTGTTTCCTCTATGCATCTGGTGAGAAGATTATTAGCAAAGCAAGGATCACTATATAACATCATTTTAAGTCATAAATATTTAGAGTTGATGTGGGGTATCCTATGGAGAATACTTAGCAGGCAGTTCAAGCAATTTACTCTTTAATCCTCATTTACCATAATAGGATAAAGAGCTACTTTTAACATGAGTCCATAATTGCAAACCCGAAGATGACTCAGTCAACATTTATTTTTGAGTGTCGCTAGCTATGGACTCACTACTTTGTTGATGTCTGAGAAGATACAGAAATAAGAACCATTCTTAGGTAGTTTGTAACTAGCAAAGATAATGGATGTATAAAAATAATTACAATGTAGCAAAGTGGGTGACAAGTTTCAGTAAAATAATGTGAAATTTTAGGAGAAAGAAGAGATACTTAAAAAGAGGAAACGAGAGAAACCTTTAAGGAGAAGATAGCTTCCATAAAATGATGCTTTAAAGCATGAAAGTCTTTTGATTTTAGAATCTTATCAGTAAAATGGTTTTCAGTGGGTATGTCCCAATATATGTACAATTATTAGTAGTAAATTATTCACATGTAATATGTCATAATATATTATGTGCTCATAAAATATAAACAAAAATTAGAATAAATTAAAAGAACAATATAAGGATGAGAAATATTGTGTAATATTATCTTATACATATTGCATTATAATTATAAATCTTGTAATCCAAAATGACATAAATACAATTATTAACACATTAAAATGTTTTTCTCCATATAAATATTATAAATGATGTTATATAGTGCTTATGATTATTTAATATTTCATAATGAGATTAAAAATCAGTTGAAGATAACCAGTATCTCTTTAAAAACTCATTTTATTTATTAATCATACAAGAAACATTTTATATGTTAGTTTCTTACCATAATTGCATTTCATATAAGTTATCTAAAAATAGTATGTTATTTAATAATACTTAGAATGAGAACAAATAAATATGCTTCATTATTATTGATAATCCAGTTTTTACATTGTATATATAATGTGTTCATAGCCAGGGACAAAATTCAGTGTATGTCCACACATGGTTTGCTATGAAAGATGGAAAAGATCCTGAAGATCCTTCACAAATATGTGTAGAACTAAATGGAGTAAGTATATCATTTTGAGCTCATCTTTTAGTTTTACTGACCAATTCTCAAAAGCATGGAGTATTGCTGCCCTTGGGTGGCTCAGTCAGTTAACGTGTCTGACTCTTGGTTTCAGCGCAGGTCATGATCTCACAGTTCATGAGTTTGAGCCCCACGTCAGCCTCTGTGCCGGCAGCACAGAACCTGCGTGGGATCTTCTCTTTACCTCTCTTTCTGCCCCTCCCTGCTCGCTAGCTCTCTCTCTTTCTCAAAAGAAATAAATGAACTTGGGGGGAGAGTATTGATAGCTATTAGTGTCCCTAATTCTTGATGTCAGTCAGATTTTATTTCAAACTAATTCTAAGATATTACATTTTACATTTTTAATCAATTAGGTTAAAATCTACTGAGACTTTACATATGGAAAAATTTTAAACTGATTAGAAAGTTCCGTTTTCCAGTACAACTGAGCTGATGTAAGAGATTTGTAGGTGACACGTTTGCAATGGTTTTAATCAGAACAATGGAAATATTTTGAAATCCATCTCTTCGCGGTCTGAGTTTTTTCTCAGAAAGCAATTGCTATCTTATTAATCGTTAAATGCCACATTTATGTTTAAGGGACTGATGGCCTGCTTTTTATTATTATTATCTTCCATGAAGCACTTGCATCTTATAGAAATGGTAAACAAATTCAGAAGACTTGTCCTTTTGTAAGGGAAAATATGTAACTCATCTTTAAATTTGATAATTCTTTAAACACTGTGTGATTTAATAACAGGTAAATGTGTAAAGATATTCTCATTATCATTACCTGCCTTTTCTACAAAGTGTTATGATTCTTAAAGATCACTTTCTTCATCCCCGTCTCCCCCACCATAGCCACTTCAATGACTGCTTTCCACTTGTGGCTTAAACTTCTCCATCTTTGATGAAATCACCTCTCTGTGAATAATGCAAATGAATGTATTTCACACATGATCCTATGTCTATAAATTATTTTTTGAATCCTTTTGAAAAAAATGTTTAATATAAAACGTTCATTTTCTCAGATAGTATCCTTAGATTTTTTCCCCGTTTTTTTTTGTTTTCTTAGAGTAGTCATATTTTTTATAACATGTTTTTCTTTAGAGAACTTTTCCTTTAATAGTTCAATAAGAGTGATTCTTCAAATTTTTATAATCAAAATAGAATCTAACAAATACTATCAACTAAGGCATATTTAAAACTTCCATTTTCATCCAACTACAGTTCATACCTTTCATACTAGATGACTAGTCCTAATAGTTTTTTTTTTAAATCTTAAACATTTCTCGGTATCTTCCCAAATAATAACACGGCAATGCTTTGCACTTTGTCTGTTGTTTCACATGACCTGTTTTAGCCATTTTTCTACTGTGTGAATAATAATCATTACCTTAATCAAATGTGGCTGTTGACTTTTGCTATTATACTTTTATTGCTGAGTTTGTAAAATATTGTCAAGTTCCAAATGTACCCCTAATTTGCAACACTGCTAAAAACATTGCATCATTTTAACTTCATGTTGTAGGTACAAATTTTAACATTTTATTACCTGTGATGTCTTCAAGCCACCGCGAACTAATATCTTTAAGAGAAATATGCACTTTAGTTGAAATTCACCATTATTAATAGTACACGTAAATCTGTACTGCAACTATTTTTTCTGAACAATATTGAATGTTTTTTTGGCTGACTTGTTGGCAGATCAATTTTTAGCTCCTTCTACTAGCAGCAGGCATGCATGTCCAATGTCATTTCTTGCCACCCCCCGATTTTTTACTTCATTCTTGTCTCATTTAATTTAAATTTCTTTTTTATTTAGAAGAGAGATTTATAAACAAGATGATATAAAACATAAATCCACTTCAAGCACATTTATATAAAATGCAAATGGTGGCAACGTGTTAGACATGAACAAACAGAGGAGAAGGCCCTTGTGTGTATAGGGGCATTCCCACTCTGGCCTCCGTGGGGCATGTGACACACCCAGTAAAAACGCCTCTGCCTATGTGAATATTAAGCTTAGTTTCTCTTTTGTATTTTAGATTTAAAAAATAATAGTAAATGTAATACAAGTTTTGTTATTTCCTTTCGGCAGTGCTGTAGATTATTTTCCACATTTCCTCATGTGTGAGAATCGACACTTTGGAGAATATTACTATAATTTACTTAATTTATATGAAATATTCCACCAGTAGATATTTGCTCATTCAGTTGTTGATTTATACATTCATATAATAAAGGAAAGAGGAAAGGGGAGCATGAGACGTAAGTGGAGAGGGCACTATAAGCAAAAATAGGATAGTGGAAAAAAATTTTAATGTAATACACATCAGTTTCTCATTATGTGCTTTTGAATAAGGCTGTGACATGACTACAAATGCATTTCGGAAAGATCCACATGGAGGGAAATGAAGAGTTGACTAGCAAGATGAGAAACTGGAAGGTAGAATGGTAAAAAGAGTTTATAGCTTTCTGTGTGAGAAGTAATGAGCACCCAAAATATGATGTCCAGAGTATAGAAAGGTATGTATACTTCATGCTTATGGAACAATCTCTGGTATTTGGAATATGTATTTATATTGTAAACAATCATATATATGGCAAGGATAAGGTAGCCATTTTTGCACAGTATTACAGGACTGTGAACATGCCTGTACAAGCTGAAATTGTGTAAATCAATCTGAAGAACCAGAAAAATACAGCTGTTTCAGTACTTTTAAAATTTTTGTCAAGGGGTGCCTGGGTGGCTCAGTTGGTTAAGCGTCCGACTTCAGCTCAGGTCATGATCTCACGGATCATGAGTTCGAGCCCTGCGTCACGCTCTGTGCTGACGGCTCAGAGTTCAGAGCCTGGAACCTGCTCAGATTCTGTGTCTCCCTCTCTATCTGCCCCTCTCCTGTTCATGCTCTGTCTCTCTGTCTCTCTGTCTCTCTCTCTCTCTCTCAAGAATAAAGTAAAAATTTTAAAAACATCAAAATTTTTGTCAAAATATCAAAGACTCTCTTACTATAGGTTAGAGATAGATAAGGAATTAAAAAGCATAAACTAATGTTTATTTGAGACACTATAATTTAAAGGAGAATTGTTTTATTTCTTTGTTAAAAAAATAAAAACTTACTGAGGAGTTTGAACAGCGTTTGCCCTCTCATCATAATTTAAGATACAGAACCAAAGATCTTTTCTGTGCCTTGGCAAATTGTCCTATTCCCTTCTAGGTTGGATCAGCCTCCAATGTTTTATCTTTTGCACTTTCAGTGTTGTGGTATGTTTTCAGATTGTCTTTAATGTGAAGGGTTTTTTTTGACAATGTCACTACCTCTGAGACCTCCTCATCCTTTTTGTTAAAATTGCTTTGTTCATTTATGTTGATATGTTGCCTCACTAAGTTCATCTGGCTGTGTATCTAAAATTTCTCAAATGGCAACAGTGTCAGTGGCTCCCCAAATCAGCTATTTCTTCTGTTCATTTCATTTCTGTTTGATTGGATTCCTGCAACATTATTTGTGCAGTGCGGTAAATGATTCTGCCATACAGCATACATATTATTTACTATTCATTCCTTTGGGTGCTGTCATGATTTCAAATGCATGCTTTATGTCATACTTCATCCAAAGATCAGCTAAGGAAATTCCATGATCTCCAGTTGTGGCAATAGTCTGTCTGAAAATTCATCTAAAGTTATAGGCCTTAAAAGTTGAAATTACCCCTTCATCTACCAACTGGAAAAATGAAGTTGTATCTAGAGGTAAAGGGAAAATTTTCACGTTTTCTTTCATGATGCTAAGAAAATTAAGATAACGTGGCACATTATTAATTTTGGCCCAGGTCATGATCTCACAGTTCCTGGGATCAAGCCCGCATCACTGTCAGCACAGAGCCTGCTTGGAATTCTCTCTCTCTCTTTCTCTCTGCCCCTCTCTTACTCTCCTTCAAAATAAATAAAGAAACATTTTGAAAGAAATCAGTGTCACATAGACTTGTTAATCATGTAATGGAATCTACAAATTTCTATATGGCTCTGGCGGTGGAGTCAAACTTGGCTTAAATTACCCAGGTCAAGTTCTAAGAAATGTCTGCCTTTCAAAGTCTGCCATGGATTTCAGTCAGGTATGTAAGATAGAAATGGCAGTTGATTATCCTTCTCCATGTATCCTCTAGCACAGATTCCTTCTGAGTGAGATGCTAAGGGACAATTCTTCCTGGGTTTCTTGCATTTCTGTAGGGGTTGTGAATGTAGCACTGACCATCTTTGTTCTAGACTATCTTCAAGGATTCATATATAGAAAACAGTTTTGAGAGATAATAATAGTGCCTCTCTCTAGAACTAGGGGCTAGTTTGTTTACTGTCCAATATAATTAAGACAAAGTCTTCCTCCAAGGCAAAGATCAGGCAAACTTAACGCACTTTATGAAAGATAGGACTTCACAAAACTCAAAGGTCCTCTTTTGTAACTCCACCTACTGCATGTGAAGGCATCACATGTCCCTCTTTGAATTTTTTTTAACATTTCATTTATTTTTTGAGACAGGGAGAGACAGAGCATGAACAGTGGAGGGTCAGAGAGAGGGAGACACAGAATCTGAAACAGGCTCCAGGCTCTGAGCTGTAAGCACAGAGCCCGACATGGGCTCGAACTCAAGGGCCGCGAGATCATGACCTGAGCTGAAGTCGGCCGCTTAACAGACTGAGCCATATGTCCCTCTTTGAATAACTCTGTGGTGATCTGGACTTAAGGAGCTGGTGTGAATGCTGCATTCTGCATTTTGTAATTCCTTTGAGTAATAATGTCCTTTGTCTCTGACCCAAGAGTCTCATATCTTTCACTAGCAACCATGAAACTGTGAGACGCTCACCTTTCTGCATGCAAGTAAGGCAAAATCTCAGACCCTTGACCAATTCTTGCCATGAGAAACCTCATCTGTCTAGTCACTAAAACAGATTTCAGTACCTTAACTACAACGAGTTCAAAATATTTCAAATGTATACTGTGCCTTAATGACAACAAACTTGAGACACAAATATGTGCCAAATTTTAGGGAAATAGTATAGCAAAGCACTTTCAGTCAAACTTACCTGATTCTAATAAAAGCTGTTTCATCTATGGATGTTATTTAACCTTCCTAGACATCAATTTACCTCATTTATAATATGTGGAAAGTTACATTAACTACCTCAGAGCCATTATGAAGAGTATATGAGGTAATGCATAAAAGGAACGTGCACACACTACAGGATATATGAGAAGCACTCAAAATATTTTATATTGCTTTAGAGTACTTAGTATACCTCATTAAAAAAACTCAAAGTCCAGAATGGAACCTTGTAGACCCTCATATTGTACACCCCATGGGACTGTGATTTGAATATTTTCGGAAGTAACCTATCCTTTTCTGAGTTCTGTTCTACATCAACACCAGCAGTAAGATTCCTATGTAATGTTATAAAGCTTTCCCTGAAGAATTAAAACATCTTTATTCATGTATCTGTAGGGATCTCTTACGAACAGCTGGTAACTGTAGAAGGTTGCCTGAATGGTGCAATCCATCCTCCACACCCACCATCAAATACCTCTAATTTACAAACCTGATTATGTCAGTTTTCTATTAAAACATTCTCCTCACAAGAGTCCAAACAGCTTAGCATGCAGCATTTCATATTTTGCTCAATTCTCTTTTTCTCATCTCATGTACCACACATCCAGTAATATCCTATTCTTTTTCATATTCTCTTCGATACCTCCATTTTTACAGATACGATTTTGTGCCCAGAAATGCCTCTCATTTCTTTCTTGTGAAATCTACCCTTTCTTCAGGAACCAAATCAAATATCATTTCCTCAATGAAGCCATTTATGACTTTCCCAGGATAGTTAGTCACCCGTTCTACAATCATCCAAAAGAGTTCTGTACACACTCTATTAGGGTACTTATAACACAGAATGTAAAGATCTGCTTACATGAATGTTTTCTTATTGTCTGACTCATGTTTGTGTTTCCAGTGCTTAGGACAATAAAAAGCTTACTATTTATCTGCTTGATTTTTGAATGAATGAAAAAAAGACTCTGTATCTACCATGATGTTATGGATTAAATTCTGTCATGAGAATATACTTCCTTTGAGTCTTAAAGTTGTATATGCTCATAGAATCTTGCATTAAAATCCAAAAGTATCTGGTGGGCACATCTTGCCAAACATACTGTTGCCACAGTCACTTTGAACTGACTGTTGTCTCTGCCTGGAATATATGTCCCCTGGTGTTCACGTATCTTGATACCTACTCTCTTTTATGTTTTTGCTCAATTACCATTTTCATATTGAGGTTTACCTGCATCATCTGACAAATAGCAACTCATCATTATCCCCTTTTTCTGTCTTTTTATTTTCCATAGTACTCATCATCTTTTAACATACTATGCAATTATTTAAACTATATCTACTGTTAGTTTCCACTCACTTCAATGTAAATTATATGAGGTCAGGAATGCAAATTTTTTTCCTTTTCTTTAAGGAGACATCTCCAGTAACTAGAAGTATATCTGGCTCAGTGATTATTTAAAATAATTGCTAGAAGAGACAAACTATGGCAAGGATTTTCACATCAGATTCTTTTAGAATTTAGCATCCCATAAAAAGTAATTTAGATAAAAGTGCAAGGACTTAATTTATGATATTGAAATGGATTTTGGTCTACAGATTTCACAGTTCCTCTCAGGACCTAGATGGATGGATAAAAAGATAGATAGGTGGGTATATAGGTAGGTAGGTAGGTTAGGTAAAATGGATGGATAGATAGATTTATATGTTTATATAATGTGTATTTTTCCCCTCTTGGTGATTATGCTGGTCAGCTCCTTCTAGAATATAGTTTAATATATGAACTAATTGTAGGGTTTTTTTTTCTTAAACATTGTTGAAAGTCAGGAACTAACATAAGCAACAGAAGGGCATGTTGAAAACAGTCAATTAATTTGCGTGTTCTGGCTAAGCAGGGAAGAACAGAGGGGAGTGGGGGAAGGAAATAAGAGGACTGGTTCTGTTTGTTACTCATCCTGTGAGTCACTGATTGCGTGTCTGAAAAATACAGATCTTTCATGAGTAACTCAAGCTATTTTGAACTAAAGGCTTAAGTAACCCCCTAGAGGAAATGAGAGTTTATAATTGGTTTCTGAATTACTATTTAATCTTATAACTGGAACAAACCCATTGGTATATGAATCTCCTTAAAGAAGTTATCAAACTAACAGATACAGATATGTTTACAAATTTATACTATGTTTTCCTTGGTTGATATGTTTATTTAGGACTATACAATTTATTTTAGTAGAACTAAAAGATCATTCAGGTATTTGCTTATTATTTGGTTGGTTGGGAGAGGGTTAATTACCTTCTTTTCTGAAATCTCCCAAAACTTCAAAAGGCCTAAATTATTTTTAAAAAATCTGCAGATTTACCTCTGATAGAAATGGTATACAGTTAAAAGGCATTCAGTTTCTGGCTTTGTTTCCCTGAAGAGAGTGTTTATGCTGACAAATGAAGAATGCTTTGCTCTCTTTTTGCCTTTCTTAAATGTTCTCTTGAAAATTTTATTGCTTATGCAGTTTTGAAGTAGTCAAGCCTTGAATTCTTAAAATTATCAACAAGTATATGGTTGTATATGGCCTAGTCAATCTGTCACAAAATGAAAATTAAAAATGATTTTGCTGAGATTTAAATAGTCAAAGTTAATTACACTAGTCCGTCAACTTCTTTAGGTTGCAAAAAAATTATTAATATGCTTAAATATATGAACTGAACGTATGAATGCAATCTTCGTTAATTTGGTGTCATACAAATAGGTGATGAATCTAATAGAAGAATATGAAACAGTGGGGTTTTCTTTGGAGCCAAGGTCATTTCAACATTCCCTTTGCACTTAAGAAAACCAATGCCATTAATGGATATGTTGAACATTTCACTCAATTTTGGAGAACTCCATTTGTATGCATGGTTTGATGGGAGAGAAAACTGGAAGGCTGCTTACTACTTGATTGCTCTGTTATTTATAGCTTCTCCAAATTCATGTTTCCTTTCTTTAAAATAAAGATAAAAACACACGCCCCCAGGTTTTAAAAGTAATCATAGTATATGATATATGTATGACATATATGACACTTCTTGGCTCTTAGAGTTTTTAAATACACTTAATTCCATGACCTTTCTCTGTATATTGAGTGAACTGTCTCTTTATCTTCCACTTCATCATTTCACATTTGTTCTCTGGAGCTACATTAAACAAGCTTTATTGGAATTCTTTTTATTGTTTCACGAATTTGAAAGAGAATGTCATTGTTTTCCTTAATTATTCAATTGTCCTATGCTCTAGGTTAAACATCACTAAAACTATAATTCTTTTTTAGGTCCACAGTCTCAACTGCTCTTCATAATATCGTTGTTTTTTTTTTTTTCCAAAGGCACATCTGCAAATTTCTGAAATGCAGTGTCCTGAGTCTACTTAGTAGCTAGCTGCAAGGAAAGCTTGAGTGCCTCCACACAGAGTAGAATTATCCTGAGGTGCATGTTATGCTTAGATAATAATGACAAGATTGCAGTGAGATTTTATTCTCTAACTTTTATGTTCTTCTATATTTAAGAACAAAATTGCTGTTAGTAATTATATTCAGAGAAACTTAGCTTTGAATACTAACTGCAAAAC
Source organism: Neofelis nebulosa (assembly GCF_028018385.1). NCBI lineage: Eukaryota > Metazoa > Chordata > Mammalia > Carnivora > Felidae > Neofelis > Neofelis nebulosa. The sequence goes on along the minus strand of NC_080785.1, from coordinate 83,926,510 downwards.
CTCAAAGCATACAATGTATCCCATAATATCTATTGTATTATTTTGGGAAATGCTGACTTTGTTTACACCTCATTGGTCTTCCCTGTAAAATAAGTATAATAATGGCCATCATATAAGTTGCTCTGAGTATGATGTCTGGCACATAAAGCACACATTAATTAATAGGGATATTAACGGAAAATTATCATATCATAATGTTATTTTCATCATCAGCATTATAGAGTGTTGTAAGAAGCTACTTTTTAAAAAAAATTATGTTTATTTTATTACTTATTTTTGAGAGAGAGACAGAGTGTGAGTGGGGGAGGAGCAGAGAGAGAGGGAGACACAGAATCCATAGCAGAGCTTGGACGCTCAACGCACTGAGCCACCCAGGCACCATAAGAAGCTACTTTTTGAAGCTAATTTATTATTTTCCTTTTTAAAGGGAACTAACCTTGAAATTACAGTTTTGAAATACTGCCTTTCTTCCTTAGCCACACACAAAAAAAATAAGCTGTGAAGACTTTCCCTTAAAGTTGGGGAAGTCCATACTTCTAATGTAAAAGAGATATATTTGATCACACTAGTGTTTTTGGTCTTGGTCATGATATACTAAAATAACATGGTCACTTTCCCCAAAGTAACATTAAGATTACTTAATCCTTGTTATTTCAGATTAAAATCCAAAATAACAACTCTACTAGTTAGTCACTCCCTTTACCTTCTTGAGAGAAGAAATACTCACTAAGAATAAAAATATAATATGTACTCATCTTTTAGTGAAATAAAATATTCATTTACTGTCTGAATTATAATATTTCTATATCACAGATAGTTCTTATCTGTGACTCGCTTTTGTGATCAAATCTTTGTCATATCACATGGCTCACCCTTCAACTCTTCTTACTTTGTGTTTGAAATGACTGACACATTTCCCTTAATGCCAGGCTGCCTTTGGTATATTCCTTCTTTTTCCTTTTCCGAGATCTTTTCCAAAAATTTACCTCACCATCCTAGAGCTCTTTATATACATGGATATTTTCTTGATATATAATTTTTCATTTTTTTCCCAACTGTATTCTGCTTTTTTAAACCAGCTAAGCTTTCTGTATACTGTTCTCTCCATGTCCTTTTTCCCTGGCAAATTCCCAGCTGTCATCCCCAGACAGAGTTAATTACTCCTTTCATTATTAATGCACTTATCAAAAAATATTTTAATTGATTGAAATAATTTCTCTTTCCTCTGTCAAATATGAGAACCTTGAAGGCAGGGATAATTTATTTTCATCTTTGTACTATGTGCATTGCACATAATATGGAATTCATTGAAAAATGGAATAATGAATGAGTGAATGAATGAATGAATGAATGAATAACTGAAAGTGAACAACTACATGTGCAATGGTTATTAAATCTGGAACACAACCAACCATGGATAACGTAGTCTATTTCTTTTCCATCCGTAAAAATAACTAAGGGGCCAAATGGACCTCATTCAGGCATTGCACATTAGAAACCTATTTTGTTGTTGTTGTTGTTTTAAGTGAGTAAAATGCCAATAATTAAAAATCTGGACGTAAAAATCCAAATTCCTAACTTCCCTTGGAAAATCATAAGATTTGGCAACACACAGTATGCATTCCTATATGACAACTCTTGGCTCAAGTTAGATGGTAGTTGCCCCCTTTAGTCTGGCACATGCAGTTTCTGTCCCTATATTCTTATTGTACAGCATTGTCTCACTCACTACTGGTCTATGAATTTGACCCTGGGATCCAATGAGGTTTTTTTAGAGCACTAACCTGGGATTGTTTTAAGTTCTAACACAATTGTTCTCAGGAAAAGGTGAGTGAATAAGACATTTTAAGGAAGGGAGAAACATTGGAGAATTATGTAAATATGAGGCACATATAATAAAAAAGAAAACTAGTGTAGAAGATCTTGCCTGAATCTTAAAAGGAGCAGTATAGTGCAGTGCTTAAGAGCCTGGACCTTGAATTGAGAGATCTGGCCGGGAATCTCATTAGACTCATTAGCATTAAACAAACTGCTTAACTTCCTAGAGGTTCAGTTTCCTCATCTGCAAAATTGGAGTGATAATAGTTCTATTACTTGAGGTCTACCTCTTAGATTTGTTGTAGTGATTAGATATGACAAACTATATTCAGGCTCAATTGAGCATAAAGGACTTAGTCTTACCTACACACATACACAGACTTACAAAGACCAAGATAAATACCTAAGTCCTGCAAGGAGAGGTACTGCTTGCAGAAAATGAAGGAGTTGTCTTGGGCACACAGCAGAAGAGCTTGTGAAGCATGGCGGATTACGCCGCCCCAAAATATGCCATTGTAGGGTAAGGATTATTTTGAGCTAAAGACATTTGTAAAACAGTGGATGCAGGAAGGGCACTCTGACCTCCCCTTTTGTTTCTGGAAGCAAGAGATAGAACTCTCCTGTGAAAGATTACCTCCCTTTACCAGGAGAAAAGACCATTCTTATCATCACAGATGGGGAACTGAGGCCAAAAGAAACCTGTACAAACAGACCTTGTTAAAATTACCTTCATCTTCCTTTAGTGTTCCCACATATTTTAGTTACTTTTCCACAGTTGCTGCTCAGTTTTCAGTGTAGTATATATAATATATAAGCATTTGAGTCTATTGACTTTCTGGGTCTTCATTTTCCTGTGGGAGCTCCCTTGTTCATGTAAAAATGTATGTTTTTCTCCTGTTCATCTATCTTTATGTCCATTTAATTCTCAGGCTCAGGCAAATACCTCTGCCTCTTCTACTCTTGGATATGCCTTTATCATCCTTTCCCCAATTTGCAACAGAACATTGTGTAAATTTGACATCCCAACAATCTATGCTGTCTTGTCTTCAAATGTGCATGGTATGTTTAGACACAGCAGAATCCAGCAGATGATCCATTAGGAGATGGTGGTTGGTGTGGCGGGAAGCGATACATGATGAGTGCAGACAGTGGTACCTGGAAGCTGCTAGAGGACATGAAGTGATGTAACAGTAGTGGCTTTGTTCATGAGTGCCTGAGACATTTTCAGAAGCATACTTGAGGGTTAATTTATAGGTAGCCAATACCCTTTGTGATAAGGAGAGGCAGAGCCCAGTGACATTTATTATAAAATAGCTAATATGACCCTGTTCTGATATTTGCATTGTATGTCTATGAAATATAAAACATGGTGTTTCATTATTTGACCTGTCTATTTAACTCAACTCCTGAGCATAGCAGAGATAATTTTGCATTCACCAACACCCATATTTTATTTTTTCTGGTACACAGCCAGAGGACATTTTTGAGCCTTCCTCTCATTAGGTATGGCCAAGGAGATGTGGAAGAAAGTGCAGTATACAATTCCAGGTCTGGCACATAAAAATCTTTTAAAACCTGTCTTTAAACTGTTTAGCTTTTAAACTGTCTCTGATGATCGTATACAGAACAAACTTCAGTAGTCTTTGAGCCCTACCGATTGGAAACCCACTTGATTGAAAGAACCTGGACCACTGAAAAACGCTATGAAAAACTTGCCACCAACCAAAATATCTGCATTAGGCTTGAGTGAAAAATAAACTTCTTTTGTGTTAAGCCACTGATATTTGGGAGTTACCTACCTTCACAAATACACCTAGCCAACCAAATAGCCCGAAAGCCAATCTCTTCACAACTTTTCAGTTAATTATCCCTCCGAGTCAGTGTAAAAAAGAAAAAAGAATAATGAAAACTAGCTGAAACCAGAAACCACAAGCAGTCTTTGTTCACAAGTAAGTAGCTATTTGATCTGTCCTGCAACCACCATTAGTTCAGTCTTTGCATTGTCTACCTGAGAACTGTCAAAAACACTGTCTGTCATATTCTGTTCCTTGTCTGGAAGAAAGTAGACATGTCCAAAGTCCCGTGGCCATTCCAGCAGTATTGTTAAAAATTCACTGCACACTCACAAATCTGTACTTTCCTTCCTAAAATAGGGTGTTGACCTCAAACAAAAAAAGTTTTAGGCTACATCTACATGGGTGACCATGTGTGGCATAAAATAGATTTTCCAGCATGCGTTTATTTGGCAATGACTTAAAAGTACAACCAGATGTTTTTATGGAGAACAGCTCTTTTAGTCACAAATGTTTCCAATTTAAATACGTTTGTTTTGACTCTATTTTGCTGCAGATGGAAAACATCCATTTTCTTTCTTTCCAGTGGGGATAGACAGTGAACATTGGCAAATCTCACAGAGAATGATTACCAGTGTAGACAAAACTTCAGTGAAAGCTGAGTTTCCATAAGGATAACTTTTAAAAGTCAATTTTGTATTTTAAACAGGTTGGCTCTTTTAAAACCATTTTTCCCCTCTAATTTGTACCATAAGTCTTAAACATCTGTATGGGTTTGATCCGAGGGAACCATCTTACTTTTAAGTGATAAGCCAGACGGATCTATTCAGAATGACAGCCTAGCTTCTGGGTGTGCCATCAGTAGCTACTGCACATAGATATTTAAGAATTTCTTATCAAAATGTATGTTATCTAAAACTTCTTTATCAAATTTACTTGCAATTGGCAGGTTGAGACATGACAGAAATTTTAAATATCACATAAAATAACAGAAAAGGTTTTCTTGTTTCTTCAAGAGCAAACTAATATGTACATATGTGACAGAGTATAAAATAATCTTGGCAAGGATATAGATTTCTGTTTTAAGAATCTAGGAGTTTTATTTTAAGTCATAAAATATAATATTTTTAAACCAAATTATAGTTCTGTGATTTGTGAAGAGTTTCTTGAAAGACAAGACGTTTTAAAATTTTGTTCCCTACCGTAGGCATTTAAATGAATTTTAAAAAGCCGAATACTATTTTTTTTAAGTTTATTTTTATTTATTTTGAGAGAGAGAGAGAGAGAGAGAGAGAGAGAACCAGCCAGGGAAGGGCACAGAGACAGGAAGGGACAGCCACCCAGGCACCCTTCAAACACTGTTTTGAGCAGCAAAATTAGAATTATCATTTTTTCCCTGAAGAAGTACAATCTTTAACAGTCAGATTATAACACTTCCATAGACTGAACACTATGATATTCAAATGTTATTTTAAAAATATAAAGACTTTAAAAAGGAAATAAAAATGCTGCAAGGAAAATTGATTTTTATGTTAGTCGTTAGATTAATGAAAGAATTATTGTTTGTTTTTCCCGTATGTTTTCCCATTCTGTTGTTTTCATTTAATGTGGCATTCTTTGTGGAAAATATTTATATCTAGGTTATTCAGGTTTTTCTTCCTGATAGCATTAATCTGTATTTGTTAGCCATCTTTTGATTATTATCTTCTGTCATTGATTGTCGAATAAAATTTCAGCAAATTCAAACACAGATCATGTTCGAAAAAACATTCTTTATCCTACGTTAACTACTGAAGTTTTTGCCACTTAATGTATGATCACTTTGGCTTTGTTTATAGGATATTGGCTTATGAAGAGCTACTTGTTGGGGGGAAATCTGGGGCTCTCCTAGATTCCAGTTAAGTAAAAGAATACTGAGATTTGGGCCCTGTTCCAAATGGCTTTCCCAGTTTGATATCACTGGGGAAAAGAACTCATTTTACGAGATCCCAGAGCTAGACAGAGCCTTGAGAATGTGGAGTAATCATAGATTGTTTGCACGATCCATTGGAATTGGCTGTTCGCTGAAAGAAAATATGGATTAAAAGGCACTTTTTAGCAGCAGAATGAAATGGATGGTCAGAAATTATTTAGTGTTATCTGGAGAAGGAATAGCAACACTTGTGGGTTTATATTTTTCATTAATATCACTATTCTCTTTTTATGTGCAAACTACAGTGATAAATAGAAAATATCACTTTACTACTACCTCAATCTAATATACGATATATAATTAGAGTTTCGATGGAAGGATAAAAAAATAATGTTTCATTCAAACAAAATAGATGATTTATGCTACATTTAATTAAGAAGTCCTACATTTCTATATTCTTTTCTAAAAAATTGACTATTTAAAACAATTTTTAATGTGTATTTAGTTTTGAGAGAGAGAGAGGCAGAGTGCAAGTGGGGGAGGGGCAGAAAGAAAGGGAGAGATGGAATTCAAAGCAGGCTCCAGGCTCTGAGCTGTCAGCACAGAGCTGGACGTGGGGCTCAAACCCACAAACTGTGAGATCATGAGCTGAGCTAAAATTGGACACTTAAACAACTGGGCCACCCAGGCCCTCCCCAAAATTGACTACTTTAATGTTATTATAAATCACTGTCAGTAAGAACACTATGCATTATCATAAAATATTATTCCTCTTTTTTAAGTCTATTGATAACTGCTGTAATATCTATATTGCATTCAAAGGTTTGTGTGTTTTTTTTGTATTTGCTTTATGACAAAATGACTTAGTAACTTTGTCTATTTGGAAATGTTACCCAGCACATTTTCTCTTTTTTGCCTAAGCTTTCAAATTTATTAGCACAAAATTTTTGTAATCTTGGCTTATCTTTTGTCTAGTTTTACTGACATAAAATTGACATAATATGTAAATTTAAGGTACACACTGTATTGATTTGATACACTTATATGTTACAAAATGATTACTACTATAGACTTAACTAACACCTCCATCAGCTCACCTAGTACCATTTCTTTCCTGTGGTGAGAATATTTAAGGTTTATTGCCTTAGCAGTTCTCAAGTATATAACACAATTTAGTGATATATTATCAGTATCTATAGTCATATTATCTAAAATAGAATACATGAGATCCCCCAAACTTATTCATTTTATAATGGAAGTTTGTACCCTTTGACCTACCTCTCCCATTCTTCCCAACCTCCAGCCCCTCTCCATCTTTATGAGTTCAGCTTTTTTAGATTCATCATATAAGTGACATCACAAACTATTGTCTTTCTCTGTATGTCTTATTTCACTTAGTATGATGCCTTCCAACTCTATCCATGTTTTTCCAAATGATAAAATTGTCTTCTGTCTCATGGCTGAATAATTTTCTACTATTTCCCACCCCCCCAACACACACACACAATCTTTATCCATTCATCCATTAATGGACACTTAGATTATTTCCATATCTTGGCAACTATGAACAATGCTACAATGAACATGGGAGTACATATATATTTTTTAGATGCTTATTTCATTTTTTTAGATATATACTTAGAAATGGGATTACTAGCATATGCTAGTATATTATTAGCATGTACTAGTATATGCCAGTTTTATTTTTAAATTTTTGAGGGACCTTCATGCTGTTTTCTATCGTGGAAGTGCAAATTTACATTCCCACCAACAAAGCATAAGGTTCCCTTTTCTCCTCATCCTCACCAACACTTACCTCTTCTATTTGATAACAGCCATTCTAACAGGTGTGAGGTGATAATTTCATTGTTGTTTTGATTTGCATTCCCCTGATGGCTGGTGATATTCAGCATCTTTTCACGTACCTATTGGCCGTTTGGATGTCTTCTTCAGAAAAATATCTATTCAGTCTCTTCCCCTTTTAAAATCACATTATTTTTTGCTATTGGAGTTGTGTGAGTTCTTCATGTATTTTTGACATTAACCCCTTATATATCATTTACAAATAGTAGATTTTTCAATTCATAGGTTCCCTTTTTATTTTGTTGATTTTTGTGTTGCTCTGCAGAGCTTTTTAATTTGATGTAGTCCCACTTAACTAATTTTTGCTTTTGTTGCTATGCTTTTGGGGTCATATCCAAGAAATTATTGCCAAGACCAGTGTCAAGGAGATTTTTACCTGTGTTTTCTTCTGAGTTTTACAGTTTTATTTCTTATGGTTAAGTCTTTAATTCACTTGCAGTTAATTTTTGTAAATGGTGTAAGATAGAGGTCTAACTTCATTCTTGTGTATGTGATTATCCAGGTTTCATAACACCATTTATTGAAGAGACTCTCCTTTCCCCACTGAGTATCCTTGGTTTCCTTGTCAAATATTAGTTGACTGTATATAGGGAAATTTCTTCTGGGCTCTGGATTCTATTCCATTAGACTCTGTGTCTATTTTTATGCCAGTATCATACTGTTTTGATTACTATAGCTTTGAAGTATAGTTTTAAATCGGGAAAGTGCTGCCTCCAACTTTGTTCTCTTTTCTCAGGATTGCTTTGGCTGTTTGGGGCTTTTTGTAGCTCCATACAAATTGGAGTTTTGGTTTGTTTGTCTTTTCCTATTTTTTTTTTGTGAAAAATATCATTGGAATTTGATAAGGATTACAGTGACGCTATAGATAACTTTGGATAGTATGGACATCGTAACAATATTAATTCTCCCAATCCATGAACACAAGTTATCTTCCATTTGTTTGTGTCTTCCTCAACTTTTTTTATCAAAGTATTATAGTTTTCAGTGGATAGGCTTACTTCAGAGATATCACTGGTTTATTTCCAGACCGCTGCTATTATGTGACTGTTGCAATAAAGTGAGTCAAATGATTTGTTTCGCAGTGCAAATGAAAATTATGTTTATACTGTACTATAGTCTCTTAAGTGTGCAATAGCCTTATGTCTAAAAAATGTACATACCTTAATTAAAAATGTTTTATTGCTAAAAATTTTCCTCTCATCTGAGCTTTGAGAGAGTCATAATCTTTTTGCCAGTGGAGGGTCTTGCCTCAATGTTGATGGCTGTTAATTGATCAGGGTAGTGGGCTCTAAAGTTTTGAGTGGCTGTCATAATTTCTGAAAATAAGACAATGAATTCTGCAACATTGATTGACTCTTCCTTTCAAGAACGATTTCCCTGTAGCATGGAATCCTGTTTGATGACATTTGACCCACAATAGAACTTCTTTCAGAATTGGAGTCAACTGTCTCAAACCCTACCACTGCTTTATGAATTAAGTTTATGTCATATGCTAAATCTTTTGTTGTCATTTCAACAACCTTCATAGCATCTTCACCATTAGTAAATTCTATCTCAAGAAACCACTTTGTTTAGCCATAAAAGCGACTCCTCATCTCTTAAAGTTTTATCCTGAGATTGGCAGCATTCAAATATAATAATAATGAATAAAGTTTGAAATATTGTGAGAATTACCAAAATGTGACGCAAACACACGGAGTGAGCAAATACTGTTGTAAAACTGGTGCCCATAGTCTTAAAAATATGATGCTGGGGCGCCTGGGTGGCTTGGTCGGTTAAGCGTCCGACTTCGGCTCAGGTCATGATCTCACGGTCCGTGAGTTCAAGCCCCGCGTCGGGCTCTGTGCTGACAGCTCAGAGCCTGGAGCCTGTTTCGGATTCTGTGTCTCCCTCTCTCTCTGCTCCTCCCCTGTTCATGCTCTGTCTCTCTCTGTCTCAAAAAAATAAATAAACGTTAAAAAATTTAAAAAAAATATGATGCTTATAGACTTGCTTAAATCAATATTGCCAAAAATTTTCAATTTACAAAAAATACAGTATCCGTGAAGCATAATAAAGTGAACTGAAGTGCAGAAAACAATGTGTATCCGTACAGGTGTTTCACCTCCTTGGTTATATTCAACCTAAGTATTTTATTATTTTTGATGCTATTCTTTTTTTTTTTTTTTTTTTTTTTTATTTATTTATTTATTTATTTATTTATTTATTTATTTTTTAATATATGAAATTTACTGTCAAATTGGTTTCCATACAACACCCAGTGCTCATCCCAAAAGGTGCCCTCCTCAATACCCATCACCCACCCTGCCCTCCCTCCCACCCCCCATCAACCCTCAGTTTGTTCTCAGTTTTTAACAGTCTCTTATGCTTTGGCTCTCTCCCACTCTAACCTCCTTTTTTTTTTTTTTTCCCTTCCCCTCCCCCATGGGTTTCTGTTACGTTTCTCAGGATCCACATAAGAGTGAAACCATATGGTATCTGTCTTTCTCTGTATGGTTTGATGCTATTCTGAATGGAATTATTTTCTTTGTTTCTTTTTCAAATAGTTCATTTTTAGTGTATAGAAATGTGACTGCTTTCTGTATATCAATTTTGTATCCTGTAATTAATGAATCCATTGATTCGTTCTACCAGTATTTTGGGTGAGTTATTTAACATATTCTATATACAACATCAAATCATCTGCAAGCCAAGATAATTTTACTTCTTCTCTGATTTGGATATCTTTTATTTCTTTATCTTGCCAAATTACTCCAACCGGGTCTTCCATTTCTTTGCTGAAAAAGAGTGACAAGCATAAGAACCCTTGTCTTGTTCCTCATCTTGGAGGAAAATCTTTTAACTTTTCATTGTTGAATATGTTGTTAGCTGTTAGCTTATCATGTATGAAGTTTTTTATTTTTATATCAAATTTGCTAAGACTTTTTATTGTGACAGGATGTTATATTTTATCAAATGCATTTTCCATACCTATTGAAATGATTATATGATTTCTGTTTTTCATTAATGTGGTATATCACATTTATTGAATTGCATATATTGAACCATTTTCATATCCCTAGATAAATCTTACTTGATGATGGTATGTGATCCTTTTAATGTACTATTGAATTTGGTTTGCTGGCATTTTGTTAAGAATCTTTTGTATCTATATTCATCAGAGATATTGGCCTGTGGTTTTCCTGTATTGTCTTTATCTGGCGTTAGTAACAGGGTTATACCCTATTTAGTAACAGGTTAAAATGAATTTGATTTCACTTCTGTGATTTTTTTTTGGAAGAGTTTGAGAAGGATTGGTATAAGTTCTTTAAATGTTTCAGAAAATTTATTAGTGAAGCCATTTATTTGGTCCTGGACCTTTCCTTCTTGAGAGTTTTGGATTACTGATTCAGTTTCTTTACTTATTATTGGACTGCTCAGATTTTCTGTTTCTTCATTTTTCTGTTTTGACAGGTTTTATGTTTCTAGGAATTTTTCCATTTCTTCTAAGTTATGCAATTTATTAATGTATAATTGTTCACACGTCTTTTTTAATCCTATGTATTCCTGTGGTATCAGTTGTAATGTCTCTTCTTTCATTTCTAATTTTTTATTTGTTTGAATTTTCTTTTTTTTCTTTGTCTAGTGAAAGGTTTGTCAATTTTTTTTTTACCTTTTCAAAAAAACACGTCTTGTTTTGTGACCTATCACGTGAACTACCCTAGAGAATGTTTCATATAGACTTGAGAAAAATGTGCACTCTGCTGCTGTTGCATGGAGTGTTCTATAGATATCAGTTAGGTCCAGTTGATCTAAAGTATGGTTCAAGTCTGAAGTTTGTTGTTGTTGTTCTTTATTTTGTGTCTGGATGATCTACCCATTGTTGAAAGTGGGGTATTGAAGTCTCCTATTGTTATTGTATTATATGCATCTCACTGCAGCTCTGTTAGTATTTGCTTAATATTTTTAGGTGCTCCAATGTTGGGCACATATATGTTTATAATCATATGTTTTTGATAAATTGACCTCTTTATCATTATGTAATGGCTTTATTTGATTCTTGTTATCATTTTGACTTAAATACTATTTCATCTGACATAAATATAGCTACACCTATACACTTTTGGTTTCTATTGCATAGAATATCTTTTTCTATCCCTTCACTTTAAGCCTATGTGTGCCCTTAAAGCACACATCTGAGTACATCTCTTGTAGGGAGCATAAAATTGAGTCTTGTTTTTATCCATCCGGGCACTAGGCACTGTATGCCTTTGACTGGAGAAATCAATCCATTGATGGTTAGAGCATTTATTTATTTATTTATTTACTTACTTACTTATTTAAAGTTTATTTATTTATTTTGAGAGCAAGAGAGAGAGACAGAGAGAATGAAGGAGTGTGAGCAGGGGAGGGGCAGAGAAAGAGGGAGAGAGAGAATTCCAAGCAGGCTTTATGCTGTCAGCTCACAGCCCAGTGTGGGCACAAATCCATGAACCCTGAGATCAGGACCTGAACCAAAATCAAGAGCTGGACGCTCAACTGACTGAACACTCGGGCATCCCATAATTATTGATTTGTAAAGACTTACTAATGCTATCGTATTCATTGCTTTCTGGGGGCACTTAGATGGTTCAGTTGGTTAAGTGTCTGACTTCAGCTCAGGTCATGATCTCACAGTTGGTGAGTTTGATCTCCACGTTGGGCTCTCTACTGTCAGTGCAAAGTCTGCTTCAGATCTTCTGTCCCAAACTCTCTCTGCCCCTGCCCTAACTGTGCACTCGCTCACACTCACTCCCCCCCCCCCCCGCCTCTCTCTCATTCATTGTTTTCTGGTTCTTTTGTATTTCCTTTTCTTCATTTCTTCCTCTCTTGTGACCTCCTTTGTGAATTGATAATTTTCAATAATGGTATTATTTTATTCCCTTCTCTTTATTTTTTGTGAATCTAGGTTTTTTTTTTCCTTTGTGGTTATCATGAGGCTTACATAAAAAATCTTACAGATACAACAGTCAATTTTATGCTGATAATAATTTAACTTTGATCACATACAGAAGCTCTACCATTTTACTCCCCTCTATTTTTGTGTTTTTGATGTCACAACCTATTTTTATATTGTGTGTTCATTAGCAAGTTGTTGTAGCTTGATTATTTTTAATACTCTTGTGATTTGTGAATATAAAGTTACTCTCCTGTGAATTAAATTTTCCTTAGAATGTTTGCATTCCCTATTTCTTATACACTTAAGAATAAATTGGAATGGAATTTAGGACTTCTGAATCTAGTTACATATTTTTAAGTTATTTTTGTAAATGTATCTATGCTTTTGTTTAATCAGAAGTTCAAGGGGATCAAGAGACTCCTGGGTGGGTCAGTCCATGAGCCTCCAACTCCTTGTTTCAGCTGGGTCACGATCTCACAGTGTGTGAGTTCAAACGCCATGTTGGGTTCTGTGCTGATAGCACAGAGCCTGCTTGCAATGTACTCTCTCCCTCTATCTCTGTCCCTCCCTTGCTCACTCTGTCTCTCAAAATAAACAAATGAATTTAAAAAAAAAAGTTCAGGGAGATCCAATGTATGTATACCTTATTGTTACAAAGGTAGTCATAGTGTAGGGAAATTATATTTTAATTATTATTACATTACATTATTTCCATTACAACAATGTCCAAAGAACACAGATGGTTAAAAGCAATGTACCCTGCTCTATGAAAATAAAAATAATCAAATTTTAGTAATTTTAAATAAAAGTAAATTTGGTGCTTCATTTTCCTTCATACTAAGTTTAGAATGCTGTTGTTGAAATATATGTTGTAAAAAGACTGCACTGATGAATTTATAAACAATAATTTCCTTTCATAAACAATCTCAAAGACCTAGAGAGAATTACTAGGCTCTACATCTGGTATATGGTGACTAATACTGAGCAATCAAAACAGAAGATCTTGATTCAATAAAATTGAGTAACCTTACGGAAGTTAAAGCCTTTATAGGTACTCAATGTTTATTCATATAACATTGGTCCTATAAATCAAAACACTTGTCCTTGAAATTTATTTAAAAAATCTTTAACACCACTGAAATATGTGGAAAAGCAAATTCCCTATTACTTTCAGTACAAAGAATTAGCTAAAATTCAATGAATTAGGAACCATGAATGAAAAGATATAAAGTGGTACCTAACATAAACGAAGTCTGAATAAAAACTCAAATGGATAATTGAGTAGAAACTTGATAAACAATAGACTCTTACTTTATGACTAATCTTCTTAATCATTGGTGTTTACCTATATTTAGATTAATTAAACTTTGGAGAAAATAAGGATAAATTGGTAAGACAATTAGCCATTTAGTAATAATCATGACATATCCATCATATTTTATTTTCTTATATTCTCTGTCTCTAAATTGAAACCATGGGCCCTTGAAATCCAGATTTGGCCTAGGCAGTTCTTGCCCTTATTTAACTAGACTGATTTCTCCTCTACAAACACTTTTCCCTGTAACTACTTCCAGAAACAACAAAAATAATAACCATTAAAAAATATATTTGCAAGTTAATGTACATGACACTCTATTTTTGTTTCTACATTGGTAAAAGTCAACCATAAATCTGTTTCAATTGATCATATGATAATTATTAGAATTTTGAGGAAAATAGAGATCTAGATAATATAATTATATATTGGTTTTTGGTGAAAATTATAAAATCCTGACTTTAGGGCTTAGGTTAATTAGAAGTTAATGTAGGTAATGTTCTTCCTATATGCAAATGGTCCAAATGACTCAGAACTTCTAGAACAACTTATGTAGGAAATAAGGTGCCTAATTTTTTAGACAGCCTCAAAAGTCACATAACATTACTTCTGCCATACTCTGCTGGTCAAGCAGTCATAGCCCACTCAGATTCACAAAAAGGAGGCATACACTCAAATTTTTTATGGGAGAAAGGACAAAGAATTCTCTGTTATTAAAAAAAAATATTATGCCAATATGACTTCTGACCATAAATTATTTGTATAATTCCTATGAGCAAAGCAGTCATTCCCTTTCAAGACCCCACCTCTCCCCGAAAAAGATCAAGCTCATGGTCAGGGAGGCCATCATTTAATTTAGATACAGATACAGGTTCAATTTTTAGTTAGTTTCTCTTGATCTGCTCATGCCTCCTGTCACCACCACCATATCCAACCTTCAGTGGTAGGACTGCATAGGTGCATTAGTCAGGGTCCTCCAAAGAAATATATATAGCTGTATATGGAGTTTACAATTGGCTTTCACAGGGGCACATGGGTGGCTCAGTTGGTTAAGTGTCCAACTCTTGGTTTAAGCTCTGGTCATGATCTCATGATTCATGAGATGGAGTCCTACATCAGGCTCTGCACTGACAGTGGGAGCCTGCTTAAGATCCGCCCCCCCCCCACCCCCCGCTCTTGCTCTCTCTCTCTCTCTTACTGCCCCTCCCTGGCTTCCACATATGCTCTCTCTTTCAAAATAAATAAACATAAAAAAAAAATAATTGGCTTACACAATTATGGAGGGCAAGAATTTCCACAATCTTCCATCTTCAGGCTGGAGAACCATAAAACTCAGTGTCATAGTTCAGTCCAAGTCTGAAGGTCAGAAAACCAGGGGATAGAGGTGCAAAAGTGTAAAGTCCTGGTTTTGAAAGCCCAAGAACCAGGAACACTAGTGTCTAGAGGCAGGAGAATATGGATGTCTTACCTCAAGCAGAGAGAGTGAGTTCACTCTCCACCTTTTTGTTCTACTCAGACCCTCAACAGATTAGATGATGCCCAAGATCATGGTGTGGGCACCTTCTTTACTCAATCTACTAATTCCAATGCTCATCTTTTTCAGTGACACCCTCACAGACACACTCAAAAATTATGTTTTATTAGCTGTCTGGGCATCCCTTAGCTCAATCAAATTGACACATAGAATAAACCATCACGTTAGGATTACAACAGACACTATTTTAAATCTTAAAGTAGATCTTAAAAGTTCTCATAACAAGAAAAAAATTGTAACTGTGTGTTGTGATGAATATTACTAGACTTATTATGGTGATCATTTTGCAATATGTACATATACTGAATCATTATGTTGTATACTTGAAACCAACATAATGTTATATGTCAGTTATATCTCAGTCAAAAAAAAAAGTAGAAGAAAGAAAAGGTACACAAAAGTTATTAGTCTCTAGTGATTCTGTAAATGAAACACACCCACAAGCCAGTTATTTGACTAGAATTCAGGCCTGCTCCCTGAAAATGATTCTCGGCAGTGTGTGACTCCACTCTTCCCATGTTGAGTTTACTGAACATGGTAATTTACAGACCTAAAGACCATTTTTTAAATTTTATATTGTCTCTATTCCTTTTAGTGCAGGCTGGTGTAACCCATTAAAACACAGGTTTTTTTAATGCATAATTTGTTCATTAGACAAAATTCAATTCATTAGACAAAAGCTATAACTATAAATATCTTTCACTTAATCCTTTCACTACCTTAAGTTACACAACGCAAAAATTGTTGTATGATAAAGCCGTAAATATTCTTAGAAATACTGTGATTTAGCAGTATGTGCAAGGCCTACCCCAGATTTTTAGAAGCCGTTATGTATTTCTGATATATCTATGAGAAAGTACCTTAAATCTTTCTGGTAACTTAACAAAGAATTTTTTCTCAAACCTTATCTTTATTTTTATCCTAAGGCGATGCTTTTCTGAGATTTGATTTTTTTTTCTTAAGGTCTTTCTTACTTTGAGAATCTTTTGCAGACTAGAAAGATTGTCAAAGGTAAGAGTTTCCATTCCTCAAGCTTCCAGTAACATTTCCCTCAATTCCTTTCAACACTTCATAGACAAGTTCTTCAAGAACTGCAGGCTTCCATACACTTGGCCCTCAAATCAGCATGTCATAATGTTTCTGTGTTTGTTTTATTTTGTTTTGTTTTGTGTTTTATGAAACTCCTCAGATTTTGGCTCCAGGTTCAAGTTATGTTCCAGTTTTCTAGTTTTTAATACCAAATCACTAAATTTTAATACCAAAAGAGACCTACTTTAATTTCCTAGTGGTCTGTGGATCACAATTTTAAATAGACTCTGAATCACCATATTTGGGCTCTTTGCTAGAAAGACCAGAACAGCTGGGAGTTACTCAAAAAGCTGGAGATTAAAATGATCTGGAGGCTTCTTCCTCATGTGTCTAGCACCTGGTCTGGGAGGACACAGTGCCTAGGCTAGGCTGAAATTAGTGAACAGAATAGCTACACAGGCTTGCCCATTCAGCTTGGACTTACATTATGGGATTTTTAAGGTAGCCAAACTTCTTATATTATGACACATCTCTAAGAATTAGCGTTTCAGCAAAAGATAAATATCACATAGCCCTTTGTTACCAAATTTGGAAAGTCCATAGAGTAACTTATGTTATATTCTTGTGGATGAAGTAGTCACAAGCCTGAACAGATTCAAAAGGAAAAGTTAGAATCCACCTCTCAGTGGAAAAAGTATCAAAAAAATATGGGATCATGTTCTAAAACTACCATTATAATATATAAATAAAGTACAAATAATAATGGCTTCTGTGTTTGGTAATGGGAAATTAATATTTTAAGGAATCTATATATTCATTCTTCATACACTTGATTCATGTATTTATTTTTAAAAATCTCCAATCTAGATTTTTTTACATGAATATCCATTTTAAGATGGATATTTCTTCAGTATTATTTCATTAGAATAGGTTATGGAACAGTCTATAATGCTAAATTGATCAAAATATGAATATCTAGAGTAAAGGTAATTGAAATACAATTATATGGGTTATAGGTTATATAGGTTAGCAAACATCAAAAAGCAAATTAATTAAAAATCCAAAAAGTTATAAAACATATGGCCTTTTAAAAAAATTAATATTTCCAATTAATTGAAGTATATTTTTCTTTCCCAACACTCTCTAATTTATTCCAGTTCTCTTATATCATATCAACAATTGAAAAAAATCAAAATTTAAGTGATTAAATTTTATACAAAAGTAAGTGTTTCACATTAATCTTCTAGTTGAAATATTTTACTGGAAGCATTAGAGAACTAGGCTTTCAGGGCCAAATACAGAAAAAGGGGAAGAAAGAATAAATTGACAAGAACTTTACTCTCTCCTTAAGGCAATTTTTATTCTGACAGCTGAAACTGAGAAGCTAAGAATCTAAGAAAATCTTTCATCAGATATAAGTCTACCAAAGAATATACTGATTAATTTAACATGTTTTAGATAGCGCTCTGTTGACCTACCTCACAGGAATTAGAATTTAACAGAAATTTACCAGGTTTCATAAGTACCAAAGCTCAGATTTGAAAAATTGTGCCAAATAAAGGATGTTATCACAGAACAGGAAACAGAAAACATTGAACACATTGCAAAACTGAAAATTAAAAAAAAAATGCAATAACTGAAACTAGAAATTAGTAGATTAGACAAAGTTGAAGAGAGGCTTAGTGAACTGAAAAATAAAGCCAAAGAATATATCCATTCTAGTTAAACAAGAATGAACAGGTAAAAATTATGCACAAAGAATCATTAAGCAAACCTGGAAGAGAGATTTTTACAAGGCCAATATATGTGTAATTGGTTTCGCAGAAGAGAGAACAGATAGAATTGGGAAGAAACAATATTTGAAGTGATAATGGTGAAGAATTTTCCAAAGCTGACAAAAAATAAGTCACAGATTTAAGTAGTATTACAAAAGCCCAAGTAAATTGAGTACAAAGAAAACTACATCTACTGGCATCATGTACATTAGCTTAAAACTAAATACAAAGATGGGCACCTGGGGGGCTCAGTCGGTTAAGCCTCCAACTTCAGCTCAGGTCATGATCTCAAGGCTTATGAGTTCAAGCCCCACATAGGGCTCTGTGCTGACAGCTGAGAGCCTGGAGCCTGCTTCAGATTCTGGTCTCCCTCTCTTTCTCTCCTTCCCCTGCTGGTGCTCTGTCTCTGTCTCTCAAAAATGAATAAGCATTAAAAAAATTTTTTAACTAAATACAAAGAGAAAATTTTAAGTTAGTTAGAAAAAACATATATTAGTATCAAAGGAGCAGTAAGGTCTAATCATTAATTTCTCAATGAGAATAGTGGATACCACAGAAAAATTGAATTATTGTATTTTAAAAATAATGGAAGACACTTCCAAACTACAGATAAATGTATTTATGAAACTTCTGTAAGAAAATATAGGTGAATAGCTATGAATTTTTGTGTACACATTTATTTTGCTTGTTATAAAAAATATATACAAATGAATTTCATCTAAATTACAAATGTTTATTTGTCAAAAGGCACCTTTAAGTAAATGAAACAAGCTACAGATATTTAGAAAGTGTTTGTTAACACATGCGTATGGCAAAAGATTTTAAGGATAAGACATTAAAAATATTAATAGTAGTAAAAAAAAGCAGCACATCTAGATATGGATAAAAGACTTGAACAGAGATTTTGCAAAATATTTTTGACTGGCCAAAAATTCATGAAAATGTGTTAATATGAGAGAAGTATAAGGTAAATGCAAATTAGAACCAAATGACATTTCATTTTGACACATTAAGATGAAAGAGACTGCCATTACCAAATGTTGGAAGATGTAGAGTAGCTGGAGATTGCACATATTCTGTGGTAGTAAAATATGACACAACACCTTTGAGAAACTAATGTGCATTTTCCTATCAAATTAAACAGACATTCACCCATGAGCTAACAATCCATTCCTGGCCATTTACCTAACAATAATACATGTCAACACAAAATCCTGTATAAAAATGTTCGTAGTGGCCTTACTCATAATAGCCATAAATTGGACAAAACCCAAATTTTCATTAGCGGAAAATGGATACCTTGTAATATTTCATATAGTGGGATAAGATTAAGTGATAAAAACGAATAAACTATTCATGCAACAATATGGATGCAGTTCAATGACATTACATTGAAAAAAGGCAAGCAAATACAGAAGAATAGATCCTGCATGATTCCACTAACAAAAAATCTAATAATAGGTGAGATTAATCTGAAGTTACAGAAATAAGAAATTTGTTGTTTTCAAGGGTGGAAGTGGGGGAGGTATGAGAGAGAGGTGACTAGAAAAAGACACAGAGGAATTTAAAGTTGGGTATATAACTGTTGTTAAATATAATGTTGCTAATACTCAAGGAACTCCACACTAAAGATGTAGGCATTTTGTTGTGTATATATTATACCTTAATGAATAAACAAAAAGATATAAAAATTTGTAGTCTTTAACCATTAAAGATATTGAATAAACAATTAAACTACTCCTCCCTCAACAAAGAAAATTCCAGCTTACACACAAACAAAAATAAAAGTAGCTTCCAACTTGACTTAAGATTGCCTTAATACCAAAACCTGACAAGGATAATATAAGAAAAGGCAAGTTCCAAGCAATTCTCTCTTATGAATATGGATTTTAAAGTTGGCAACTTGAATTTATTTGAGGGGCAGTGAGGGAGGAGGTGAGTGAGTGTGTGTAAAATCCCAACCAATTTAGATTTATTCTAGGAATGCAAATTTCTTTTAAAAGTGTCTCAATATAATTTACTATTATTAAGATAATTTAAAAAACTCATATTTTATGTGCAGAAGATGAATTTGATAACATTTACACTCAATACATAAAAGTCTTTGTAAACTGGGATTACAAAGGGACTGTCCATAAATGTATGGTAAATGTAAACTTAATAAAATTTGTAGACTTTTCCCTTTGAATTTGGGAATGAAGCAGTACTATCTGATATCATTGTTTCTATTTTATATTATGCTTGAGGTTTTCCTAGCTAATGCAGTCAAACAAGTAAAAGAAATAGTGGAAAAGAGGAAATATAGTTGTCATTCTAGATGACATAAATTTGCATGAGAAAAGCAAACAAAATCTATTCTAAATTATTAAAATAACTAAGTAAATTAATAAGTTCACAGTTTAGAAAAATTAATTGTATTCCCACAAATCAGTAATATTAAAAATGGATTTTAAAAGAAAGTTTTATCAACCATTGCATCAAAAATATAATATGCCTCAGAATAAATATAATCAATGTTTTATAAGAGTCCACAGAGATAAAATGCCATTGCACAGATATTTTAGAATTTAAAATTAATATTGAGATAAAAAGTCCAAAAATAGGAAAATATACAAGGAAAAAATTGGAGGACTTAGTCTATGGTATATATCATATTATTATAAAGACACGATAAATAAGATTTTGTTATATTACTATGATATTAGCTAAAATAATATAGTATTATAGAGTCCAGAAAAAGATGCACATAAAACGAAAGTAAACCAAAGAATAATGAGGGAAAGGATGGCCCTTCCAATAAACAATCTAAAGATCTATTAATAACAGAATAGGCAAAAAAATAGGTGTATTCCTATAATAATATATTATACAATATAGTGGTTCTGAAAGGGTAGTTAGAGGAACCCTAGTCATCCCTGGGACTCTTGCAGGTGGATCTCCAAAGGGAAAATTGTCTTGATAATAATACTAAGACGTTTTGTTCCATCTTTTCTGCTACTCTTTCACAAGTGTTCAAGTATTATTCCATTCATATGAAGTCCAAAACTAGGTGAAATTCATCTCATATGGCAATATGTATCCAGGGTAGAAGTGCAAGAGGTGTGAGGGGTGACAGAGTAGTACAGTTTCCATCCCACATTCTAATTTACCTTTAAGAAATTACCACTAGAGCTTTCCTGTAGTGTCAAAAAAAAATCCATAATAATCTGAAAAAAGATATTAACCCCACTTTCCCTCCCAACTGCATATTTGCAAAGGCTACATTTCCTTTAAAGTATTCAATCAAACAACATATAGCAACAGATTAAATGCAGAAGCTGATATAAAATCCAACTTCCTTCTGTTAATACAGATGTTAAAGAAATTTGAAAAACTATAAAACAATACCACTCTTCTCACATTTTTTGTTTGGAAAATATGGTTATTTTTCACAAAAATATATTATGTTACCATGATGGTTTTATTATTGCTATATTAAATTAATAAATTTTGAATTAAAAAAAATTAGTACAATAGATATGTTTATTTTGTGAGTATCTGTTGCTTGTACACTTACGACACATACACTTTTGCGTGTGTGTATTTTTTTAATGTTTATTTTATTTCATTTTTTGAGAGAGAAAGCATAAGCAGGGGAGAGGCAGAGAAAGGGAGGCATAGAATCCAAAGCAGGCTCCAAGCTCTGAGCTGTCAGCACAAAGCCTGACATGGGCTTGAGCCCGCAAACTGCGAGATCATGACCTGAGCCAAAGTCAGACCCTTAACTGACTGGCACCCCTTGTGTGTGTATATTTGAATTAAAAGTTTAAGAATATTTAATTAGGGGTATTAATTTTATGTTGCAGGAGAAGATTTTCTAGGTCCTTTTCCATTAAAATGTCACTCATTTTTAGATTATAAATTTTTAAAAAATTCCTTAGGTATTTTCCCAAAGAATACAAAAGCACTCATTTGAAAAGATATATGCACCTTTATGTTTATTGCAGCATTATGTCCAATAGCCAAATTATGGGAGCAGCCCAAGTGTGCATTGATAGATGAATGGAAAATGAAGATGTGGTATGTATATATAATAGAATATTATTGGGCCATAAAAAGAGTTAAATCTTGCCATTTGCAACAACATGTATAGATCTAAAGCGTATAACGCTAAGTGAAGTCAGAGTAAGACAAACACCATATGACTTCACTCAAATGTGGAATTCAAGAAACAAGACAAATTAACAAAGGTGGGGGGGGGGAACAAACCAAAAAACAGACTCTTAACTATAGAGAATAAACAAATGGTTACCAGAGGAGAGGTGGGTGGAAGGGATGGGTGAAATAGGTGAAGGGGATTAGGAGTACATTTATCTTAACGAGCACTGAGTAACATATAGTATTGTTGAAGTAGTATATTGTACAGCTGATAAAACACTGTATGTTAACTATCCTGGAATTAAATTTAAGTAAGTAGATAGATAGATAGATAGATAGATAGATAGATAGATAAAGTTAAGGAATTCTTGATTACTGTTATCAGGAAATGAAAAGAGCCTTCTAAGATTAGAAACATCAACTTCATTTCCTCTTCATTGCTCTTATTTTCCATATTTAATCAGAGGTAGAGATTAAAAAGTATTACTAAAGCTCTCATGATTTTTCATGAGGTAATTATTTGGCTGTCCTTTAACCATTCAGTTGTCTGAATTAATAAAATAAAGCAACCAAATAGTTTTTTTCCCCCGAATTCAATGTCAGACTGGTTACACAAACTGATCTCACTTGAGATGATTAACCAGCTGTGGAGATAGTATTTCAATACAATCAAAGATTACCAGTGGAACTCACAAAAATATCTTCAACTTTTCCAGATCCTAGTATAAAGATGTCAATAAGAATAAATTGAGCTCTTAGAGAAAAATAAAAGATGAATTGATACTGGGAATAAAGAGAAAATATTTTTATCTCCTACTATGTACAGAAACTGTCTATATTTACATTAATGCTGAAAATAACACTGTGAAATAGGTGATCTTTTCTCCTACTGGGATTTGTCAGAGGCTTTCATATAACTATCAGTGATCATTAGTGGCCTTCCAGTTCATCCTAAATGCATCACAGTCACCAGAAGTGATTTAAATATGGTATATTTCTAATCATGGCACAATTAATATTCTGTAGTCACTAGAACTAGAGGCTTAAAGATGTAGAAACCAGGTTGGCTCTACTTGAAGAAAAAAAATGTTCAATAAGTCCACCAATACTAGAGGTCTTTTGGGCCCCCAAAATGATCCAAGACTAAAACATATCAGAACTAGTATTCTAGAAGATATGAGAACTAATATTCTAGAAGACACTTCCTTAGCCAAAATTCTGTTTCCATATAATCCCATTTCAGCAAATTTATCCTGTGGAATGAATGAATTCTCTCTAGATGTAAGTGAGTCTTCATCTGTGTCTTCTGATTTGGACACACTTATAAAGGGTCATGTAACATATTTTATTTTTAATTTGTAGAAACTTAAACAGTCACATTAAAGAACTAGAGGTAGAAAACAGTAAAACATTTCTTTCTTTTTTCTTCCTTTCTTTTGTTCTTTCTTTCTTTTGTTCTTTCTTTTTGTTCTTTCTTTCTTTCTTTCTTTCTTTCTTTCTTTCTTTCTTTCTTTCTTGTTTCTTTAAAATACTTCAACATTTTCTGTCAGGATTTGTATTAACTTTCACTTAACAGCAATCTCAAAAGTATGCCTCTTAGTCAGCTCCCTAGAGAAAATGGTAAACCAGTAAAAACAGAGACAGTACAATCACTTTTGGCATGAGAGCATAACTTATTTGAACACATCAAGAAGCATCAATAAAATATAGTGATGCACAAGATAAATGGAAATATGATATACTGTACAGTTATAGATTAAAGAATGTCTCTTCTAATATACATGTCAGTCTAGCAATGAGATGGTCTAAAGGTCTCTCTGTCTAGCAGGCCATGGGGTCATCCTGGGAAGATATAGTGCAGTTATATAGAGATCCACAAATAGAATACTGCAAATAAACAGAGGGATTTATGTCTTTATGGATTTCAAGATATAATATTTCAATTGGAGAATTATAGTGTTTAACCTTTTGTAATGTCACAGAGTCTGAATTTTAAAAATACCTTAGTTGAAGTAGCCATTTACTAGATATCTAACGACATGATATTAAATGACTTGATATTAAATGCATATGTATTTATAATATGTATATATATATATATATATATATATATATATACATGTATATAAAAAAAAATCCCAAATACATTTCACAGAGCATAAATAGAAAAGTTGACTAGATTGTCTGAGATAATATCTAGTGCTAGGTAAACCTCCAAACCAACTGATTTCTATCAAAATAATTATTAACAGTTCATATTATATTAACTTTTCCTCTATTTCAAAATTTTAACTGTTAAATGTTTTTTAATTTTATCTTTTAAAGGTAGTGTATTTAAATATATGAATTGATGTTTAGCAGACTCTAATTTCACTTTATTTTATTTTTGTATTTTTTAAAAATCTTAGTTATTTTTTAATACTTTATTTTTAATTAATCTCTATGCCAAATATGGGGCTCAAACTTGAAACCCTGAGATCAAGAGTCACATGCTCTACCATTTGAGCCAACCAGATGCCCCTCACCTTATTTTGAATATTATGGTATCATAATTCACAAGACAAATGACCTACACTTGACCTTTGAACAACACAGGAAATGGGGTGCCAATCTCCCACACAATAAAAAATCCATGTATAATTTTTGACTCCCCCCAAAAGCCCTATTTGACTGGAAGGAAACCTTACCCACAACAAACAGTTGACTAACACATATTTTGAATGTTATATGCATTATATACTGTATTCTTACAATAAAGTAAGCTAGAGGAAAGAAACCAAAAAAATCATAAGTGAGAGAAAATACACTTACAGTATTATATTTATCAGTGCCATAAGTTGATGTCATCTGTTTACAAGATAAATCATCTGTTTGTCAGTACCTACAGCCATATTGTGTTATATGATACAAAATACTGTAGATGTTGCACATATTACTAACATTAGACATCAAAAATGAAAAGATAATGTGAAAAACATCATATTTATATACAGGTATGACAATTCATGCATTGATAATGATGGTAGCCTAGTGTAACCTATGATTGCTTCAGGTAGCCTAACCTATACACTAATGAATAAATCATTATAAAATTTTTACGGCATATGCCATTACTATCATTCATAATATAGTATTGGAAACACTGTTATATTTTTTAAAAAATGTATCTATGATGTTAGGCTGATGCCCAGTGTCTCCAATTATGAGAAACACATACCGTACAATAATAAAATTCTTTGAAAGCAAATTATAAAACTGTAAGTGAACTAACAAATTATTGATTTTATGTTAACTATCGCTTACCTTATGCCTGTATAAAAATAGGCTATCCACTTTCATATAAATCTTACACATAATTTTCCACATGATAAATACTTAGGCCAGAAAGATGATGATGACGATGATGATGACAGAGAAATGTCTCATGAAGCTTTGCCTTACAGTTAGTTATTACATTTTCCCGCAAACACACTCACACATGTACGACAGGTAAGTTTATTAACTGTACAGCATGATGACTGTTTCCTGCTCATTAAGTGGAAGTGCATCATCATAAAACTCTTCGTTCTTGTCGTCTTCATGTTGACTAGGCTGAGAAGGAGGATGAAACGGAGGAGTTGGTCTTGTCTCAAAGTTGCAGAGGCAGAACACATGGAGGAGGCAGAAGGGGAGACAGGAGAAGCAGGCACACTGGGTGGAAGTTTATGAAACTATATTATAATTTTTGCCTGACTTGTTTGCTTTTTCTTGTCACTAAAAATGTCTCTGTATGGTACCAATCCTTATTCCACCATCTGCTTTAGTTTCAGTGCCCATATCATAGAAGAGTCTATGTCATAAAAGAAATCAAAAGCAGTTTTTAGATAATTAGAGTCCGTCTGCCAGATTGTCTAATGACCATTTGTTTTCTGGCACTGCTTCTTCTATGACTTCTTCTTCATCATCTGGCACTGGTATGAGAGCACTCATCTCCATTAAGTCATTGGTTAATTCCTCTGGTGTGCTGTCAGTTAGCTCTTGAGTTTCTCCAAGATCCATATCTTGAACCTCTTCACCACCCACTTTTTTGTCATATTCACAACCTCTTTCATGATTTCCTTGACTGGCTCTGTCTGTAAATTCTGTGAAGTCGTACACAACATCTGGGCATAGTTTTTTGTCTTTTTTGTTTGTTTGTTTGTTTTCCTACAGGAATTTGTTTCAGACTTGATAGCTTTCACAGATTTTTCCCTAACAATGAGGACATCTTCAATGATGTAATCCTTCCAGATTTTCATGATGTTTTACCAGAGTTCTCTTCCAAAGCATTGACAATTCTTTCCATAGAGTATTGTGTGTAATGATCCTTAAATGTCCGTATTACCCCCGGATGTATAGACAAAATTAGAGTGACTGTGTTTGAGGGCGAGTAGGGACAAAATTAGAGTGACTGTGTTTGAGGGTGAGTAGGGACAAAATTAGAGTGACTGTGTTTGAGGGCGAGTAGGCCATTTTTAATACCTTTGATGTTGAACTCATGGAGTTCTGGGTGGCCAGGAGAATTGTCCCATATCAAAAGAACTTCAAAAGGCAACTCTTTTATGGGCTAGGTATTTCTGACTTTAGCAACAACATATCAATAGAACCAATGTAGAGAAAGTGTTCTCATTGTCCAGGCCTTCTTGTTCTGCAACCAAAAGTCTGGCAGCTGATATTTATCTTTTCCTTTCAAGGCTCAGGGGTTAGCAGCTTTGCAGATAAGGGAAGTGATCATAAACTGAATTGCATTTGCATAAAACAGTAGAGTTGTCCCTTCTTGCCTTAAATCTTGGTGCTCAAGATTCTCTTCCTTACTAATAAATTTACTTTATGGCTTTCCCCCCCCCCCCCCCCAGAATATGGCACTTTGGTCTGCATCAAAAATCTGTTCAGTCAAATATCTTCTCCCCAATGGTTTTATTTTTTCTTTCTTTTTTTTTTTCTTTCTCTTTGTTTATTTTTTTTAGAGAGAGCGAGAGCACTGTGAACAGGGTAGAGGGGCAGGGGAGAAAGAGAGAGAATCTCAAGCTGAGAGAATCTTATGCTGAGCATGGAGCCCGACATAGATTTCAATCCCACAACCCTGGATCCATGACCTGAGCTGAAATCAAGAGTCAGACACTCAACCGAATGAGCTACCTGGGTGGACCCTCAATGATTTTCTTAATGGCATCTGGGAACATATCTGCTGCCTCTTGGTCAGCAGTAGATGCTTCTCTTGTTATCTTGACATTTTTCAAGCCAAGTCTCTTTCAAAAGTTATTAAACCATCATTTCCCAGCATAAAATCTTGCAGTTTTATATTCTTCACCTTCCTTTTGCTTTAAATTGTCATATAATGACTATAAATATAATCATAGTCATATAGGCATATACTGACTATTTTGCAAAATATGCAAGGTTTTTGTGCCTGCTGGCATGGCTGCAAGGACACCTTCATGAATTTTCTTTTCGTTGTTTTTTTTTTTTTTTTTTTTTTTTTTTTTTTTTTTTTTTTTTTTTTTTTTTTTTTTTACAGTGGTCCTTACCCTAGATTCATTTATCTTAAAATGATGGGCAACCACAGTTGCAGACCTCCATCTATGGTGCATACCAAGCAATTCAACTTTTTCTCGTAATGTCATGATTTTTCTCTGCTTCATGCGAGCACTTTTAGCATCACTAGTGGACTTTCATATGAGTCCCATGGTGTTATTCAAGGTTTATTGTATTCCATTAAACACGATGAAAAACTACACAAGAAGCACAGGAGATTATTCTTTAATATAATATACAATTTCCTAGAAAGATGCACTGCTCAAATGGAGGTAATTAGCATCATATGCCATTTTAAGTAGCCACTTGGAACACTTGAGCTCACTGTAGCAACAGTTCATCGCTACAAATTATGACAGTACTATAGAATGTTAATTCTACAGTCATTTTCATGCAGTTACAATTGAATACCTCATCTTTATGTTTATTTCTAATTTTCTGGACTGCAAATGGCACCATGTACATTCGGTGTGTATAAGATTTGATAAATTTTAACTTTCCAAAACAGATTTGTGTATATTTTATGATAGTAAATGATAAAATAGACTAGTATCTGCACATATGTTATGCATTCGTGACATACCTTATTTTTTTCTTTCTTTCTTTTTTTTTTTTTTTTTGATATTTTTGGGCAACACAGTTCCTCTGAGAGTTTTTTCAAATCATTGCATATCTCCAAAACAACTTTCCAAAATACTTATTGGAAAAAAAATCTGTGTATAAATGGACCTGTGCAGCTCAAGGGCCAACTTTACTGTTATTAAAATATCAATAATTAAAGAAAGAACAATTAATAAATATAAGGATTACTTCAAGCCTGAAAACTTCAGTTTTGTATTTTTCCCAAGGCAGTGTGTAATATATATGTTTGTTTTGTTTGTTCAGTTCATAGTATAAGCACTTACACTTACTAAGTTCTCATTACCTACTTCACTGCTGAACTAGGCATTTAAGGAAAGAAAGATGAGTAAAATACCATCCATACCCAAAGGAAATTATGGTTTCATGAGGAAATGAAGAGGCAAAAATAATTTAAATCTACTATGGTAATTTAGGTGAGAAAAACTTGTATTGAAGAAATATATTTAATAAACTCTTTTAAAAAAAATCGGAAAATTCCTGCCTGAGGAAGTAACACAAGAGCTGAGTCTAAGTACATTATATGTTCTAACAAAACTAGAAATGAAAGGAAATACCTTCCAGGGAGAAGGGACAAATTAACCAAGACACAGAAATATGAAATGTATGGTCATACACTTTGTGTGTGTGTGTGTGTGTGTGTGTGTGTGTGTGTGTGTAAGAGAGAGTCAGTACAAATAATGAGGGAAATGTGAGGAAAAGCACCTTGAATAGAAGACCATGATGACTTTGTTAAGTGATGATTTTTAAAAGGGCTAATATAATTAACTTTGTGTTCTAGACTCATTGATTTGAGTGTATTATAAAGTTTTAAGGAGTATGATCCAATGGACAAATCACATGGGACTCTGTTGCAGTTATTCAGGTGATAAATAATAAAGATCCAAGCTAAACCAATATAAATACAAATGAAATGAAAGGGGACAGCTTCTTTATCATATGCAAATGAGGAAAGGGGTAAGACTAGATACTTTATTAGATGTGGCTAATAACAGTGAAGTGTAGCCTAAGTGACTCCTCAAGTCCCTATTTTGCGTGTTATATAGATGGAGGTGCCAGTAAGTGAGATGGGAAATGCAGGGAGAATACTAGAACATATGATTGAGAGGAAAGCAGTGGATGATGATTTTAGTTTGGGTTACATGGGATACATCCAGTTGGTTATTCACTAAATAGCATATATAAAAATATTTTTCCAAAGATTACAGTAGAGATCAGGTCAAGAAGTAAGGATCTGGCATAAAAAGTAGCATAAGCTTATTAGTTAAAATCTTGAGTATCAGATGGAACTAAGTTGAAGAAAAAAAAAGAAAGAAAGGAAAAAGAAAAGCCACTGTTTAAGACATCCTAGTAAGACCACACCACAGTAGAGAATGGAAAATGTGACTTAAAAACATAAAAAGAATCAGAAGAAAGACTGTAAAAAAAGTTAAGGAACAAGTGTTCAGCCATTGAATTTGACAAGAAGGAAGTCATTGATTAAAACTCCTTTGTCAAGAGAGTTGGAATGGTGAACAGAAAGGATGATTGCTGGATCTCTCTCAAAAGAATTTCTCTAAAAAGGGAGAGAGAATGAGAGAAAGGGAGAGAGAATGAGAGAAAGGGAGAGAGAACCATACTTAGAATTAAAGAGTAGTAACAACTTTTTCAAAATGGGAGGAGCTTGAACAATGGAGCTAATAGAGAAAAGAGTAGATCAGCAATGGTTCATGTTCCCAGAGATGCAGTGGAATTACGAATTTAGAAGCAGAAATTGGCCTCCATGGGGAAAGACCTCGAGTTCTGAGAATAGACAATTTATTTACATTTAAATAATGTAAATAAATTAGCCTGTGGAATGGGGGTAAAGCTGAGTTGTTAGTAATTGTACATCTCATTTTCTTAAAGAAAAACAAGAAACTATAAAAGTTGAATAGGCTTGATTAGAGAGCTAAAAGAAAGCAATGAAAAGTGCGACAAAGGAGCTAACAAAAAATAAGGTAAGGAAACAGAGGCTATGAAGATGTTAGTTTTTCTATTATATTTTTTTAGTTATGACCTTTGATTCTAATGTTAAATTCAGCATACAAATCAGCATACTCCATCCATCCAAAGGATAATTCTATGACATATAATGTACGTATACATAGTCACTTTAAACACATGCAAACACACACACACACACACACACACACACACACACACACAAGGAGCCATAATAGTGTTAGAAAACAGAAAAGGGCACCCTAAGCAATTAGGAAATAATGAGAAAATTCTGGAAGATGTAAAATAAATGGAATTGAATAGCAGGAGAAATGGAAGAAGGAATACTGCAGCTCAACATCTAAACTAAGGGCAACCGAGCCCCTAAGAAGCTTTAAAGCTGAGAGTCAATACATTCACAATCTTTGAGTGGACTTTAGGTTAATCTTCAAAGTTTAGAAAGGGAACTTCATTCTGAAGAGCTACACCAAATAGACCTAGTGGGTTTTGCCCTTAGCCTACAAGCTGAGACCGCTCTGGAAGTAAAATGAACCATCTACCAAGGAAATTATCCAAATATAGGGGCTGCAGAGTAAGGGATCTTCAAAGCAGATCTTGGAGTCTCCACTACCACACAAAGGGCTGTCTAAAAGCAAAGACGACTTTATCAGACAGTGGAGTACATTGAAACTCTCAAATGCCAAGTGCAGATCTCTTCCTGTTTTGGTAAGGGTGGAGAACCTGGCCTTTTTGCTTGCTACAAACTCACACAACATGCTGAATCCTGACTAGCAGAAATATTGCTGCAGAGCCCTCAGTTGCGCTCTATTAAAACCAGCTCTATTGGAGAAATTGACATAAATGAAGGCAGAGGAAAACCATACGATCTACTAGGTAATTAACCTAGACCTTCATTTTAAAATATGAACAACTGCCACAGATCATCAGGTAAAGAAAAGAAAAATCTTATTGAAAAGGATCAAGGGGCGCCTGGGTGGCTCAGTCGGTTGAGCGGCTGACTTCGGCTCAGGTCACGATCTCGCGGTCCGTGAGTTTGAGCCCCGCGTCGGGCTCTGTGCTGACAGCTCAGAGCCTGGAGCCTGTTTCGGATTCTGTGTCTCCCTCTCTCTGACCCTCCCCCGTTCATGCTCTGTCTCTCTCTGTCTCAAAAATAAATAAACATTAAAAAAAAAAAAAAGAAAAGGATCAAAATAAAGAAATTGACCTGGAAAAAAAAAAATAATTCAAGGAAAAGAAATTCGTTTCATTTTTTATTAGTGTAATATCAGACTGGTAATTAAAATAATATTTAACATTAATCGAGGGTTAACTATAAGCTGGCCACAGTGTTAAGTAAAGTGTTATATATATTCATATTTATAAATATATTTTGTATTTATATATGTATATATTATTTGATAAATCAGGCTCTTAATCTATATTCATATTATATCCCTTAGACAAAATCAGGCTACTATGAGAAAAAAAATGCATCAAGTAACCAGAAATATTATTACAAATGAAAAGTATGATTGACATTAAAATAAGAATAAATAATAATTAATGATGTAATAAAATGAATCAAGTTGATAATATACAAGATAAAATCTAGTGATCCTCCCAGACATAAATCAGAGAGACAAAGACATATAAGATAACCGAGAAAACTTGAAAGACATGAAGAATGAATCAAGAAATTTAAAAAGTCTAGAGACAATGTAAGGGAGGGAATACTCAAAGAAATACTCCTGAATATTGATTGAAAGGTCCACTCAGTTATTAGTAAAATGAATGAAAATAACCCATACTAAATAATTAGAAAACTATCTTTGCCAGCCCACACCTCTGACCAATTCTCCCGCACTATTTCTTCACGTGTTCCCTCCCAAATATACATATGAAATTATCACTTCAAATGTGAATAGTCAAACATTTTTTCAAAGGTATTTAGTTTAGGGGCACCTGGGTGTGTCACTTGGTTAATGGTCGGACTCTTGATTTTGGCTCAGGTCTTACCTCACATATCATGTGAGTTGGAGCCCCACGTCAGGCTCTGCACTGGCTTTGTGGAGACTGCTTGGGATTCTCTCTCCCTTCCTCTGCCTCTCCCCACTCATGCTGTCTCTCAAAATAAATAAAATAAAAACTTTTTAAAAAAGCATTTAATTTATTCATTAAAATTATTTTGAGAGCTTTTTTTTTTTTTTTCAACGTTTTTAATTTATTTTTGGGACAGAGAGAGACAGAGCATGAACGGGGGAGGGGCAGAGAGAGAGGGAGACACAGAATCGGAAACAGGCTCCAGGCTCCGAGCCATCAGCCCAGAGCCCGACGCGGGGCTCGAACTCACGGACCGCGAGATCGTGACCTGGCTGAAGTCGGATGCTTAACCGACTGCGCCACCCAGGCGCCCCTATTCATTAAAATTAAAAGCTAAAGCAAGGAAAACATTTAAAAAGCCAAAATAGCATAGCAATAATTTCCTTACCAGTATACAACTTATCCAAAAAATAACAAGTTTATTTTCGAAATCAGGAAACAACCAGTAATGAAAGAACGCTATAAGTGAACATTTCATTGTGTTATATTTTATTTGGAAAGATAAAATCTGAAGAGATAAACATTCAATGATGAATAATATATTCTTAATTTAAAAGCTTACATAAGAATTATTTTATAGATACAAAATTTCCCTTTAAGTTCAAAGTGAATCCTTTGATGCAGAGTGTTTAAGTACAGTTGAAACTAAAATAATATTTGGTTTGAGATGGACTAGGTGTATGTAAAGAAGGTGAATTTCTTATAAAAGAAAATATGGACACTATCAATTAAAAAATGTTACTCAGATCAATTTAAATATATCAGAAACAGTTTTATTACAAGAAAATTTTAGATGTGAGCAACATAGAATGAGATTAGATTTAGTTTTATTTAATTATAGATTTGGCATCCACTTAAAATTTGAATGAAATCAATGAATAGAAAAGAAAAATACTCTTAGCTTATAATGAACATTGCTTTTAAATAGCATTGTTAGGGCTGCAATATTTAATGAAGTTTATTTGGATAGTGGAATGTGAAATGGCCAATGATATTCCAAGCACATTTTCTGGAATGTCTTTTTTCATGCCTAGATGGCCATGCCATGTGTTATGTCAATGCTACATATTTCCCATTACATCTCATTAGGAGGCATATAATATCAGGTTGTTCCACTTTCAGTGAGGTTAGGACTGATCAGAGGAGTTGTGAAAATATGAGACCCCAGTGCAAGCCATACCAATTAAATCTGCATTTCCAGGCTGTGTGGGAGTTAGACATCAGTAGTTTTTAAAATTCCCCAGGTGATGACAATATGTGATAAAGTTTGGGAATTTATGAAGTAAAGTGATACTAACCTAATCTGTTCTTTACATAATTCCCCATTAACCTTTTCATTAATGGTTTTAGAACAATGATCATTGAGCCATTATTTCCTTAGGGTATGTAAATGGTGACTTTCAAATTCTTTCATTATTTCTGAATTCATTATCTGGACTTCTATGAAGAAATATTCCTCATCAACTAGTTGGTTACTATAAAATACAGAATAAATTTGTCATATTTACCTTTTTTAAAAGTTTTTTTTTTAATTCCAGTTAGTTAACGTCCAGTGTAATATTAGTTTCAGGTGTACAATATAGTGATTCAACCCTTCCATATGACACCCTGTGCTCATCTCAGCAAGTACGCTCCATAATTCCCATCACCCATTTTCTTTACTGTTTATTTATTTTTGAGAGAGAGAGAGAGAGCACAAGCAGAGGAGGGGCAGAGAGAGAGGGGGAGAGAGGATCTGAAGCAGGCTCCGTGCTCACATCAGAGAGCCTGATGTAGGACTTAAACTCGTGAAGTACAAGATCATGACCTGAGCCAAAGATGTATGTTTAACTGACTGAGCCACCCAAGTGCCCCGTCAACATCTAGTTTAACCATTCTGCCACCCACCTCACCTCTGGTAACCATCAGTCTGTTCTTTATAGTTATGAGTCCGTTTCTTGGTTTGCCTCCCTCTCTCTTTTCTTCCCCCTTTGTTCTTTTATTTTGTTTCTTAAATTCTACCTATGAGTGAAATCATATGGTATTTGTCTTTTCTCTGATTGACATATTTCACTTAGCATAATACTCTAACTCCAGCCATGTCTTTGCAAATGGAAAGATTTCATTCTCTTTTTATGACTGATACTCCATTGTATAAAAACACCACATCTTCTTTATCCATTCATCAACCAATGGACATTTGGGCTGCTTCATAATTTGGTTTATGTAGACAATTGCTGCTATAAACATTGGGGTGCATGTATCCCTTTGAATTCATACTTTTGTATTTTTTAAGATTTTATTTTTTAAATGTTTATTTATTTTTGGCAGAGAGAGAGCAAGAGCTAGCAGGAGAGGGGCAGAGAGAGAGAGAGAATCCCAAATAGGCTCTGCTCTGCCAGCACAGAACCCAAATGGGGGCTCCAACTCACAAACCATGAGATCATGACCTGAGCCTAAATCAAGAGTCATATAGTCACCTGCTGAGCCATCAGGTGCCCCTAAGATTTTATTTTTAAGTAATCTCTACACCCAGCCTGGGGCTTGGACTTTACGACCCTGGGATCAGGAGTTGCATGCTTGCTTTGGGGTACCTGGGTTGCTCAGCCACTTAAGCATCTGACTTCATCTCAGGTCATGATCTCATGGCTCATGAGTTCGAGTCCCACATTGGTCTCTCTGCTGTCAGTTTGGAGCCCACTTCAGATCCTCTCTCCCCTGTCTCTCTGTCTTTCCCCTACTCACGCACACATTCTCTCTCTCTCTCTCTCTCTCTCTCTCAAAAATAAATAAACATTAAAAAAAAGTTGGCGTGCTTCACTGGCTGTGTCACCCAGACACCCCATATTTTTATTTTCTTTGGGTAAATACCTAGTAGTGCAATAATCGGATCATAGGGCTGTTCTATTTTTAACTTTGTAAGGAACCTCCATACTGTTTTCCAGAGTGGCTGCACCAGGTTGCAGTCCCATCAACAATGCAAGAGGGTTCCTCTTTCTCCACATCTTTGTCAGCACCTGTTGTTTCTAGTATTGTTGATTTTAGCCATTCTAACAGGTGTGAGGGGATATCTCATTATAGTTTTGATTTGTATTTTGTTGATGATCAGTGATGTTGAGCATCTTTTCATGTGTCTTTAACCATCTGTATTTCTTCTTTGGAAAAATGTCTATTCATGTCTTCTGCCCATTTTTTTATTTGATCATTCATTTTTAGGGTGTTGAATTGTATCAGTTGTTTATATATTTTGGATACTAACACTTTATCAGAAATGTCATTTGCAAGTATATTCTCCCTTTCTGTAGGTTACATTTTAGTTTTGCTGATTGATTCCTTTGTTGTGCAGAAGTTTTGATTTTGATGAAGTCCCAGTAATTTATTTTTTATTTTGTTTTCTTTGCTTCAGGAGACCTATCTAGAAAGAAGTTACTAGGGCTGATATCAAAGAGGTTACTGCCTATGTTCTTCTTAGGATTTGTATGGTTTCAAGTCTCATATAAGTCCTACATCCATTTTGAATTTATTTTTGTGTATTGTGTAAGAAAGTGGACTTTAGCGTAACTTGTGGTTTCAATCACTGTACTTGCTATTTTCTTTGATGTTATAGCTGTCCTATATTTGACAGTGGGACCACTTTCAAGTGGTTTCCTAGTTTCAGTTAGTTAAGTTTTTGTTGTTGCTTTAATTTTAATTAGTCTCCAGTGATATTTGAAAATTTCCTTTGTTTCTGACACAAGATGTTCCAGAACCATTTTGTACTATTCTTGCCTAGACTTGAATTAACCATGTCCTCAAGGAATTTTGGTTTGTTTGTTTGTTTGTTTGTTTGTTTTTGTTTTTGTTTTTTAAGTGGGAAGTCATATTGAAAAATCCAAGTCTGGACTAGAGGTTTTGATTGCTACTGAATTGTCTTTGTTTGTAGACTAGGTTGTTATTTTTCTTTTTTTTTTTAATTTTTTTTAACGTTTATTTTTGAGACAGAGAGAGACAGAGCATGAACGGGGGAGGGTCAGAGAGAGGGAGACACAGAATCCGAAACAGGCTCCAGGCTCTGAGCTGTCAGCACAGAGCCCGACTCGGGGCTCGAATTCACAGACCGTGAAATCATGACCTGAGCCGAAGTCAGCCGCTTAACCGACTGAGCCACCCAGGCGCCCCAAGGTTGTTATTTTTCTAAGCCTTCTAAATGAATAGAGCTTGAGAATACATATTTATTTTAGAAATATGAAAATAAATTACTAAATAATTGATATTTCTAAATTTCTTTTAAAGTTTTGGATATTTTTCTTTTTTAAAAACTTTTTTTTAACTTTTTTTTTAATATAATTTATTGTCAAGTTGGTTTCCATACAACACCCAATCCTCATCCCAACAGGTGCCGTCCTCAGTGCTCATCAATCACCCACTTTCCCCTCTCCCTCACCCCCATCAATCCTCAGTTTGTTCTCTGTATTTAAGAGTGCCTTATGATTTGCCTCCCTCTCTGTAATTTTTCCCCTTCCCCTCCCCATGATCTTCTGTTAAGTTTCTTAAGATCCACCTATGAGTGAAAACATATGGTATCTGTCTTTCTTTGCCTGACTTATTTCACTTAGCATAATACCCTCCAGTTCCATCCATGTTGCTGCAAATGGCCAGATTTCATTCTTTCTCATTGCCAAGTAGTATTCCATTATATATATAAGCCACATCTTCTTTATCCATTCATCAGTTGATGGACATTTATGCTCTTTCCATAATTTGACTATTGTTGAAAGTGCTGCTATAAATATTGGGGTACATGTGCCTCTATACATTGGCACTCCTGTATCCCTTGGGTAGATTCCTAGTGGTGCTATTGCTAGGTTATAGGGTAGTTCAATTTTTAATTTTTTGAGGAACGTCCACACCGTTTTCCAGAGCAGCTGCACCAGTTTGCATTCCCACCAATAGTGCGAGAGGGTTCCCATTCCTCCACATCCTCGTCAGCATCTATAGTCTCCTGATTTGTTCATTTTAGCCACTCTGACTGGCGTCAGGTGGTATCTCAGTGTGATTTTGATTTGTATTTTCCTAATGAGGAGTGACATTGAGCATCTTTTCATGTGTCTGTTGGCCATCTGGATGTCTTCTTTGGAAAAGTGTTTATTCATGTCTTCTGCCCATTTCTTCACTGGATTATTTGTTTTTCGGGTGTGGTGTTTGGTGAGTTCTTTATAGATTTTAGATACTAGCCCTTTTGGATATTTTCTTAATTCAGTTGATTTTATATCTCTTTCCTTTATTCTGAAATCTCAATTTATAACATTAATACAGTTTCTTAATTGTTTTATCTATAATATGTTATAAAATAATATATTAATGACTATAATTTAAGATTATGTAACCTTGTTTTCTGTGTATATTTTTTGTTTAAATATACCTCATTTAATAAATATTGTTTATTCATTAACGTTGAACTCATGACCAGCAGCACTGTCACTTATTCCTAATGCAGCTTATCTAACAGACACATATTCTCCATAAGGCACATCACAACCTGCTTGCACTTAGGAACACTCTACATAACACTTTAGCACCACACTTGGGCTCTGTTGCAAACAGCAGAATCACCAACAAAAAAGTGCAGAGATGTGAAAAATGCAGCACTAAAGAGACTGTGAGGAGGACACTTTTTTACAGTAATAGAGCTGAAACAAGGCAGAACATCACTTTCCTTGACCTTCATGGGGAGCTTGTATATTAGGCATCTCAAATTTTTTGCCACTCTGTGCATATCTGTGAATGACTGTGGAATATCTGTGTATTGGTTTTAGGGTTACAAATAAATTTTAGTGAGTACATGGATTCTCAAATATGGAATCTGTGAATAGTGAAGATTGGCTGTATGTGAAAGATTCATAGGTAACATACATAAAGGGACGAGATATGTTGGAAGAGTGGCAAAGGGTGATAATAGATTGAATTCTAGCTTAGGAGTATTAACCTAGAGGAATTTTGACATGAGGAAGGAGCATTCAAGAATTTAAGCTGAAGAGTTAAAAAGACTGCATTTTGGTTTTATAATGATCACTCTGTTTATGTCGGTGCGAGGGGAGAAAAGTGGTGAGAAAGAAGTTGGAGACTGATCAGAAGCTATAGTACTAATCCAGAGGAAGTGGCCTTGGGGTGATGTGAAGGGGATGGATATGGTGACTGTTTCAGGGTGAAGGATCAATGAGAAAGAGGAATAAAATTTGGCTTTCTGGATGATGGAGGTGTTATCTACCGAGACAAGAATTAAAGGAGAAAGAGCGAGTTTCAATAGGTAAAAAATAGGGAGTTAATTTTAGCCAGTATAGAGGAGGAACGGTTTTTTTTTTCTCTATTCTTGTAGGGCCTAAGGATTAGACATAAAACAGATTAACAGAATAAACCCATAAAAGTTTTAATTGTTATTATTATTGTTATCGTTATTGTTATTTTATGTATACTTTGGAAATTCATCACAAATACAAAGACTCAAAGAAGCAGTTAGAGTTGAATGCTTATATTGAGTGGAACAAGGAGTAGTAAATTGTGAAAATATAGCAAGGTGAAGGGGCTTGGACTAGGGTTGACTGAGTGGAGAAGTGACTAAACAGATAAAGTTTAGTTTAACAAAGTTGGTTTGTATAGATTTATCTTGGTCTCAGCTTCCCATCCTTGCTGAAAAGAATGTTTCTTACATTTTGGTATAGGGAGGACATATTTCACATGGGAATTTCATCTGCTTTTAAGAAAAAGAAGAAAGGTCAGAGTGTCCTTCTTACATCTGCTGTTTTTCAAATACCTGCTCACAATAGACAATACACCAGAGTAGCATATTTGGGCTGGTATGTTCTAAACTCCTTCACTAGATTGAGTTTTAGTTGCCCATATAGGATATCCCGATGTAGATTTTCAGAAAACATTTATGCAATTGAATCAACTCTTAGATAAAATTAAGTAGTGTCAAGGAAACTAAGGACTGAATTAAAAACAAAACAACAACAAAAAGCAAAATAAAACTAAGAGATTGAAGGAGGTAGATTCAGACTATGTGAAAGAAACAAAAAAAATAGCCAGAATAGCTTAAAAAAAAAAAAAGAGAGAGCATTTTGTGGAAGCTAAACAAGAGAGAAGAAGTGGACAATGATGTTAATTATGGGAAAGAAGGGAAACAAATTAAGCTCAGGAAGACATCCAAGAGATTTGGCAATTAAGAAGGAACTTGGTGACCCTAGCAAAGAGTATTTCACTGTAATAAAAACCAGATTGGTTTAGATTGAAAGGGAAACAGAAGGTAAGAAATTCTAGGTGACCTATTTATGATCAAGCACACACATTCAAGCTTGTCAACATTTAAATCTTAATTCTGCCATTTTAAAACTGTGTAAACTCTTGAAACTTATTCAGTATCTCTCTGCTTTTGTTATCTGTGTAATAGGTTTGATAATGGTCCTTAAATCATAAAGTATGGTTCAGAAGAAGAAATTGACTTAATGCAAGTGAGGTGCTTAGAATATTACCTTGCACTGAATAAGCACTCAATAAACTTTTTTAAAAAGGTCCATTCTGATCACATGCTTTTATAATAAACTTACTGATAAAAGAAACAAAACAATCAAAAACAGCATCTCTATAATTTTAAATCTATTTATTGGAGAAGCAGGAAGACATAAAAACTCTACAAATCTCTTTAAAAATTGAGGAAGTCTTTGTTTATCATTAATCAGGAACAGGCTGCAGAGAATTTAATTATGTTGTATGCTTCTACTTCACAAAACCAGTGTTTGTTTTCAACTTTAAAATCATGTTCCCTTCAAAGAGCCTTTATAATATTTCTTGTACATACTTAACTTGAGCATTTGTCATTTTAAAATGCATTCTGTATCATACCTTATGTTTTACATCTTAGGTTTACTTAGGCTTAAAACACTTAAACATTTATAATTTTTTTTAAAAAGTCGTAAGATGAAAAATTGTACCTTTATTTTATTTGGTTTCCAGTTTAATCAAAATGTTATGTTTCATTTATTTATCCTTTAACATCATGAAGTGTTGAAATTTTTTTTTTAATGTTGTGGTTTTCTTGGACATTGCATTACCCTGAAACTGCAATGTTTTAAGTGTGAAAGCATTAGAGTTTCAAGTTTGATTTGGCATGAACACTTTTCTTTGGCAAACCTTCAGCCTCAAAGACTTACATGCCTATTTGTGGTTTCTTGTGGTTTTGAGTCTCTTTGTGGGAAAAGAGATTGGCTTAATATGGTTAAAACTATCTTTGTGGGGTGCTGGCAGGTAGAAAGGGAAACAGACAAGAAAAGACTGACTACATGAAGGATTCTCAAAAGATGTCCCAGGAGGAAAAAAAAAAAATTATTCTCTTACTCATGTTAAACAACATACCCATATTGGGTACAGTTCATACTTGAGAAAACTGAGCTTGATATTTATTTTAGCTAGATTTGCCTTGGTGTATTACTCCCAGCTACTCAGTTTTCTATTTCTAGAACTTACTGTTAAAGTTGTCTTTTTTATGTGAAACAAGTCTTATCTCTTCTGAGCAAGGCACAGCTGTTCCACCAGATCTTTGAGCTCAGTTCCTCAAAGTACATAATTATCAACTCTATTGTGTCCATGTACTTCCTCCTATATAAGTGGATTTATATCACTTTGGTGGGTTCAGGATTCCTTTTATTCTTTTATCATAATATTTCCATCAAAAATACTGGATAGTTTATATGTGCTGTACATTATTTATATGTGCTGGTGACTGGGAGATGAAGGAAATCTTTTTAAAGCCCAGTATGAGACATTCAGTCTAGAGAACAGTCAGGTCAACAATACAGGGAGACCTCAGAGATATTGCAGGTTTGCTTGCAAGCACCATAAAAAAGCAAATATCTCGGGGCGCCTAGGTGGCTCAGTCGGTTAAGCAGCCGACTTCGGCTCAGGTCATGATCTCACGGTCCGTGAGTTCAAGCCCTGCGTCGGGCTCTGTGCTGACAGCTCAGAGCCTGGAGCCTGTTTCGGATTCTGTGTCTCCCTCTCTCTGACCCTCCCCCATTCGTGCTCTGTCTCTCTCTGTCTCAAAAATAAACAAACATTAAAAAAAATTTAAAAAAAGCAAATATCTCAATAAAGCAAGTCAAGTTAATTTCTTGGTTCCCGGTGCATGTAAAGATTATGTTTACACTATAGTATAGTCTTATTAAGTGTGCAATAGCATTATAGAAAAAAAAAGCAATGTGCATACCTTAATTTAAAAATATTTTGTTGTAAAAAATGCTAACCATCATCTCAGCTTTCAATAAGTCATAACTATTGATCACAGCTCACCGTAACAAATATAACAATAATGAAAATTTTGAAATATTGAAATACAACACATATAAAAATAATGAAAAAGTTTAAAATATTGCGAGTTTGAAACACTAGCCAAAACGTGACAGAAACACAAAGTGACCAAACACTGTTGGAAAAATGGTACTGATAGACTTGTTCAACACAGTGTTGCCACAATCCTTCAATTTTTAAAATATGCAGTGTGTGAAGTGCAATAAGATGAAACACAATTAAACAAAGCATGCCACAACTGATGAATGGATAAAGAAATTGTGGTTTATATACACTATGGCAATGAGAAAGAATGAAATATGGCCCTTTGTAGCAACGTGGATGGAAGTGGAGAGTGTTATGCTAAGTGAAATAAGCCATACAGAGAAAGACAGATACCAAATGTTTTCACTCTTAGGTGGATCCTGAGAAACTTAACAGAAACCCATGGGGGAGGGGAAGGAAAAAAAAAAAAAGAGGTTAGAGTGGGAGAGAGC
Organism: Neofelis nebulosa; assembly: GCF_028018385.1. Classification (NCBI taxonomy): domain Eukaryota; kingdom Metazoa; phylum Chordata; class Mammalia; order Carnivora; family Felidae; genus Neofelis; species Neofelis nebulosa. The sequence goes on along the minus strand of NC_080785.1, from coordinate 83,884,368 downwards.
CAAAGCATAAGAGACTCTTAAAAACTGAGAACAAACAGGGGTGCCTGGGTGGCTCAGTTGGTTAAGAGACCGACTTCGGCTCAGGTCATGATCTCGCAGTTTGTGGGTTCAAGCCCCGCATCGGGCTCTGTGCTGACAGCTCAGAGCCTGGAGCCTACTTCAGATTCTGTGTTTCCCCCTCTCTCTATCCCTCCCTTGCTCACGCTCTGTGCCTCTCTGTCTCTCAATAATAAATAAACGTTAAAAAAAAATTAAAAAAAAACTGAGAACAAACTGAGGGTTGATGGGGGGGTGGGGGGGGAGGGGAGGGTGGGTGATGGGTATTGAGGAGGGCACCTTTTGGGATGAGCACTGGGTCTTGTAAGGAAACCAATTTGACAATAAATTTCATATATTGAAAAAAAACACACAAAAAAGCATGCCTGTAATTATTTAAAATCATTGCAATCACATTTCTTTACGAAGCAAGATGAGAACAATTCATAAGAAAACCTAAACTTGTCTGAAATCAGGCACTAAAGCTAAATTGTGGAAATGAAAGCCAAAGTAGGTGTGAAGACCGTATAAGTAATAATGATCTCAAGGTATTCACAGAGCTGTAAAAAAGCTAAGAAGACTGTAGTTAAAGCTTGGTTGGGAGGCAAGAGATTGGGATGGTACTGGAGGTAAATACGGAGATGACAGCAGGGAGTTATATCGTGCAAAATTTAATACCTGTTAAGATATTTATTGAGTAATTGTTAGGTAGTGTTCTAAATCTACTATTACTTAAAATCATTTAATTTTCACAATATTTTAATTTGCATAGATACATTTTTATCCCCACTGTATAGAAGAAGAAATTGGCACAGCGAATTAAGTAACTTGCCCAAAATGACATAGTAAGCAGAGCTAGAATTTGAAGTGACTCCAGAGGCTGCTTAGCCAAAGAGTTTTATGGTCTCACTAGGTGGACTGTGGGGTGATACTAAGCATTTAACAGCCTTTTAAGTTTACGTTATTCTAAATGCATCTTAAAAAGTGGCATGAGAATCCATGAAAAACTATCAAGGAGAGAAAGGAGCAAAATAAACATTTTGTATTAAATATACACTGATGATTCATTCAGGAGTGGAGTCAAGGAACTCAGTATATCAGTGGGTGCAATAATGGTGGCTTAGATTTGGATGATGGCATCAGAGATATAAAGTGGATAGACCTAAGAGCTACTAAGGATTTAGAATTCAAAATGGTTAGCTATTGGTTAGATTTGGCTGAGGGAGATGTACAAAAGTATTCCTAGGTTGCGGTCATAAACATAGTTGATTACTAGATTATGGAAAATACAGGGTCTTTACCCAAAAAAGCAAATATTCTAACATGTGCGTATAAACATGAGTATTGTTTTTATACTTCGGGGAGCTAATGACCTCATAAAGCACATACCGTGGACACTTAAGGATTCAAGGACCTCAGGTTAAGAAATTCTCTGTGTCATAGATTACACAGAGGTTAGATCTCCTACTAGTGGAACCAGCTTTAATCTCTAGAGAATAGAGTTAGATGACCAGAAATTAGTCCAGATAGTGAAAGTAATGTTGAAGGTAAGTGGAAGTGTGGATCCAGTCCAATAGCAGAAAACTCCTAGTGTGAGCAGAGTGAACCTAAGAACCAAAACCCAAAGAACAAATTCTGTATTTGAGCTAGCAAGCAGAACTTAGAAATTAAATGCCATGATTCCAGAAGTTGTGTAACTGCTGTGGCAGGTACTGATGAAAGCACATGGCCCGAATGCTCATAGATACTGTCTTAAATATTTTTGTAGGTAACATACAGCTTCATGCCATAAATTTATAATCATTTAATGAGTTTCTTCTAAAAAGTTCCTAGAAATCTATCACATTTCGATGTCTACGATGAGTATCCTATTTCACTAGAGGGTAAGTTCCATGTGGCAGAGATTGTTGACTGTTTTGTTCACTTCTGTATCAGCATTTAGAAGAGTGTCCAACCTCTGAGCACTATAGCAGCCCCTCAGTTATACTTGTTGCAAAAATGTATGAATTTCCTGCCTTCTTTGTCTTGAATATAAGCTAACAAAATAGCATCCTGCTCAGTCACATTTTAACTATATATCCCTGCAGAGCTCAGAGAACAAGACATGATTAGATGCTTTTGGAGTTTTTTGTTTGTTTGTTTGTTGTTTTTGTTTTCTTTTTTGTTTTGGGTTTTTTTGTTTGTTTGTTTTATCCTTCCAGCTGTAATGGAGTAGCTTATGAGAGACTAATTCTGTTGTTGAGAATAACTATAAAAGCGATCTAAAATTATTTTAAAAAGATGTTAGGAGGATTTAAAAAAGCAACTATGGCAGACAGGATTTGAATAGCTAAGCTGTTGAGACAGGAAAACGCATTAAGTTAACCTCCAAATTCTTCACTGATTTTCAACCCAAGGTATTTGCACATATGTAATGAATGAGGGTTGTATGTATGAAGGCTCAGAACATTTGGAAGCCTGAGGTCTGAGACTACAGAGAAAACAAAACTAGAGGGAAATCAGCATGGAATTCTGCACTATTTTTTTTTTTCTGGAGGTATTTCCTAACCCTTATATTGCATATAGTAAGTGGCCAGGAAGTCAGGCTTAATACAGGCTAAAACGGTAAGTAAAACTTTAGCAGTAACAGTGTTATGGAGACAAAAACTGGATCTAAGGGACTAATAAGAAAGAAGATACCTGGAACACTGTTATCTGAGACTTCTGAAGGACTTTACCCTAAGAGGAAGACAAACAGTATCACTCTTCACAATGCTGAAATATAGCATCAGGGCACTTGGATGGCTCAGTCTCTGTTAAGTGTCTGACTTTGGCTCAGGTTATGATCTCATGTTTCATGAATTTGACCCCCATGTCAGGCTCTGTGCTGACAGCTCAGAGCCTGGAGCCTACTCCGGGCTCTGTGTCTTCCTCTCTCTCTCTTCTCCTTCCCCGCTCATGCTCTTTCTCTGTCTCTCAAAAATAAACAAACATTAAATTTTTTTAATAAAATTCAAGTAATGTGATGTTAATCTAAACCTGTTCTGTTAAAATGCCAAACATATTCTTCTTTGAGACGAAATAGTAAAACTTAGGGAATAAATACTATATATATATATATATATATATATATATATATGTGTGTGTGTGTGTGTGTGTGTGTGTGTGTGTGTTACTAAATCAATAGTTACTAAATCAATAGTTACTAAATCAATACTTACTAAATTAATAGTTAGAGACATATGAGGAGGACCAATCAATAAAAAAACATTGGAAAAGTGATCCATATTTTCTAATTATCAGTCATGAAAATATTTTCAAGAAAATAGATTTTTTAAAACTAAAAAAAAATTTCTCCAGGGAACTTTAGACTGTTAAAAAGATTCAAATAGAAATTCTAGAAAAATACAATAACTTTAAATGGGAATTCAATAGAAAGGGCTAAAAGACAAATAGACACTCCAAAAAGACAATTAATAAACTGAAAGACTGATCAGTAGAGATTGTTCAAACTCAAGAAAAGTGAGAAAAATGAAACAAATGTAAGAGTTTAAGAGATATTTGGATCACAGTAAAAAGTTCTAACATACAGGTAACTGGAATCCTAGAAAAAGAAAAAAAAAAAGAATACAATGGCAAATCCAATATTTCAAGACACTGACCAAAAATATTTCAAAAGCTAAATCAGACTATCAAGTCACAGAGTAAAAAAGCTGTACAAACATCCAACAGGATAAAGGCCTAAATCATAACTAGCCATAGCTGAGTAAAACACTGAAACTCAAAAACTAAGAGAATAATCTAAAAAACACCCATTTATCTTTAATGGGCCAATAATGAGATTGATTTCTAGTTGTTTCATAAAAATAATAGAAGACCAGAGAAAACTGACATTTTAAAATGATGAAAAAAAATTGGGGCGCCTGGGTGGCTTAGTCAGTTGAGTGTCCAACTTCAGCTCAGGTCATGATCTCACAGTTCGTGAGTTTGAGCCCTGCGTCGGACTCTGTGCTGACACCTTGAAGCCTGGAGCCTGCTTCCGATTCTGTGTCTCCCTCTCTCTCTCTGCCGCTCCCCCGCTCATGTTCTGTCTGTCTCTCTCTCTCAGAAATAAATAAACATTAAAAAAATAAATAAAATGATGAAAAAAAATAACTGCCAATCTAAGACTGTATCCAAATGGAGTCCCACAGAATATGTAAGGAACTATATGGGTGCCTGGTGGGGGCAGGGGGGCTCTTGGCACCAACACTCAGATTTTTTTCCCATGTGAAGCAAGTAGCAACAGAGGCTGGACTTAGTGGGAGGAGGCTGCCTCAGCCTTCATAGTCTGCATAGATCCTCACTCCTCTATCTGCCCTAATGCACTGGCCCCAGAGGGACCACCTGGGCCAGTTTCTGGTCCTAGGTAATACAGTACAGAAAGTTCCCATCCAGTTGTTCACTGAGAAGAGACATTCTTACTCTGTCCTCCATTTTCATAAGTATGGCATCCCTTCAATCACCTCCTGGAGAAGATGCCTTTCTGCACCAGCTTAAAGAAGATATTGTCCTCACTGGCAAAGTTTCTCTAGGTGGTATCACTCTGGCTGGGGGAATTGAAGTGATTAATCCATACTGTCTCCATGGGCAAGGATGATAGGAATTGCAGATCCATCAAGCAGAATGATTTCTGAATACTATTTCTCATTTTGCCAGATTCAGACCTTGCTACAGTCAGCCTCCCTGTACAACTCAACCATTCACTTTACTTTCCCTACCTACATTAATCACCAGCATCACCAGTGCCATCACCATCGGTTTTAGCATGTGCCCTCTCCTCTTTCTAGCCCCACATCTCTGTTCATTGCCCATTCCAGTGCATCAATATCGTGACCCTCCAAGTGGACTGAATGCCATCTACCTCTGCCTTCAGCATTTCCTATTTTCCACGTGGGAAGCCCTTCAACCTCATCAAAGAAGACTGACTGAAGTCTTATTTTAGAAGTATCCAGTGTGGTATCTAGCAATGACATGGGATGGTTTGTTGCTTACAGAGATTAGGCATCCAAAGGCTTTGGACTTCCTGTCTTTAATGTAGAGTGTGGAAGCAAAGCTTTCAGTGGATGAAAACAACTGCTATTTGCTTTACCCAGTTGAAGATTAGCAATGTATGGCTAGATTCTGGTATTTCAAGGTTAGAGACATCATCCTCACTGAGGGATATTCTTAAATAATTAGATGGAAATTTCCATAATGCTTCTGTACCTGATATGCATATCATTACCAAATTCCTGGAAGAAGATGCTCCAGATACTATATTTTCGATGGAACATTAATTTTCTCAGGCATGGCCTCCTTAAATGATGCAGATATTCTTGTGATCAGCATGGAATAACCTGTTCAGGGCTTATGAGCTGTTCTTAGTTTAGACATCATTTAGCACTTAATTGAAAGGTTCATCATTTAGCACTTAATTAAAAAATTAAAGACTGGAGCTTCCATGTTTTCCAAGGAACATAACAAGGAGATAATAAGAATACTTTTAGGATTTCAGAGACATGGTGCTGTGTCCCTGTGCTCCCAAAGTCAAGCCAACTGCCACCAGGAAACCAGAAAACGTTCAGTGTTTTCTCAGGACCCTCAAAAGAATAGATCTTTCTGTGAGCAAGATTGGTTTCCAGGGAACATTTAGACAATGGAAGTTACGGAAGATTCCTAAGCTAATGGTAAGCTTTAAACCTACAAAATGAAGCTATAGGTAACTCTGTTTCAAAGATGGAAATTCTGTTCCACCCACTATGAACACAGGTTCTAAGATCTAATTTAAAAAGAAAGCTATAACATTAATTCTTCTACTATTTCTACTAATTACTAAAAAGAGCCTGAAACTGTTGTCTTATTATTTTGTTTGAATACTTTATAATATAGACTACAGGCTGAGGACCATTTTGAATGTACATATGTTTGATTGCAGATATAATATGCAATTTTTTTAAATTTTTTAATGTTTTTTATATATATTTGAGAGAGAGAGACAGACAGACAGACAGAGAGTGAACGGGGGAGGGGCAGAGAGAAAGGGAGTCACAGAATCCGAAGCAGGCTCCAGGCTTCAAGCTGTCAGCACAGAGCTGGATGCAGGGCTCGAACTCACAAACTGCCAGATCATGACCTGAATTGAAGTCGGACACGTAACTGACTGAGCCACCGGGGAACCCTGGAATATGTAATTTTTTAAGGTGTTATCTAGACCCAGGCAAAAAATTCAAGTAAGTTTTGTCTCTGTTTTAGTTTTGTTTTGCCGTAAGAACTGATTGATGCAAAATGCCTTTTGATCAGGGTTTTCTTTGGTAGAAGTCCTCAGTTTCACATAATTCTTGATAAAGTCTGTCAAGAAGAATTTAAGTCAGGAGTTGGTTGTGTAAACGGAGTCGGAAGCCTTCAGCTATAGTTCTGAGTTGTCTTTTTGTGTGTGAACAGAGTAAATAAAGGTCTAAACCTATTTCAGATGAAATGTGTTATGTATGAAACAGGCTGCGGTTTTCATTTGGGCTTTTTTGAGGAAGTTTTATATAGCACTATGTAAAAAAATTTTTTTTCAAAATCTCTGATTTTGTTCACAGCAGTATTATGCAATTCTGTTTCTAAGGAATATGATGAAATATCCATATATAATATAAAGAACAATTTTGTTGTTCATTCCTGAATATAAATTTTCTCTTTTGATTTCAGTAGAGGAATGTAATGATACTGCTTTCTTCCAAAAGGGTAATAGTAAATATTTTAACAATAGGATTTATTTTTTCTTTGTAGTAGTTGAGTTTGAGGTTGCATGGAAATATTCCAGGAAAGGTTAGTGCCTTGCAAAGTGGATGGCTCTACTTTAAAGTAGGATATTTGTAACTTTTTAAAAAAAATTATACGCACAAACTTATTGCAGATGCTCTTATATGTTTGAAAATAGTTATGTCTCAGACCCTATGCTATGAAAACACACACACACACACACACACACACACACACACACACACACACACGTGATTTAAAAAAAAAATGAAGGCAAACAAAAATTTCTCAGAAAAAAAAGAAAAAAAGAGAAAATTTGGTCAAATAGACTTCTTCTAAAGTAGTTCTTATGACACAGGAGAAAATCACCTGTGATGGAAGCATACAAATTCAGGAAGGAATAAAAAACATTGGAAAGGGGAAATAGATAAGCAAATCAAAGTTAATATTAATTGTATAAAACAATAATAATATACAAGTCAATATACCTGGCAAAGAAAGCACAAATGAGGAGGGAACTAAAAGAGACCTAACTGATCCAATGTCTTTGCATTGTCTTGGAAATGATGAAAATACCATTGTACTTTCACATTGTAGTAAGTAAAAGACATACACTACTATCCCCAATGTAACCATCAAAACCAACCAACAGTGCATAATTAATAGTTATCAGAGGGGAGAATAAGAGGACAATTAAAAGAAAATCTTTATGGGGCACATGGGTGGCTCAGTCAGTTAAGCATCTGACTCTTGGTTTTAGCTCAGGTCATGATCTCAGTTTGTTAGTTCGAGCCCCACATTGGGCTCAATGCTAACAGTTCAGAGCCTGCTTGTGATTCTCTCTCTCCCTCTCTCTCTGCCCCTCCTCTGCTCTTTCTCTCTCTCTCTCTCTCTCTCTCTCTCAATAAATAAACTTTAAAAAAGAAATATTTGAAAATTTTCCATGAAAATACTAGCAACAACTACTGAAAACATGAGTGAGTAGCTATACAACGTTAGATACAGACTTGTGGCAAAAACATTATCCGAGTTGGCAATGGATTTTAACAATGGTAAAATTAATTAATCCACCAGAAGATATGAAATTCTAAATTTGCAGCTAATAACATAGTTACAAAATATATAAAGCAAAAATCAACCTAATTATAAAAACAAATAGAAAAATCAGCAATTATTGTGGGAAATTTTTACAGATCAAAAAATTGATGGAACATGTAGAAAAAACAAATCAGTGTAGATTTAAATAACATTAACAAATTGGCAATACTTGACAGGTATAGGATACCATATCCAAAAATTGTAGCAAACACACTATTTTCAAGTACAGATGAATATTTACCAAAATGCTGGAAGCAAGTTTGAATACATTTTAAGTATGTAAATAGTATAGATCATATCTGTAAATAAACTGAGTTTAAACAAGAAAACAATAAAAACAATATGATAAAAATCTTACATAATTTTTTTTCAAAAAAAAAGTAAAAAGGGGAAAACTTATCATTATGCTTTTTGAGATATGCATAACGAAATACCAAAACCTGACAAGAACCTCACAAGAAATGAAAATTATGAGTCAGTGTTTCTCATAAGCATCATCACAAAAATTCAAAACAAATATCTGCTAATTGAATACAGATATATATAAGAATTTCTGAATATCTAAAACAAGTAATTAGAATATATTCTTTTTTCTTTTTTTGTAATCTTTATTTATATTTGAGAGAGAAAGAGACAGAGCATGAGCAGGGGAGGGGCAGAGAGAGAGAGAGACACAGAATCTGAAGCAGGCTCCGGCCTCTGAGCTGTTAGCACAGAGCCCTATGTGGCTCAAACTCATGAACCGCAAGATCATGACCTGAGCTGAAGTCAGAGGCTTAACCAACTGAGCCACCCAGGCGCCCCAAAGAGTATATTCTTAATCTAAGATAAGGCATGATACTACAAAAACCTACATATTTATATAATTATTTTCAAAAACAAGCATACATATATATTTGTAAAATATTAGAAGTATACCCCAAGTTTAGAAATGAGATGAGGATACCCATTGTCACCATTTCTACTGATCATTGTTCTGTTTATCTTAGCCAGTAAAATAAGGAAGAGCATCAATAAAACTGTCATTATTTGTAGTCAACATGATTGTATAGATAAAAAATATTTCAAAAATCTATAAAGTGTACTGTCATACTATTCTCTAATTACAATTTTACTCTTAGAATTAATTAGAATGGTTGATGATACAAGGTTCATAGAAAAGTAAAATATATTGTTTATATTGTTATGAATCAAATCTATATTTAAACAATTAGAGCATAAACTTAAAAAGTGATACCAGACATGGCATATCAGAAGGATATTTACAATGCTTCAACATTGAACACTACATTACTAAGGAAAATTAATTACTCAGAATGCATGATAGTAATAGATATACTTAAATGTCTGCATTTGTTTCCTGGCTGGTGGAATGAGGGCCATCATGATAGCAAACCAAAAAAATTGACATCCGGTGGAACCACCCCCACTCTCACTCCAGTCACCAGCGAGTCGGAAAACAAAAGCGATACCATATCTCTGGATTGTGTGGGCCAGGATTTTAGACTCTACCCAATTCCCATGTGTGCTATTGGGCGCTGTGAGTGGAGTTCTAGTTTCAGTCATTAGTGTCTGATTTGGCAGGCAATGCTGGACTAACTGCTCCAAATTCCATTCCTCATTTTAATCTGTAGAGAAGTACTGGAGCTAAACCTTCAGATTCATGCAACTTATCTACAGGATTTTAAGGTTCACTATCCATTTTATAGTCTCAAGTTGGTGCTGGATTTGTTAATTGCATAAATTCTGGTAGCATCCCTGAAATTAGACCTTTAGGTCTCAGCTTCACTCAGACAAATACTATCGTTTTTATCAATGAACAAATGAAAGGAAAATAGGTCTATATTTTAAAGGAATATACAGTCTTCTTGGGTTAAAATAAAACTGAGAGAAAATGCCGAAACCTACATCTAAGATGATAATTAAACAGAGCTTTGATGTGACATTGTGTCTAGGAACAGGTTTCCTCAAAGAGAAAATGTAATGGCCTATAAAAGAGCTTTGAAGAGAAAAGAACAACTGATAAGAATGAGTGGGGAGGGTGTGAAGAAGACAGACTGATTCAATTCGAAGAAAAAAGAGTTACCGTATCACTGGAAAAATTATATATTGAAGGGAAAATTTGATGTTTCCAGGTATAATTATCCTTAAAGAAGTAAATAAAGCAGGAAAATGTGTTAAGCTGTTGCTAGATCGTTTTGAGTCCCTGATGGAGCAAAGTCTGAAAAAACAGATTAGACCATTCCTCCAAAGCAAACTTAGATCTAGAAAATGATCGAGAGGTACCTCTTAAGTCATCAGAGCAAGAGCAATTCAGAAACTATATCCTTTAAGACTGAGACATGTAGGCCACATGATTACAGAAAACATTTCACTTACTTAAGAAGGAAAGACCAGGGATATTGGGGGAAAAAAAATACTCAAGGGATGAGTAAGGTTATTTTCAAAATAATATTAGAGATGGAGCTACAGATACTGCCTGTGCCTGAGGGATGTATAAAATTAGGCCTCTAAAAGAAGGTCTAGAGAAAGAAACATGTTGAAGCACAGGGGATAGAGGTGGGAAGACGAAGATTGATTCTAGGCCTTAGGTAATGTCATGATGGGAGGACAAGTAATGGGTGTGATTCTTCCAAATCAAGAACTTTGAGATAGACAAGATTTAGTTGATCAGTGGGTGGTTTGCGAGTCGTTGAACTAATTGTCACTATTCTATGAGAGACAACACAAACAACAAAAAGAAGATAGTGAAAGTGGAGGAAGGAACAGATGTAGGGGCAAGAAAGAAAAGGAAAAGGAGAAAAAGGATTGTGGGCCAGTTTTTGTCTGAGTGTACTAAAGATGAAAAAGAAACAACTGGAATTTGTGTCAACTCAGCTAAACCTTCCTAAAGCAAACAAAGAGTATAGAGAAACTGAATGCTTGAGGCACAACCCACTAATGCTAAAAAAAAAAAAAAAAAAAAATATGATGTAGCAGATAAAATGCTGCTCAAGGCCTCATGCTACACATGCCTTTCAAAAATTCCAGAAGGTCAGTATCTTGGGGAGCACGAGTAGTGCTACTGTTCTAACTTGCACTATTGGTCCTACATTTCAGAGGCATCAGCTGCAGACTCAGTTCAGAAATCTTCTGAAAACAAACATACAAATGTAGAGATGGAGAAATCTTCTGTAGGGGTTAAGTCTCAATGAAAAGCCTATGGAAGATATGTCATCCCTAGAGGTGATACCCAACTCAGCATAAGGAGGAACGTGTCCAATGGGAGAGTTTGAATGTGCTGGACAGCCACATTTAGTACAGACTAGCCAAAATGTCATTTTCTGAGAGGGGGGAGAATATACATCAATGGCTTTTCCTCCAACAGGACTATGTACAATGTCAAATTGACCACTTGAGAGGAGAGCCTCCGAATTAACTTTCTGAGCCCAAGTTGTAAACTATGGACAACGAGCACAGAAAAAAGTGGCATCATCTGAGGCAAAAACTGATTTTTCTCCATTTACTGTTCTTATGTGAGACACCCTCATCTCTGCTTTATATTTTGGAACTATTCTGGAGTCCTATATTTACCTGAATTAATAATGTTAAGTTCTAGTGTTGGACATTTTTATTTGTACTTTTAAAAAAATGTGTATTTATTTTCGAGAGAGAATAGAGGTCGAAAGAGACAGAGCATGAATGCGGGAGGGGCAGAGAGAGAGGGAGACCACAGAACCCAAAGCAGACTCCAGGCTCTGAGCTGTCAGCACAAAGCCCGACCCAGGGCTCAAACTCATGAACCGTGAGATCATGACCTGAGCTGAAGTCGGATGCTTAGCCAACTGAGACACCCAGGTGCCCTAGTACTTTTTTTAATTTAGTGGGTGAGGAGCCAGCATGATGGTCATCTTATTTATTCTGCTAATTCCTTAGCTTTTTTAAAGTAAGACATTTGAGAGACTCATTAGAACTCTGAGATACAGGAGGGACCGCTGTGATCCCCATGGAAGAGAACACAGGCTACAGAGGCTTAGAGGTGCTCACATCTCTGCAGGCATTGACATCTTTGGATGAGACTGAGCAGAATAAAAAATCAGGGAGAATGAGTTTTAAATTTGAATTTTGAACTTTACCTCACATGGTCAAAATAATTTAATTTTGTTCTTTAGCCATCCCTACTCTTACAGCTAGTAATTAATAACTTAGCCAAAGTCAGCCACCTCAAGTTTCAGAAAATTGGCCAAAAAGAATTTCTTCTCTGGCATGTTTGTGATTGGAAGTGTTTGGTAAAGCATAAATAATCAACAACAGTGTATTAGTTGGAAGAATAACATCCAGCAATTGGAGAATTTATTTGTTATAAATTTTATGTGTCATAAAATTTCCAATATATATCTAGGTTTATATAATTGCATACATAAAATATTTTTATGAACATGATAGTGAATTTTCTTTCTGATCATTCAGTAATTCAGGCAAAGACATACACTGGTTGGTTTGTTTTTTCTGTTCAAAAAATGTTTAAAAATCAAATTTAAAAAATCAAAAAAAATTTTTTTAATAAACAAGATGAAGCAAATTTCTTCTCTTTTAAAAGACGACCATCTGGACATACTTGCATTTTTAATATTTCCTAGCACAAATTTGGAAAAGGTAAGATGGTTGCTTATAATGAATTTAATACAATAATGACAATAATTGCTAACTTTTACTGAAGCGCTTATGAAATGCTAAATGCTATTTTAAGAGCTTTACAAATACTAACATATCAAATATTCATTACCCCAATATTAAAGGTTTACTCTTATTCAGAGTGGCTAAGTCCCTTATCCAAAGTTATGCAGCTGTTTTTGAGAAAAATGAGTATTAGAGTTACAACATAAACTTTGCTTTGAGCAGAACTTGATAAAAGACATTGTGATTTTCAAAGCCTGGCTAGAAATTTCTAACAATGCTGTTCTATGTTGTCTTTTGTTATTGTTATTGTTTTGGGTTTTTTTTTTAATATGGTCATAAAAAAGAAAAATCATCTGGGGTGTTTCGAATGTGCATCTAGTCTAACAAATTACTGGTTGTGAGATCTTAGCAAGCTCATTAATTTGATATTCTTTCATTCTTCAATACTTAGATGCGAGAAGGTATTCTAAGCACTGAGGATATGGCTGTGAAAAGACAGAGCAAGGTCACTGCTGTCTTGGAGACTACATTCTAGTGAAGGAGATGTACAATAATCAAGCAAACATTATAGTACAGTAAAATAATTTTAGATAATTAATACTTCTTTGTCTCAGTGGGTTTTAATAAATCAAAAAAAATGCTACCTACTTCATGGCCATTGCTGAGTCAAATAATATATGGAAAGCATTTAGGACAGGAAGCATTGTAGCTCCACTATGCTATTCTAGAAGTGCATATTTAACTTTTGTTCGAATCTCTGTATATAAATTTTTTCTGCTTACAAAGAAACACAGGCATACTTTAACAAGATTTAAACAATATAACGGACTTTCTTAAGTATTACACAATAGGAATCTCAGTTTATCTTTGAAAATCTAGGCCCTCAGTGTCCCCAGGGTTTGCAAAATTCTATTGTCTGTTCAAAATTGTTGCCTTCATTAGTAGCTTTATGGAATTTAAGATAAATATTTGCATAAGAAAGAGTTTTTATTGAATTGATCCCAAATCAACATATGCTTTGTCATTTGTGATATTCCCCCTAGGAAGTAGAATGAATAATAATCGGCCAGCCAGATGTAGAACTTATTTAGTACTTACCAAAGAGTTTATATTTGAGGCATTTAGCCATAACCATACTTCAGCTGTGTTTTTGTCTTGACACATTTTTTCTAACTCTAAGCATACAGACATCTTCAAACATCTACAAGTTATTTTGACTCTCTCCCTCTTTCTTCTTCTCTTTTTTTTTTTGTTTTTTTGTTTGTTTGTTTGTTTATTTTTGGCTGTAACAGATTTTGGTAGTGACAGTGTATGTAGTTAAAACACAATAAAGAAAGCTCAGTAAATTTGCTTTAATCTGATAAATGGCATTGCTGACAGTGAACTACCTATAAGTCAAATGGTTGGTTATTTATGAATGTAAAAACGTTGTGAATTGTAACATATTCCTAAAGGTACTTTATCCTGGCCAGAATTATACAAAGTACTGTTGGTTTATTCATTACAAAATTATAAGCAGATAATTCTACTGTTCCTTTTTAAAAACATATATACTAAAACCTTTATTTAGTAATTTAACAGTTATTTTATGACACTTAATGTGTGCCAGACAATGTTTTGAATAATTTACAAGTATTTACAAAAAAATTACAAATATTAATTCATTTAAGAAGTAATCATCATAAGAATCTAATGAGGAAGTTTCTAATATAGCCCCTATTTTACAGATGAGGAAACTGAAGCATGACAAATAAATTGTTCAGTTACACATCTAGTAAGTAGCCAAGCCAGATTCAGCACCAGCAAAGGGGTCTGAGGCAACATTTTTAACCACAGCCCTTTGCTGCCTTTAACTTGAAAACCAGGGAGACAAGGTCACTTCTGGGTAGTAGAAGAATAGTCAAAGCTGGTTTTATTTAATTTTATAAATCCCTGGACTTTCACTATCCCTTTTTTAAAAATATTACTTTTTCCAAGAGTAATAGTATTCTAAGATAATTCTTGTATTTATTGTTGGAGAGGAAGAGTTTCCTCTCCCTTTCTAAGTCCTTCTAGCTGGACTAAGAATCAAATTGACAGGAGACAGAGTTAAAAGAGAAAATCATTTATTTTTATTTTTTTAATGGTTATTTTATTATTTTGAGAGAGAGAGAGAGAGAGAGAGAGAGAGAGCGAGCGCACACGAGCAGGGAGGAGCAGTGAGTGAGAGGGAGATGCAGAATCTGAAGCAGGCTCCAGGCTCCGAGCTGTCACTACAGAGCCCAATGCAGGACTCGAATCACAAACTGTGAGATCATGACCTGAGCCGAAGTCAGAAGCTTAACGAACTGAGATACCCAGGTGCCCCAAAGAGAAAATCAAATTTAATAGCAAATGTATAGGCAGTCCCATACACAGTTAAGTATTTCCAAAGACAGTCAGGCAAAATGAAGGATATATGTCAATCAGAATAAGGAGAAGGGGATAAGGGTCTGGGACTTCCAAAGGAAGGAATTTGATTGACAGGAAGGTGAAAAAGAGTAAGGAAGAGTTAGGAAGCAAACGTTGGGTCCTGACTCAGCAAACAATGGGACATAGAGGACTGTGATCTCACTGCGCTTGCTAGGTTCCTGCCTGGGAACCATACCTAGTTGATAGTATAATGTAGTTATCTATGGTGATAACTCTTTTCCTGGTATAGGTGCTCTTTCTAAACTCTTCTTAGGCAACTGTGGAAGAGGTAAGTGCTTTTTCTTAATCTACTGAGTTTTGATTGCTTTTAACTCAAAAATAGTCTTCATGACAAAGTGGTCTATGTTGGGGCAGCCTCCCTTGACCCCTACCTTCTCAATAGCTATCATTTGATCTACAGTTACTGAACTTGGCATTGTAACTGAACTAACTTGAGTTTCCTCCTTGGTGAGACACATACAGAAACTACACCAGGTGGAATTGTCACACAAAGGAAACTTTATTTGTAGCAAATAAGGAGATCATAGGGAATAACTTCCAAAGCCCTGACTCTCCAAACAAGGGTAATTTTTTTTTTCTTTTTATGTAAGGTTAGGGCGAATATTTAGATACAGGAGCCTTGTTATCTTATGTAGGGTCAGGCTTAGGGTGGTGCATGTGTCTTAAAAAACATTGTTATCTAAATGAGTGTCGTGCCCAGCCTTGGATGGAGATTTTAGTATTATAATGAGATAAAGGTAATTATCAGTCACTCCATGGGTCTCTCCATGGTCCATCTGTGCAGGAGTGAGTCAAGGCTTACGTTCAAACATGTTTGGTGGTCTAGGCAGGCCAGAACTCTTTGGGAAGTTGTTACTGCTAAAAGGGTAGTTTTGGTTTACATCACAGGATGCTATGCTAACAGGGTCTTTTGCCTGAGTTATAAGATAAGCTGAAAAGAAGAGCTTAAGGAAAAATTTTGGACAATGGTGAGTGAGTACAAGCAGGTGAGCAGTACAGGTCAGGTCTTGGGGCCTAGCTGGCGACAGCGTGATTGTGCAAAGGTGAATGGACTGTTATTGTCTGGGGAGCAAAAGATAGAACAGCACTAATTAGAATGTTCAAACATCTTTTATCAGACTCTTGAGATTCTCGGTAAAAAGTGGAGGATGTAAGAATTTTATATGTAACACCAAATAAAAAATTCATTTTGTGAGAATTGGCAAATAATATTCTTCTGAGGAATTCATATAATGTGCAGACAACTATGATTATAAATAAAGGGGATCAGAATTTATCACCCCAAGATACGTTACCCTAGCATGAGGATTATTTTGAGCTACAGGCAATCAAAACCCAGCAGATTCAGAAAAAGCTCTTTAGCTCCCCACTCAACTGCCTAAATTTACATTGGAAGGGGAGACTATACCAGGAAGAGGGCTGTTACCAGAGATACTTTTTCGCTTGAGAAACTTATCTGTATAACGGGGTACCTTTGTTTTCTAAACATCTCCTCTGCCTTCCTGTGAATGGCTTTCCTCTCCTTTGTAAATCCCAAACCCCTACCTCTTTCCTTAATTCGGTATGTTACATAAACCTCAATTACCTGACTGCCCTTTGAATCTTCCTATCTGTATGGGCCTCTGCCATAAGTAATTTTGCTTGTTTTTCTCCTACTTATCTGTCCTTTGTCAATTTAATTATAGAGCAGCCAAAAATATCTAAAAGGGAAGAAGGGAAAATTTTTTCACCCCTACAAAAGCTAATTTATTTCACTATGCTGTATCCCAAAGAAGATTGCACATGCTTGGATACTGACTTTAAAGTTCAGGTCTTTTTTTTTTTTTTTTTTTCTTAATTTTATGTCTCATCATAGATTCCTAGCAGATTTTAGCTATGATCTACAGTTATTATCAATAATAGAATAAGATCAATTGCTTATATTAGACCCCAAAGGCTCTTGCACTCCTGGTCCACACACCAATTAGCTGAAAACTCTGAAAGAGAAGAAAAAAAAAACCTGTCAACAAAGGAAAGGGCATATTTCACCTAATGAATAAAGGAAAAACTAAGGATTATTGAATAAATTATATGTCACTCTTATCTGGATAATTTTGCCATTCTAATGGCAAGGGGGTGGGGGCAAAAATCCTTTCTCCTTCAAGATCCTTACAGCTGGACTAAGAATCAAATTGATATGAGACAGATTAACAGGAGAAAATCAAATTTGATGGTGTACGTATGGGGAATCCACACAGGCATGGAAATTCAAAAGACAGGGGAAATGAAGTCTATATGTCATTCTGAACTAAGGAGAAGGGGTTGGGTCCTGGAACTTCAGAGGAAAGGAATGCATTACACAGAGCAATAAGAGCAGATGTTTGGTAATTAGATGTTTGCCCTGCCGTGCAGGTGGGTCACTCAGAAAAAAATTTATCCCTGCTGATAAACACTTATTCTTGGGAAGACCCCCAATTTAGATAATTCTATGTTGTTAAGGGAGGGGCAAAAGTTCCTTTTGAGCCCATAGGGTCTCAGTTGCTTTTAGCTCATTTGGGGCAGCTTGCCCTGGCCACTATACTAAATAGGAATGAAATTCACATTAGCTACTCCTACCTTGGCATTCTTAGCATGGTAATGTTAGATACACCATTAATCATATGCCACTATACTCTCACTTTGGGACATCATGCTGTTACCCAATGATCTATTACAACCACTAACTCAGGAAATGAATGGGTAAACCCTGGCACGCTCCCCTGGCTGATGGCTCCATCCTGGGGAATCCCAAGGGAGCTGGACAGATCAAAAGTTTAGCTCCTGGCTGGGTATACCAACACTGTTGCAGAACAAATCCGATAAAGTCCTCACAAGAGAAGCCAATAAGTCAAGAGACTTGGATTTGGAAAAAAGAAAGGGAGAAATTTATTTTGGGTATCAGTAGCTGGGGGAGGTGGCACACTCAGACTTTAACGACCACCTCTCTGCTGGCAAAACAGACACCTAGAGTTTTAAGTAGGTGAGAGCACTTGAGTAGGCAGAGAGCACATGATCATGGGTGGGGGTTGGTATATGTTCAGTCAGTGATCATGGACCTGGAAGGGGATATGTGGGGTGTGGTCTTCTAGGCATTCCCTTGCAATCAGGGTTTCTCTGGCCTAGAGATTGAAACGTTCCCATCATTGTAAAACATCTTCATCAATGTGTCAAGAATGTGCAGTGAGAAATAAGCACAGTGTGTTAAATGGTCTTGTCTATTTCTGGTTTTAACTGTTGGGGCTTGCTGACAATTCTTTGCTGTATCATAATTACATACTATGTGATTGGCCCTTAATCCCATTCAATTGCTTGCCAAAGCACAGTCTTCTGACTTGACCAACAAAACTAAATAATTTTACAAAAGTATTCGGGAATTTAATCTTGACTTCCTTTTACTTAATGTTTTTGAAAAGTCCATCACTAATGAACAGAAGCTAATGAATTTCCATCCCATTCCCCTTTCTAAGTCTATCCCTTGATTAATATAGAATCTAGATAACTAGAGAACAGTCTACTTGGATATTATTAGATGTATTTTCCCCTTGGAAAGTGTCCCTGAAATATTTTTTTATTCAGCAATATTTGTTTAGATCTTAAAATATTTTGAGGAATGAAGCTCACTACTACAAGGATTTTGAGAATGAAACTCACTATTACAAGGATTTTGAGAACAGTGCACATTACTTTAAGCTATGTTTTCTCTATTAGAACTCTTAGAACAAATTCATTATGATTTTAGCATCAGGAACACTCTGCCTCTTCTGAGTAATTTTTGAGACTAAACTATATGTCCACCTATATATTCCTCTTTGAGTTGTTTGTTAGGAAACTTAGAAACGTGGTGGCCTCCATTCAAACTAGTATGCTATTGAGGCAGAGTTTTGTGTATGTTTTATGTTGGTCTCAGCTATTGGCTAGAAATGCCTTGGGCAGTCATGTGGGCCTATACTACTTGTGGTGAGTCCCCATAGACATTTCTCCAACAAGAGCCAATGTTGTGGGGCTAGACCAGCCCTTGTGGTTCTTATTACTATTACAAGATGGACCTTAGTGATACCAATCAAGGAAATTTGAAAAACTAAGTTTTATTGCTCACAAGTCCTAAAGGGTACGTGGCACACCCAGGGGCACGCAGCAAAGTCATATAAAAAGAGGAAAAGCTCTGACCTGGAGTTCTGCTTTTTATTGGGGGCAAGGGTGGGGTGCCTAGGATTTTGTGGGCTTACTTTTTATTGGTGAATTTAAAACCTAAGAGAAGGAATTAAAATGTGGGAATGGGAAAGTGGAGGTCACTCAAGGGGTCAGTGATCTAGGTCATCCAGAGCTTTCTGAAAAGGACTTCATGGGTGAGGTGTCCTGGTTTTTTATCTAGTTGTATAGCTGGCAATGTATTTATTTGAGATGGATGTCTTTGAAATGGATGCCTCAGTAACCAAAAGTTTAATGTCAAGTGCTTACATTACAAGCAAAAAAACTATCAGGTTTTTACACTGTTTATACTAACCGCATCTTTGCGAAGTATTATATTGCTCGCCTTTTCTTCTTTTAGAATTCTTCCTCATACACTCCTTTTGTTTTGTTTTGTTTTGTTTTGTTTTGTTTTGTTCCCTTGGGTGGGTTGTGGAAGTCCCTCAAGGGGGGAGATATCACACACACACAATCTTCATCAGAGGAGTGGTGCTTACAGAAATTGCCAGTCCCCATTATGATGGTAGCAATGGCCTGGAGAAAGCTGCCAGAGAGAGCAGGTTCTTCAGAAGAGCCTGGTGAGGAGAGAAGGCAGAGAGAGACTGTGGTGATGTAGTGTTTCCTGGAGCACAACCTGGGAGAAAGATAGAGGGAAATGGAGTCCCAGGGATGACAATGTGTGAGAGGGGCAGGCAGCTTGGGTCGTTTCCAGCTTTGGGGCTGGGTTCCAACCTCTGCCCTTCCTTGAATGCACCCAGTAGATGCCACCATGTTTCTTGGAAATTAAGATAATGACTCTGACCAACATAGTCAGGCTGCCAACTGGAAGTTGGATGTGCCTGTGTGGGACTCTCACACAGATATCACCTTCCCCAGTGTTCTTCACAGAGGTGCTGACCTCTATACACTGCATTTCCCAGTCCCCGCTGTGTTCAGTCTCTGAGAGGGACTTTGGGAAGATTAGTTAGAGTCTAGTCTTGAGAGAAGCCAGAGTACTTCTCCCTGTGTTTTCTTTCTCCAGGGATGTTCTCACTGATCCTTCTTCCCTTGTGGTCCTGGTTGCTGCCAGACTCCAGTCCTTACATCCCACTAACAGCCTCATCACCATGTCCTTTCAGCTAAAGATGGCTGTTGTTTCCTGCTGTTGCTAATTTCTGTGATGCCTCACTGCCCCATATTTGGCCACTCCTCTAAGTTGCCACCTGCATAAATAACTTCTTCTATTAATTCACTTTATTAAAACATGACTAGAGCAGTTTTGTTTTTCCTGGTAGACCCTAATAGTTATCTTGCTGAATTTCATGTATTTCCATGTAAGGTAACCTAAATCCTGTTGGAACACAGCAGAATCTGGATAGATGGAGAGAGAGGGGGGAGGAAGACAAGAGATAGTGGGGGGACATGGAGTGATGGTGGGGGGGGACAGAGAGACAGAGACGAGGTATTCTACGATTATAATGGTTGCAAACAAATTTCTACGGCGTAATTGCTTTCCAAGTTGCATTATTCAGACTCTTTGCAATTCATTCAGGTTTTCAAATTCATTTTTGCTTTCTTCATATTCTTTATAAGGTTGTTGTGAGAGAACGTGAAGAAATCTAACTTATGAAAAGAAACAATTAACTGTTTTTTTTTTGCATGATTATGAAAGTAGTTGCAATCTTTTAATACTTTCCATTTCTCATTTGTATTTATTTTCAACATTCTTCAGTCTTGCCTAAAATAACATTTCTTGCTTGCATGCTCTTACACTTTGAGACAATTCAAAAATTATGTGCAAAATCTGAGTTTTTCAAAGACACACTTGTTTCTTTTTAATGTCATTAATATTAATCATTCCTAGAAGTTCCTGATATTCACATGTGGGGAGTATAATGGAGATATTATAAATCTGTTTAACCTTACAGCAACCTACCAGCTGTCTTATTCCATATGTACTCCAGATATTTTTTTTTCAGAATCCTTTAATGAGACATACTTGTATTATTATGTATGTATACATGACTTTAATGCTTTGTTAGGAGTTTACATCTTTTTTTATTTTTCATTTTTTTAACATTCCTTTCTGACATGCCATATGGCAAGAAAAAACATGTGATGTGTGAGTTGTAACTCTTCAGTAGCAGATGTACGTCCATCGGAGACCTCGGGTTTCCTTTAGTTAAATATTTATGTGACATTCACACCACGAACTGCCTGTCTCAACAGACAGCACTGATTTTTTTTCCTCTACACAAATCTTTTTATAATAAGTATATTGACAAAGGCAGCCACTCTCCATTTTGCTAAATAATAATTATCAACATAAAAACAGCAATTATTATAAATTATAATTTTAAACTTTTGAAACAGAAGACTTTCTCCTCCCTTAAAAACAAGGCTAACATTTTGTAGACTGCTGTTTGATAATTATGTATTGCGTGCAGCATTTATTTCTTTTTTCACAATGCATGAATTTCTTTCATCTCAATTTACTTATGATGTATACTCCACATCTTCCAATAAGATTTTGGGAGGAATAAAATAAAATAAAATACAGGAAAAGGGAAAAGCATTATGAAATTTTAAAATAAACTCAAGACTACAGATATAGGAGTTTCCAAACCCCAGACAGACTAATTTCCAATATTAAATGATAAATAATTGTTATAAATTTCCTGAAAATTAAGGCCAAAGAAAGCAAATGCTGTATCACTCACAAAGTATACTAATTTACATATCAATATTTTTTTTCTCCAGAATTCAACTGGGAATTTATCTTCTATGACACTGAAAAATAGAGTAGAAAATATCTTTAACTGTAACATAGTTATCTTAAAATTAATTTTAATTATTCCAGTAATACCTGTTTAAGTAAAATTTTCCATAAGATAGAATCACTGTTTTAATGGAAATTCTTCCATTTAATATAATTTTTTCCTTGAAATGGAGAATGTGATATTAAATCAACATAGAAGACCAAGACATAAGGTGCAGACACTTTATTTTTCTTTTTTTTTTAAATAACTAGATTCAAATTTGGAAGAGAAAAAATATGTACTTATCAACATATTAGCGGTAGATTGTAGACATATAATTTAACCTTTCTCTTTTTTATCTTTATTTATTTATTTTTAGAGAGGGAGCACATGTGCATGCACACACGAGTGGAGGAGGCGCCAAGAAAGAGGGGGGGAGAGAGAGAATCCCAAGCAGGCTTTGTCAGGGCAGAGTATGACACAGGGCTGGATCTCACAAACCATGAGATCATGACCTGAGCCAAAATCAAGAGTCAGAGGCTTAACTGACTAAGCCACCCAGGTGCCTGGACACTTTACTTTTTTTATGTACTCTTACTTAATACTGAAACAAAACTTGGAAAATGCATTCCATGGATAGTAAAAATGTCCATGTGGCTATCCTCAAGTGCCAATGTGTTAAAAGAACCTTTGTCAGGTGTTGAGGGCAGTCAAGACATGATGAATTCTCTGATAATTGTATTTTATTTAGATATGTTGCTAATGTGAAAGTCGTATGCTGTATATAGCAAAAGCAAGGGAGTAAAAGTCATCGTTGTACTTTAAATTTTTAAGAATTAGATATTTAATCTCAAAGATAATTCAGAATTGTTGTTGACATTAGGTGTCAGTAGTTGGATGTGTTTGTACTCAGAAAAGAGCTTTGGATCTTCTTAAAGTGCTATGAGAAAATGTCAGAAGTATGAAATTTATAGGAGAAATGACTGTGTGAAACAAAATATTAGGGAAGTGTTAGTAGCTCTGTATAATTCACAGAATGTATAAATTGTGTAAAGAATTATATCAAAACATGATTAATTAAACCGTAAAGCTAAAGGAAAGTTTTGATGTTATCATTTAACATCTATTGATTTGAATGCTGAAGAACACACACGGAATACAAACATTTTTGAATAGGTGGAATTGGTACTGAGGTGCCTTTGTAGGCATCACTTAGTCACCCAGCCCATTCTCAGCATGAATCCACTACCAAAATGCCATAAATGTGAAGGGTGATGTTTTGTGTTTGTATTTTCACAGAACAAAGGCACTTATTCAGTTCACTAAAAGATCTACTGATTATAGATTAAAAAGTAAAAAAATATGAGGAAATAGCCATTTGCCAATCATTTAAGGTTGGGATTTTATCTGGGCATAACTGATATAATAATATAAGCATAAAAGGTAACTAGTAAAGATGAAAGACAAATTAAAATTTGTACAGAAGAAGAAAAGAATGAGAAAATTCATGTCAATGTTTAAAGAACCATTTTGATAAATTGTCCCGTGTTAGTTAACTCAGGAGGCTAGTTCAAGGAATTTCTGGATGTTATAACTATGCAGAAGATAGCAATTAGTTTGTAACATTTCCAAGAGTAATTTTGGTTTAAATCCAAGGGTTTACATGGTAACTGACAAACAGTACCTTGTTCCATCAAGCTTTAACTTTGAACAGGTTTAAAGGACTAAGAGAAAGTAGGCCAATCCATTAGGTTGGGTAAAACTCTTTAAACTATGTTTACTTATAATATGCAACAATTTAAAGAGGAGAATTATTAACAGCTTCAGTAGTTGTGACAGCAAATCTTAAAGACTTCTCTTGAAGGAATGATTCTAGCTCTCTTTATGTCACATAAATTTAAGGGCCTTAGAGTCAGCTTTCTCTTACCTCTGCCCAATCCTACTGTATCAGAAGTGCCCTACCCCTTCACTGCTCCCTTGTTACTAATAACTTGATTTGGAAAAATCGTAACTATGAATGCAGTTGTGCCAAGAAAAATATTTCATAATTTTTAAGTAGTGGTATTACTTAAATTCATCTATTGTGTATTTCCATTCTGTGAAAAGTGGGATCACAACTAAAATATAATACCAGTTACAAACTCTGTTTCAAAGGTTGTAGTCTCCCAAACGACAAAGGTGAGGCACATTGGTAACTTTAACCACATCAACTATGAAGAAGACTGAAATAGCTAAATGTACACAAGACAACCACTAAAGTAAAAGTCAGTGGTTCACATGCACAGTGAAGAAACCTTACATTTCAATTTTCTAGCAAAACTTAACTCTAATTCTAATCTTTGGAGTTGATTAAAGATAAAATCAAAGTCAAAGGTGAAAGAGTTAGAAAGTGCTGCAGGAACTTGGAAATCAAACTTGGTGATTTCCCCTCTCAGAAACAACAAATGACTCCTAGGTAGAGGGGTACCTCATTTTATTGTGATTTGCTTTATCGTGCTTCTCAGAAAATGTATTTTTTAAACAAACTAAAGTATGTGGCAACCCGGCATGTAGCTGGTCTATTGGTGCATTCCATGTCTCTGTGGAGACATGTGGTACATGTCTTTGTACCACACTTTGGTAATTCTGGCAATATTTCAAGCTTTTTTTAATTATTACTGTTCTATTCGTTACAGTGATCTGTGATCAGATCTTTGATGTTACTACTGTAATTGTTTTGGGGTGCCACAAACTGTGCCCATACACGATGGTGAACTTAATCTATAAATGTTGTGTGTGTTCTGACTGAACCAATCAGGCATTCCCCCTCTCTCTCCCTCTCCTTTGGTCTCCCTAATTTCTGAAATAAAACAATACTGAAGTTAGGCCAGTTAATAACCTTGTAATGACCTCTAATTCTTCAAGTGAAAGTAAGACTTACACATCTTTCACTTTAATTCAAAAGCTAGAAGTTATTAACCTTAGTGAGGAAGACATGTCAAAAGCTGAGATAGGCTGGAAGCTAGGTCTCTTTCACCAGTGAGCCAAGTTGGGAATACAAAGGACAAGTTTTTGACAGAAATTAAAAGTCCTCCTTCAGTGAACACACAAATGATAAGAAAGCAAAACAGCATTATTGCTGACATGGAGAAAGTTTTAGTTGTCTGGACACAGGATCAAACTAGCCATGACATTCCCTTTTTTCATGCCTGCTAATACAACATCCGTCCTGGAACCCATGAATTAAAGAGTAGTTTTGACTTCCATGTTTTTTGTTTTTGTTTTTGTTTTTTATTTAAGAAATACATTTTGTAAGGCTATAGCTGTCATAGGTAGTGATTGAAATAAATTGAAAATCTTCTGGAAATGACTCATCATTTTGGAAGCCATTAAGAACGTGTGTGATTCATGGGAAGAAGTCAAAATATCAACATGAATAGGAGTTTAGAAGAAGTTGATTCCAGCCATCATGGATGACTTTGATGGGTTCAAAACTTCAGTAAAGGAAGTAACTGCAGAGGTGGTGGAAATAGCAAGAGAAGTAGGATTAGAAGTGTAGCCTGGAGATGTGACTGAATGGCTGCACTCTCATGTTAAGCCTTTCAGAGATGAGAAGTTGCTTTTTTAGGGATGAGCCCAGAAAGAAAATGGTTTCTTGAGATGAAAGCTACTCCTGGTTAAGATGCTGTGAGGACTGTTGTAATGACAACAAAGCATTTAGAAAATTACATAAATAGCATTTGAGAGGATTGACTCCAGTTTTGAAAGAAGTTCTACTCCGGGTCAAATGCTCTCAAACAGCATCTCTTGCTACAGAGAAATCATTTGTGAAAGGAAGTGTCAATTGATGTGGCAAACTTCACCGTTGTCTTATTTTGAGAAATTGCCACGGTCACCCCAACATTCAGCAACCACCACCCTAATCAGTCAAGACTCATCAACTTCAAGGCAAAAAGGTTTCAACTCAGTGAAAGTTCAGGTCATTGTTGGCATTTTTTAGCAATAAAGTATTTGTAAATTAAGGTTATGTACATTTTTTTAGACGAAATGCTATTGCACAGTTAAAAGACTACAGTGTACTGTAGACTAACTTTTATATGCACTGGAAACCAAAAAATTCATTTACTCACTTTACTGTGGTGGTCTAGAACTCAACCTGCAATATATTCAACTATGCCTGTGCTGAGATTTATAGAAGTATTTATTATGGTTTAAGGAGATTTAGCTTAATTTACCACTTGACCTTAATATGATTTAGTTAAAATATATACATATATTTTTATATTATTTGTGAGGTAAAATAATTTTTGCTCAGCTATAGTAATGTTCCCTTTTGTTCTGACAAAAAAAGAAAAAAGAAAAGAAGAGAGAGGGAGGAAGAAGGAAAGAAATTTGAAAGTTCTCTTAATGAAACAACATGTAGACACATTATATTTCATTATGTATCAGCCTAGTATTTGTGCAAATGAAAAATTTGTTAGTAAAATATCCCAAAAGATAAGCGCACAGAAGGAATGACGGAAGCCAGACAATTTGTGCCTGCACTTCAATCAGGAAAGTCAGAGCAGTGAGCTAAATTAGAGACAAGGGTGACAAATTGAGGTGGGAATTTTAAAATTTTAAATATACACTTCTGGCTTTCATAAAGCAGAAATATTTGTTTATTTGCTTCCCTCATCACTGTTAGAATTGATATTTTCCACATCTTCCTTGGATTTCTTTATCTTTTTGCACCCCTTCTGAAAGGGAACAAGAACTCCAGTCTTGAATCACCTTCCTCCACAGAGCCAAGATCTACTCTAAGAACTTTCTGGGGAACTCCCAGTTGCTGGAAAATAAGTTAAAATCTGGCAAATGGATTTATCAAGTGTTACAAAATTTAAAATATAGATGTTAAAAGCTTAATACCCACTGCAACATTAGCACCATTTCCTTGATCATATTAATGGCATAGACTAGACATTACTCTAATAACCATCTTAGTTCTAAAGCCAAAAGTACTTAATAAAATTGCCTTATATTTATAACCGATAAATGTGAAGCATAGGTGCATTTACATGTGATTGAAAGCTACATTGAATTATATGGCATTCTTTGGAGAGAATTTTACTTTTAGATTTATTTTTTGGAAAAAATCAAACAGCTGCTTTTAGTTTAAATTGTTTACTCTTGCTAAAAGCAATGGCAGTCCAGAAACATTTTTCTATCAAGGTTTATCTCCACTTGTTAAAGTTTAGATAAGAGACTGCCAGATTTTCTGCTTCAAAAGAGATAAGAACAAATGTAACCACAGACACTGCTCATTTATCACCAGCGTGTATGGTTTTACACAACAAAGTAAAAATGCATCTATCTCCACTTAGAAAGAGGATATATTTGAATTAGACCAAGAAAGAAACATCAGATATTTAATTTCAAAAGATAGTGGCACAGTTTTTGTACAAAGGAGAGAATAATTCATAACTAATACAATAATGAAATTTTAAAGATAAAGTTGATAAATTTTGAACTTCACTACACTCAGGTGTTTTTAAGGGTTTTTGGAGAAGTCTGAATGTTTTAAAACCGTCACTTATTTTTATTCTGTTGCTCAGGATTAAAACATAGTGATATTTTTATATAAGAAGACTACTAATATTTTTGGTGTTTATATTGTATCCCTTTTGCTCAGCCACTAACATTTGTATGCACTTAAACACATAAATTATTGAGGCGCCTGGGTGGCTCAGTCAATTAAGTGTCTGACTTCAGCTCAGGTCATGATCTCATGATTCCTGGGTCTGAGTCCCACATGGGGCTCTGTGCTGTCAGTTCAGAGCCTGGAGCCTTTAGAGTCTGTGTCTCCCTCTCTCTCTGCTCCTCCCCCACTCTCTCTCTCTCTCTCAAAAATAAATAAACATTAAACTTTTTCTAAAAAATGCATAAATTATTGAGAATTATTAATCATTATAGATAAAATAATTCTCAGGAATTATTGTGTAGATGGTATAGTCTGGGCAAGTTGTTAAGCACAGAGGATTAAAAGACAACAAATAAAGAATTCTAGAGGGAGGAGATATCTTTTAAAAGATACACTTAATCAGAATGTGGTAAGATAGGGATTATGGGAGAAAATGAGCAATCATTTTATGGATAAGGCAAGATTCATGGACAGGAGGATATTAAATCTGAGACTTGGAAAATAATCAGGGTTATATCGAATAAAGAATGATAAAAGGAAAGGCATTCTGTTTAAGAGGCATAATCAAAGGCACTGAATTGTAAAAGAATATTACGAATCTGGGGATAGAAATATAGTATGACTTTTACCAGGTGGTGAAATGGTCTGGGGGGAAACAATGTAGGAGATAGAGATTTGGGCCAGGTAATGAAGATAATTTAACTGAACATTTGGCATTTTAAGATGGTAAATTTCCATCACGTCAAATAGGTTACTATGGCTAAAATATCTTTGGGTAGCGAAGTGAAAAAAGAGGCAGATAAATAGACTGGAGGTGCATATGTGTGTGTGTGTGTGTGTGTGTGTGTGTGTGGATAGAGAGAGAGAGAGAGAAGGAGAAAGAACAAATTAAGAAGGGTTTTGCACATCACATAGTAAAAAGTTTGTATTTAACTTCAACCAGTGAACAATCACTGAATTTAAGCTGGGAAATAACACAATATAAGAATAAGAACGTGAAGGAATTGAATTGCACAAGGCCAGAGGCATGTTAAATTGGCCTTCCCGTAATTCTTCCTCACCTTTTTAGTAAAAGCACCTTTCACTCTTTTTCTGACTCTGGGGGCAAGGAACATCCTATGCTACCTTGGCTGGGTTTAAGTACAGTATCCCTTATCTCTGGCTACAGTGAAAGGACTATAGACAGATATATGTGCTTAACATAAGAAATTAAGGTTTCCCCCAGAATTATTATTTTTTTTCATCCATTGTTGCTAGGGAAGAATTTACTTTCATCGTAAGAACAAAGCCACTTGCAACCTTAGGACTAGCTCTTGAGGAAATAGCTGCCTGAAAACTATGCATTAGAGCTAAACACAGGAAGAGAGGGACTAATTCCTGATAGAAATTACTTACACCTTCATTTCCAATCATCTGTACTATTAGTCCCATTTTGTTTCTTAGTTTTGTTTATGAGTATAGCCCATGGCACCAATTGTTCCTCTGCCTTTACCTGTGCCCTTTGCAATGTGAATTTTCAGCCCCTTTCATTTAGAAGTGAATCCATTTTCCCTTTGAACTGAGATAGCCTTGTGACTTGCTTTGGCCAATAGAATGAGGTAGAAGTGACTGTGGGCCACTTTTGAGCCTGTGCCTCGAGAGACCTAGGGCAAGTTGTTCTCTTGAAACTCTGCCGTTACCATAAGAACAAACCCAGAGCAATCTGCTAAAAGGTTGGGAGACCACCTGGAGAAGAGCTGAGTCAGCCTCACCAGTTGGTCACCAACTTGGCAGCCTATCTCAGACACCTATGTTAGCCCAGCCAAACATAGTTCATATCAGTAGAATTACTCACCTAACTCAGACTTCAGAGCAAAATACATTTTAGTGTTATATTCCATTGAGATTTTATGATTGCTTCTTATGCAGCATTGTTGTGTCAGTACATAATTAATATAATAAGCTAATACATTTTCTTTTTTTGAATAAGTTGACTGGATTTGAAATTCTGACCTGTCTAAATGAACCCTATTACAACTGGTTAAGAAGGCATGTTGATACCTAGAGGAGAGTTCAAGCTTAAAATGCTATGGAATGCACAGGACATTAATATTAGAAACCAGTATGATAGGTAGTGCACAAAACTTGTTGTACAATTGGATATGGTTTGAGAAGAAAGGGGGCATTATTAAAAATGATGCTAAGTTTTTGGGGTGCCTGGGTGGCTCAGTCGGTTAAGCGTCTGACTTCGGCTCAGGTCATGATCTCACGATTCGTGAGTTGGAGCCCTGCATCCAGCTCTATGCTGACACAGCTCAGAGCCAGGAGCCTGCTTCGAATTCTGTGTCTGCCTCTCTCTCTGCCTCTCTCTCTCTCTTACTCTCCCTCTCACTGTCTCTCTCTCTCAAAAATAAATAAACATTTAAAAAATGTGTTTAAATGATGCTAAGATTTCAATCTAGAAAAATTGAGTGATTTGTAATTACAATGGAGAATAAAGAAGGAGAGCAGATAAGTGTGGCCTGGGGAAAAACTAAGCATAATTTAGGTATGTTGTATCTGATGTTGTAATGGACATAAAGGCAGAAGTGAGAGCAAGAGTACACATTTAATTTTTCTAGTGACTATGGATAGGTCAAATGCAATGGAGTCTGAGATGAAGGCATTGGGCTTGAAAATCAGCAAGGCATGATTGAATTTTCTAAGAGCAATTTCGATGAAAAAATAAAGTCAAAATGTAAGAAAAAGAATAATCTGCTTTAATTATTAACAGCTAATATTACATTCTATGTATTGACACCTATCTGTTTTGAAAGGGGGGAATACATATGCATTTACTTACTCATTCAATATTTATTTATTGCCTGCTCTTTGTCATATGTTTTACTAGGCATGGAGAAAGAGACTCTGATCATAGTCTAGTAAAGGTGATACCCATGTGTACCTATACATGAAGAACACTAAAAAGATGACAAAGGAAAACATTAAATATAAAATGCCAGATTATCACAGAGAAATAACCAGCTCTACCTTTCATAAGGCTTCCTGAAAGATAAAATATGAATTGGTTTTTGAAGTATGAATATAAGTTCTCCATTTGGATAAGCAAGTAAATGATCACTCAGGCAAAACAAACAGAAAAACGAAACAAAAACCAATTTGCCTGAAAGCACAGACTTGTAACGTAGTAGGGATTTTGCAGGAGCACAAATTGTGCTGTGGAAGTTGTAATCCATGACAGCAGGGGCAAAAACATTGAGGTGAGGGACAAAAGCAGATCATGGAGAGCTTTGCACGTTCCTAAAATTGAGATTTGTCCTATAGATAGTTTTAGGAGTGGAAGACACTTAAGGCAAGGAGCTACAAGATCAGAATTTTGTTTAGGAAGATAGCTCAGAGGACAGTATAAAAAGAAGTAGAGAATAAGGCTGGCATAAAAAAAAGACAGTCCAGGTATAACATATTTTTTTCAAACATGAGTCATTCCCAGAAGTCATCGGAATGGTTTGCATATCAACATATTACCTACATATGTCTCTGCTTAATGCTTTATTTTATATCAACTTGCTTTAACATTCAAGCCTATCCATTCAGAGTGAAAACTTTTTATCTTAAAATAAAATATATGACTTTATTTTTGTGGTTTAGTCTTACATGCCATCTAAAATAAGCTTCTGTACTACTGACGGCACATGAACAACCTGGAAAACAACACCCTCTGTAATTGTCAGTGATAACAAAAGGGACAAGATAGACACTAAGAGAGAGAATCACCAAGACCTGGATAATTGGGTAATGGTGGTAATATCAGCTAACTTTATATTGGACACTTTATATATGCTGAACCCAATTATAAGCACTTCACCCTATGAGGATATTGTTATTGTCTCCATTTTATGGAATTATCGATGGGAAATGATGCATAGAGTGTAGTAGGATCATAATCAGTATTCTCATACTGTTGGTTTTCTCTAAACACACACATGGATAAAATAAAAAATCAATATCATTGTGAATAAGCCAACATGTATTATGCACTTGTATATTATTATTGCATATTGTAATGGAGTTTTGATGGTAAGTCTAGGCGCAAAGAAAAAAACATATTCTCCCATGCTTATAAAAACTAACTTCTTGTCTTCCACTACTATACACTTCTCTGTGGAGTTATTCTTAAAGAATGGCAGAAAAATGAGGATTATTGAAAAATCTGATTGAGATAGGATTTCATAATCCCAAGAGAAAACTTTGATGAAATTGAGTTGGAATGTATAGCTTGGGCATACATCCTACCTTCTGCCAACCTGTCTTTTTTCCCCACCCCTATTCTTTTGGTAAATAAATATTGGGTACTTACACTGTGAGAACTACTAGAATTATAGGACTAAACATACACCTCTCTACTTCCTGGAGTTTATATTTTATTGATACAAGAGAGACAATTAACAATTAAGTTAGATTTTTAGTATGTTGGATGACCATAAGTGGTATGCAGGAATAAATAAAGCAGAGGAAAACAATAGGGAAAGCCTGAAAGATGGGAATACAGTTTGTAATAGGGTGGACAAGAGAAGGTCTCATTGAGTGCTTTGTACTTTAACAAAGACCTGAAGGAAGGAAGTCATGCAATAACTGAAATAAAAGCATTCTTTGCAGAGGTAAACAATGAGAGCTGGAAGGCCCAGCTAGGATCTTAGCCTACAAAGAAGAAGTGGAAGAGAAAGAACCAAACAATGGCAACCACCCTTTAAGTTATAGTGAGTCCATTTGTTGGTTATTGTGGTTTATGATAACTTGAACTCTGATCAGGCAGACCAGCAACTAGTTCTTCATTAAAGAAAGCCAGGAATGGGTTTAACAGAGGAATTCATGGCATGAAAAAAGGGCAAAAGTGTTCTCCCTAATGCTAGTCTGGTTTGATGAATGAAAATTAGTTCCTCATAATGGTGGT
The DNA here is from genome assembly GCF_028018385.1 of Neofelis nebulosa. Taxonomy (NCBI): domain Eukaryota; kingdom Metazoa; phylum Chordata; class Mammalia; order Carnivora; family Felidae; genus Neofelis; species Neofelis nebulosa. Next base: position 83,851,844 of record NC_080785.1, on the reverse strand, counting down.
ATTGGGAGGCAGGGGACAAGAGTTTAACTTTTAAATGTTGTTGATGATTTAAGACTAGATCCTTTAGAGAATTTGAGTCCATTGTGGTTTTTAAGTTGGATTACTAAACTTATTTCTAGAAATATAAATTGTACAATACAAATAGTATTCATTATGTACACTTAAATAAGTGACATTAAATGGTCTAATAGAAAGAATAAAGGCAATGTATTTATAGATACATATTCTACCTTTTGCAACCATTTATCACCTTTAATTTTTAACTGAGAACCAGTTTCCCCTCCCTTTTGTAAAATTATATGTTATTACATATCATATAATCATATATCATCATATCACTTTGTACAATGACAATATATCTAACTTGCATTATAGCTGAACAAAATTCACATGGAAGGTATCCAATAAATATTTTACCACCACTGCTTTTATTCATAGGGTTGTTCTGAAGATAAAAACAATTTGTACATTTATACATTTAAAGTTCTTAGTATTAACCCTGGCACTTATAAAGCACAGTGTTTCATTTTCCTTTTCTCTTTACTTTTAAACTGAAATAAGTGTTTGATGACATTAGTTTTACAAGAAAAGGCAAAAAAAAAAATCTCATTTTGAAAATGCCATAAGGAAATCTTAGGAATTAAGCAGTGTGATTTAAAAAAAAAAAAATGAGGGGCGCCTGGGTGGCGCAGTCGGTTAAGCGTCCGACTTCAGCCAGGTCACGATCTCGCGGTCCGTGAGTTCGAGCCCCGCGTCGGGCTCTGGGCTGATGGCTCGGAGCCTGGAGCCTGTTTCCGATTCTGTGTCTCCCTCTCTCTCTGCCCCTCCCCCGTTCATGCTCTGTCTCTCTCTGTCCCAAAATAAATAAAAAATGTTGAAAAAAAAAAAATGACAAAAATAAACTTATGTGATATCCATTCACACAAGAAATAATAGTTTTAAAATGAAAGGCTGACCTCTTGACACACCACTAAAATATAGAATGATTTCAGGTATGAGAGGAAAAAAAATGGCCTATAAAGATCATCATGGAAAGATGCACATATGATATAATGTTGAACATGCAAAACAAATTATAAACTAATATATACAGGCTGATCAAATATTAGAAACAAATATTTATTATTATAAATAGAATACTATTTGAAAGATATATGCCAGATTATTGATGTTTCTGTGATGATGTGTTACTTTCAATTTTAGCTTATATTGTCATATTGTTCTGCATTCTTTGCATTTTTTATACTTATAGGCATGTGTTACATTTTTATTATAAATACAAAACTTGGTAATGCCTACACACACACACCCCTTAACAAGCTATTTGTTTATTGTGCACCGAGATAATACATGAAAGATAGCACTAAAGGACAAAACACCAATTCCTTTTACGCAGCGACCCAGCTCACAAAAATGCAAAGGGGAAGTGGTGGTTTTACCTTAATGAAGATAAAGCTGACATTGAGAAAGAGCAGGGGAGGGTAATTAAAGAGACATGCAGAGGCATGCCTCCACTCATGTTCGGTTCCTGACTACCAACACCGCTGCTGTGCATGGACAGCAGAGGCAATCTGTGAGGCTTACAATTAAGTAAATAAAGATAAATCTCACCCTTTATTCTACACAGAATGAGAAGCATAAGGAGTCAGGGACTGAGGTGATAAGTAGCATAGAATTAAACTTCAGCATATGGTACCTACAGCCACTCAGAGACTTTTCAGAGAACCCAGCTAGAATTAAGAAAGTTTGTGTCATTTTCAAGTGATAAATTGGAAGTAGAAGATTTGGAAACGGATTAATATGGAGTCATAAAAAGTTTTATTCTAAGTTACAAACACAAAAAAATGTTGGCAATGGAAAGGGGAAAATGCTATTTTTCATATAGAGGAGAACTCAGATTTTCTCTTTTAAACACTTTGTGAACATTTTGCATTTGTATATATTATGTTTTCTGCTTAGATAAGCCCGAGGTTGAGAGAGAACATTTGGAAAAACACAAACTCAAATTACCTGCTAATCCAATATATCATGTTTAATTTATTTTCTCCCTCAATTAAATCTTGTCCTTTCGAAGATCAACTATAACACAATCTGCAAAATCTCATAGCCCCTACTTTTATCTATATTAAATGTGGGTGCATGCATATACAATAGAGTAATAAAATTTAGTGAAATAGTAAGAATAATTTAAAATCACTCCTTTGTCCATCATCTTATGATGACAGATGTTGCCATTTTGGTTTCTAGCCATTCCACATTCTCTTTTTCACGTTTATTTTTACAATAAGCACTAGTATTTTACATGTAACCTCAGCAATGTAACACATTTCAGTGGCAGTAAAATGTATCTGAGTTTGCACTATATGTTATATCATTGTAAAGCTGGATGTCTACTTTCTTGTTTTTAAGTATTACAAAATTGCATAAAGTACTAAGTATAATTATTATGAAAAAAACATATTCATATGTTTTTTTCTCTGTATATACAATTGTTTTCTTACACTAGACAAGTTAGCCTCCTTGGCCACACTCTCTGCCCCAAACCAGAGTTGCTTGTTGGCAGGTCAACTCTAAATCAACATGTCTTCATTGGAAGTGTCTGTCTGTCTGAATTTTAATTTTGATTCATATACGAAAGCACTGATTTTTTTTTTCTTATTCCATAGAATCTTTTTTCCTAGCTCTATTGAGGTATCATTGACAAAATTGTCATAGAAACTTAATGCATATTGTGTGCCATTACTTACTGACCTTCATGTAGGAATTTTAGTGTATCTTAGTTGTAATCCTCAGAAGCATAATTATATTGGTCAAGGTAGTCTCGGTCATAGTAATGCCATGGTGTTGAACAACATGAATATCCTAGTGGTTTCCGAGACAAAACCTTTATTTCATTTCTACCCACATATCCACTGCTAGTAACGAGGGCATGGAAAGGGCCATCCTCAGAACTAGCGGGGCCTGTATTCAAATTCTAGCTCCTCAAGGGGCGCCTGGGTGGCGCAGTCGGTTAAGCGTCCGACTTCAGCCAGGTCACGATCTCGCGGTCCGTGAGTTCGAGCCCCGCGTCAGGCTCTGGGCTGATGGCTCGGAGCCTGGAGCCTGTTTCCGATTCTGTGTCTCCCTCTCTCTCTGCCCCTCCCCCGTTCATGCTCTGTCTCTCTCTGTCCCAAAAATAAATTAAAAATGTTGAAAAAAAAATTAAAAAAAAAAAACAAAAAAACAAATTCTAGCTCCTCTTGGAAGCCAAAGCAGGAGAAAGTGTTCCTGTTACACTATATGAAGAAACCAAAATAGATGAAGCAAGAAAGCAAACTACTAATGATGCTCCAATGACACTTAGGTTTTCATATGTTGTTGATGAGAGCTTAAATTCATGCTTCAGTTATGGTCGTCTCAATAATCTGGTAATTTTTTATCTGAGGCTCTAAATAAATAGAGATTTTCACCTGTTTGTTAGATCTATGTGTTTCAATGAAATAGTTGGAGCATTTTTTTTCCAGAATTGGGAAAGTGTTTTTTAAATAGTATGATTTACATTTTTTTATGTGAAGTATACGGAATTTACTTGAGGACTCCAAAGGATCGTCAAAGTAACAGACAGTTAATGTGGTAGGCTATGTTATTATTCACAAATGCCCCTCCTCCTCCCTGAGGAAGGATTACACTGTCTGTCTCACAGATGCAGACTTGGCCACATGACACACACTCATCACTGAACTGAATGCAGGCGTGATGTGTGTTGCCTCTGGGCACCAGCTCTGAGTCCCTTCTGCAGCGATGACTGGCCATGGTCCAGATTCAGGCTTTTCCATCAAGCTGAGTAAGCAGAGCTTCCTAGTACATTTAGAAAAAAATATCCTAAAAACAACAAACTCCTAACCAAGGGCTACAAAGCTCTCCGTATATGATCTGACTCCTGTCTACCTATGAACCCCATCTTCCATTACTCTTCAGACTCTCCTCCAGACACCAGGCGCCTTCGATGCTTTCATTCTCCAAGCATATGCCACTCCATGTCCTTTGCTAGTGCTTCCTTCCCCATGAGGATGCTTTTTTTCCTTCTTCTGTTTTTGGTCTCTACTCAAACATGATCTTCAGGAAGGGAGAGGTCTTCCCAGATTATAGATGTAAGACCTCAGGCTTTTCTTCTGTCTCCCTACTCTTTTATTTTCACTTCTAAAATCACTGTTTTTATATTTGTAGAATTTCTTCACTTGTTTACTGCCTGAATTATTCACCACTCTGTTCCTAGTGCTTAGAAAAGTACCTGACACATAACATCTGTTTGATAAATATGGGCAGGTTAAATTAATTAACAAATATTATAACTTAGAACAGGGCCAAGTTTTATATTCTTGCATAAATGGTTTGTGGCCTTGCTGCAAGGAATTTCCCTAAATATCAACAAGCAGAAAATGAATTAACTCCTTGAATTATATGCTTAAAAATGCAGAAGGCAGAACATACAAATACAGCAATAATGCTAGTATATCTATCAAAATAGATGTTTTTGCTATCTCATATAAAGAATATATATTCTTATATAAAGAATATATATAAAGAATATATATATTTTATATATATATTATATTTATATATATATATATATATAAATATAATATATATATATGGCGGAGCATGAAAAATCTGTGGTAAAGAGCATGGGTTGAATGCAGTCACTTAGTGGTAATCACCATACCTAGCTCTTAACATTCATTAACTTGCAGGTAAAATGAGGATATACAGATTATTCTGAAGCTGACATTAGAAATCTCTCATTTCTTAGTATAGTGGGATATAGGAAGCACTCAAAAAATATTAGCTGTTGTATATTAACTTTAATAAATATGTTTTAACTTGGGGGTATATAACACACCGTTATTTGGAAGTAGATTAACTAATGATAAATATTTTCCAAATGAAATGTCTACTTAATAATTAAAAAGTTGGCATTACATTAGATATACACATTAAATTAAGAATTTGGCCATTATAAAATAAAACCCCCTTTCTCATAACTATATGGAATCAGAATTCATATAAGAAATTCCTATGAAATATCAGGCTTTAGTGGTACTTTTTAATATACTGCATTGTTTATCACAATAATATAAATATGTTGAAACAGTTGCTAGAAAAATTTTATATATATATATATTTTCTTAATGTTTACTTATTTTTGAGAGAGAGAGCATGAGCAGGAGAGGGGCAGAGAGAGAGGGAGACACAGAATCCGAAGCAGGCTCCAGGCTCTGAGCTGTCAGCATTGAGCCTGACATGGGACTTGAACTCATGAACCGTGAGATCATGACCTAAGCCAAAGTTGGATGCTTAACTGACTGAGCCCCACGTGCCCCTAGAAAATGTTTAAAAAGTACTATTCCATTTTCAGTCCTGCATAAAATCCAGCTCTTTCATAACTATCCAGTATCTCATCAAATCACACAAGTGTTACCTGAAGTATTCATGATGAGATAAGTATAATTTTGTCTTCCTAATTTCAAGAAGATATTATTTCAGGGTTTTTTTTCTTGTCTTCTTTAAAACTTGTTCATTGTACATTTTCTTCCCACAGAGTATAGAAAATTGATTACGGTAACAGTATGCATAACAAAAAGTAAAATATATTTAAATAGCAGGAAGGAGGAAGGAAGAAAAGAAGGAGGCCCCTCTCCCTTTAATAACACTTCCCAGGAATTCCTTGGCCACAACTCAGTCACATGGCCAAATCTTGCTGGAAGGGTGGCTAGGATACGTGGTATGTCAGGGTCCACATGCCCAGCTAAATATTAGGGACTCTATTACCAAGGAAAAAATGGAGAATGGATTTGGGGGAAACACTAGCAAACTCTTTGCTAAAAGAGATTTCCTTTTCTGAAGAAAATATTTAAGTCTTCTTTTCCCTTCTTACTGACTATTGAGAATTGTTCACAAATTTGAGGAGAATACCTAGCACATAGCCTCACCCTGTCATTTCAATAAAATGCTTTTATCACTAGGTGAGTTAGATAATTATGTCAGTACTTGCTTTAATTCAGTATTATAATAATACGAGTTTGTTATCTCCCCACCCTGTTGCTGCAGGGAAAATAGGTTCTTTAAGGATATCCATCTAAAAACAGATGGAACAGATCTAGAGCAGTGTTTTGCTCCCAGAAAATCAGGCTGGCAGGAACTGAACAAGAAAGTGGGACCCAGCCAGCCAGCTGGTTGGGATAAAGGCCAAAAAGAGGTTACACCTACGGTCAAACTCAAAAACTTAAGTAGAATATAGCAAATAATGGAGATAGGAGGGAGAACCATTTCAGGAAGACCGAACATCCATGACAGAGTTAGTGCGGCAAGAGAAAAAGGAATAAATGAAAATAAACAAACAATAAAACAAAACAAAACAAAACAAAACAAAACAAAACAAATCACTTCTTTTTTTTTCTAAGCAGCTAACATGGCATCTGTTTGAAGCACCTTAACAAGGAGGGAAGAGGTATTGAGTGAGCTCTGAGGTCACTGAGTAGCTTCGTCTACAGGATATAGGCTGTATCCTGGCAGATGGAGAACCAGATAATGACTGTAGGCATGGGCTGCCCATTTCATATGGCTTTTAAGCAGATCACCGTAACAGTACAGATGATGATGGCTTCAGGGAGAACCAATGTGGATTCAGCGTTTTAGGAAACTGAAGGAGTCAAGGGAAATGATGACGGCTTCACCCAGGGAAAAGGAGATTGAAAAGAAGAAGAATGATGATTTTCAAGGCATAATTAGGTGTCCAAATCAGCAGACCTAGCTGTCTGAGCTGTGGACAAGTGAGAGAAGCACGGGAGGAACCAGGGTTCTCACTCTAGTTTTGGTGGTTTGCACATGGTACTGCCACAGTGTCGTAGACTTTGGGTCTAGAGTTCTTTCTTGTCTAGCAAGAAAGTGAGACGCAGGATTAAAAGTGAGAGATGGCTAATGTCTGGGAGAAGACAAGAGCCCAATTAAGGGCTCTTGCTCCATTTTTATTAGGATCAGAAGGCTTACAAACATGGTGATGGACATGCTCAAAGAGACAAATCTGTGAACATTAACTCACGGACATGAGGGGAAGAGGGTTTCGAAGATATATGGGGTTAGGGGTTTGGGTTAATACAAAACAAAATCCTGGCACCCCAAAGCCTGGTGGAAGGTTGTTTACAGCAGACATAAGGCACCGCTTTCGTGGGACAAGAGAGACAGAGCAAGCTACCTCAGGGTCAACAAGGCACCTGTCTTTTGTTAACTAGCTTTGCCCTGCAGGGGTCTATAGCCATATTACCTGTTTACCTTCCTTCCTGTGAAAGCAGCCTTCTGCTATAGTACTAAATTGGGGGGGGGGGGGTGGTGTTTCCGCCCTGAATACCTAATCTTGTTTACCTCCTATACCTTTGTTCCATATTGGGGCCTTTGCCTCACTCTCTCTATACCGGGGCTTTTGCCCCACCCTCTCTATACCTGTTTACCTAATCTTGTTTACCCAAACTTGGTTGTGAGTATCTATGGTTTTCTAATTCTTTATGCCTTGTTAACCTATCCATGCTAGCCCAGAGAATTCCTAAGCTTACTCCCCACACAACTGAAATACAGAACAGAAAATAATAAAGGAAAATCAGGTTTAGAGGGAAACCGCATGGTGTGGGTTTGAATATGTTATCTGAAGTACCTATTGTACATCCAGGTGGAGAGAGGCACAGAAGTGTTTCTGAGTAAAACCCAGGAGAGCATTCTGGACTCTAGATCCACTAAACTCGAAGCATAATAACACTATAAGAAAGGTCCAAAAATTTCAATTGACTAAAATGCATGCCACATTATTGGGAGGCTAATAAAAACAACATTTTTTTAGTTTGTCTTTTTTTTTCATTTTTTAACATTTATTTATTATTTTTGAGTGGGAGAGAGAGAGAGACAGAGTGCAACTGGGGAACGGGTAGAGAGAGAGGGCAACACAGAATCTGAAGCAGGCTCCAGGCTCTGAGCGGTCAGCACAGAACCCAATGTGGGGCTGGAACCCATGAACCATGAGATCATGACCTGAGCCAAAGTTGGACGCTTAACCTGACTGAGCCACCTACATGCCCCATTTCAGTTTGTCTTTTGGAAAAAAAAATTCCACAAGGTCAAGTTTATGCAACTGTACATTATTAACTACATGCTGAAGGGATAAAACTTCAAATGGGCAGAGAACACATTTACTAACCTTACCTCTCTTCCCCATCAGAACTATTCATGAAGGAAAGACACTACACAGTGTCCAGACAGGATCATTGGACTAAGGTGGCTTTTTATTATGTTTTTAGACATGTGAATGTCCCGAGAATGCTCATGATATTCCAAGGCACATAGAGACAGAGTTTAAAGATTCAGACTGATGAATTAAGGTGGCTGAGGCATATATAAGTCATGTGTGTAATATCAGGATCTGTCAGTACTATTTAATAAGCTTTTAATCCCAATGTATACACTTGTGTTTGGGAAACTTAGAGCTAGTGTTTCAAAGTCATGTGTTGTACAGCCGCAGAACATCCCTGGCCCCTTTTCAGAAAGTGTAAGCAATTCTAGTCTGCCGCACAACCAATCTTCTAAAACTGCTTTAAAAAATAGAATCACCTGTCGAGGTCAGGCGCTCTTGCAGATTCCTGAATTGGTTAGCCTAGCAGGTTTATTCCCACGGGTTGGGAAGGGTGGTCCTACGCTCTTTCCATCTTATGCAACTGCTTGTTAACATGTGCTTTTGGTTCCTTTGCATTTTAATTTCAGTTTTGCGAGAAAATTAATCCCCCAGCTTGTCCTTAGGAGGCTTCTTCCCAATCAGAGATGGGGTCAGATTGCTAAATGAGCTGAGGAAGGAAGCCAAATGACATCCACCTTGACTCATTCCTTATGGAGGAGTTTGCTAGATCTCTACCTGGGATTAGCTCTCTCTGCCAGGCCTCTGTCCACATCCCTTTAAGCTATAAAGAGGACTTCAGTTGTGTTGGGGCAGCCTTTTTAAGTTGTTGTGTTTTTTTTTAACTATTCTTTTAAAATTCTTTTTAAGTACTACAGTCCTTTTGAGGTTTTGAGTATTATGTTCTTTATATTTATGATCTCAGTTTAAAAATAAGTAAATAATAAAATCAAGGTGTTGAATTTAAAAAGGAGTAAATTTTGTTTCCAGGACTGGCTCTGCTTCCTAGGTGTGTGACCCTGTGCAGTTTGTTTCACTTTTCTCTTCTCTCTCTCTCTCTCTTTTTTTTTTCCTCTGTAAATCAGATAGGTAGCATGTCTTTGCAGCTGTCAAAGTTACTGATTTCATGTAGTATAATGCAAAAACTAAATATGTAGGTCATATTTTTTTCTGGGACTGATGTGGCCGTATGTAAATATTATAATGGCCTTTGAAGGTTTTTCCCTCTTTTCTAAAACACCCTCTGGTATGTACAATAAAAGGCAGGCACCATTAATTCTTTTCTTTGCTTCAGAATAAATTCTGGGCTTCCCCTCCCCCCCAATACAGGACCCTTTAAATTCTTACCACTAAATGTTTCTCTAAGGTTCTTACTATTTCTATCTCACAAACTTGATGCTTTTATCAATAGCTATATCCTGCCTCCCCCTTTAAAGATAAAGAAGCTTCCCCTTCTAAACTAGCCCCTTTACCCCCTAGCTTTCGACTCCATAGTAATTACTATTACAAGTAACTCCTATTTTAGCCATTCATATTGGAAGCTGAGGAGGCCATGGTCCTTTGAGTTGATGCCTCACAGAGCATTGGGCCAGTCGTGCTTGAAAAACAGCTTGACCTCTGAATAGCTTCTTGCTCATATCGTGCACAGATGATGGCAACATTTTCTTGTTTAACTAAGAGTCTCCCCTTTCCCCCTACGTTTTTGGGAAAATAATTAAATTAAATGTTCATTCACCAGAATAGAAGGAAAGGGTCAAGCAGATTTAATATTGAAAATATGCCCCAAATGCATTCCTATTACAAGTTGTTTGAACACTTCCTTTTCTCTAAAATGGATATAGTTGTAGAACTTGCCTATGGAACATTGTAATGATGATTAAATGAGATAAAACAGAGCTTGGCAAGTAGAAAGCCCTGAATAAGCATTATGTATTATTATTAGATCATTTTCAAATATAATTAAAAACTTATGATGATAAAACATTTATCAGTCTTGCACTAGCAGGAGAAATAATTTTTTTTCATCTCAAAAATTGCTATTGTTCTCGCCATTTGAGAAGTTATGCTATTTTCTTGATAATAAATGCATCAACCTCTCTGAATCTACTAAAAATGTCGTAAGATTCTTGGGAATGTAAAGAAGAAGAGGCAGGATTAAAAAGATTAGGAAGCTGGAAAAATGGAAAAAAGAAAGGGGAAGATAAAAGAAAAGAAACTCTAAGTTAAAAAATTAGTAATGCAATGACAGAAGTGTTCAAAAATAGAAAAATAATATTCAAATTGGCAGGATTTAAGCTACAACAACATAAAAAGGTTAAGGAAAGATGAGCCAAAGAGCTCAGCAAAATCTTGCATTGTGTTCCAACAGCTATTTGCACTTCTCAGTTACCACTTTCAGGTTCTTGTTTTATGCGTGTCTCCTACACTTGTCTGTATTTATAAGGAGGATAGCAACTAAGTTTTATTTATTCACTGTTATATTCCCAGTACCTACCACAGTCATGGTGAATGATCAATAAATATTTGCTCTCATAAAACAAAAGTTTATGACAAAAGCTAGTAGAAACCACCTCCCCAACATGACCTTGAAAATATTCTGAATATGTTACTATTTTAATAGTAAATAAAAGTTAGCGATTGTATATGTCATTATATTTTAGAATTGAATAGAGGGACAAAGAGAACCTTGTAAACAGATAATTACCGATGCATTCATTTAACAAATGCTTATCATGTAGGGCTTAGCCAGTACTGAAGTTAAATGTGTGACGATTTTAAACCTAGCCTGTATGTTCTCATGGAGCTTACAGTCTAATAGCTCTGACTATACATATATGCAAATATCTAATTAACTGAGGTAAGTGTTCTGAAATAGAAGTGTATCATACTTTCAGATGTGTGATGTGTAACTGGGTCAGGAGAATGAGCAGGGGGATAATTGATAACATTTAGGCTGAAGGATGAAGTAGGCATTAGGCAAAAACTAGTGGGTGGGAGAATAATTACAGTTAGAAAGAATAGGAAATAGGAAGGCTTAAAGGAAGGAAAGAGCTTAGCCTGTTCTATGAATGGAAAGAGTCTGTCGTAGCTGGAATGTAGTGTGCAAAAGGAAAAGAGGTGATGGATGAGTTGAACAGTCAAGGACAGACCATGTAGGTATTGGTAGGTCAGCGGAAATAGCTGAAGGATTTTAAGCAGCAAAATGACAAAGCTATATTTTAAAATGTGTACTTTAGAAACTGGAGAGAAAATGGCTTGGAGTATATATGGAAAAATATTTTTATATTATTGTAGTAATGAAGGAGAAAGAAAATGGTGGCATGGGCCAAGATAGAGCCACTGGAAATGAAGACATGTGAACGATGTAGGGTATATTCAGGCAATAAAACTGATCTCTTGGAGTTTGTTTGGATATAGAAAGGGAGACACAAAATAGATAAAAACTAACTTTGTGTATTCTGGTTTGAGTAAACCAGATGAATGTGACTTTTATTGAGAAGAAGATTGAAGGGGAAGAAGGGATTGGTGTTTATTTTGGATACATTTAATTTAGAGGCGACAGCACATCTGAGCAGTGATGTCCACTAGACAATTAGCTTTTGCCTTTGTATGTCCATTTGGTACTTCAATTCTTTCCTGTTTAGCTGCCTTGTTGAACTGCCAGCCAAGTTCACCTGCAAGTAATGGCAATAGAAAGATATTGAAGCCCTTGAAGTTGAGAAGAGTGTTCTAATGTTTCAGAGAGCAACATTAGTATAGAGAAAGCTTTGTTTTTCCATGTTACTTTGGATCACAGTTAAGATATAACTGATAGAAGCAGCAAATAAAAAAGGAATGGAGAAAATGAAAGAATAAAAATGGGACATTGACTGTGGATGCAGACTATCTATGCTCATACTCTATGTTTGCTTATTTAGGGATGACTCATTGCACTTCATGATTACAAATGGATCTGGAAAATACAAATCATTATGACTAAGAAGGAGAGAGACTAATAACAATGCTTTAGGTCTTAATGTTGACCTTACCTTTGAGTACATGTAAGGAGCCCTAGAAAACACCCTCCGGTCTTTTTTTCTCCCTTCCTTTTCCTCTTTTCATTTTCTTTTCTTTTATAAACTTCACTCATCTTTTCTCCCCCTTAGCTCTCCCATTTCCAAACTTGAAATTTCAGCTGATGAGGGGACATTGTGAGGGCCAATAAGACAGAAAAATATTAAGCTGTTTTGTCTTTTTTTGTCTTTTTTTTGGTTGTGGGTGGTGAAATAGTATTGCCTTCATATTTTTGTGTTGTCAATTTGCTTTTATATTAATGACATGAGAGGTAAAGTAGATGGAATATATATGTCTAGATAAATATGCCTCAATGCTTCTAAAGTATCTGAATTTTACTCAAACTGAGTATAAAAGAGCAAAACTTTGCCAAATGGAAGGATTGCTGGGAAATGTTTTTGGTTTTGTTTTTTAGAAAAGACAGATCATTGTAGATTATAAAACACAAGAGAAATCTCAAACTATATAGTTACCACTGCCTCCTATTCAGAAAATAAATATGCAAATCAAGTTTTCCTGGACAGTATTTCGCAGGTCTCTTGTGCTAACGGTGTAACTCTTGTCTGCATATTTTTAATGGGGTTCTGTGGTATAGCATATTTGAAGAATATGCCATACCCTATTCCCTCATGGAACTTCAAAATGCACATGATCATTCAAATGTCCTTGAGAACTCTGCAGCAAAGTGAACTGTATAAAGTATCCCAGCATCTCTAAAAGTTATTCAAGCCCCAACCATTTTGTTTTCATTACAGATTTAAAGTGTCCAGCAGAATAGTGTTCCATGAGAGACCACTTTGGGTAAAACTTACCCAAGTCATTGAAGAAATATTTCCCGTATTAAGAAATATCCATAGTTAAGAATTTCCATGAGTTTTCATGGAAGTTTTCAAGCCTTCAGAATTAGAAAATTCTGTCTAGGACCTAAACTATCTGAATTAAATATCAATCTTTTTTTCCCCCAAATTCTTACTCTCCTAACTGGAAGGACCTGAGCATTTCCTCTCAGAATAATTCTTTGAGCAACTGAAGAAAGATACTAAATCACACTTGCACCTTCTCTCTCCCCTCTAAAGATCCTTAATCACTGTTATCATTCCATTGTGCCAAATTCTCACTTATTAAATTATTCACTGTTTTCCTTTTATAGGATATAAAATCTTCGTTTTAGGGTATAATCATATATTCTAAACTATCCTGCATTTGAATTTCAGCCACTTAAAACATCAGAGTTTTGAAAACTGGGCAATATCTCTGTAAAACTTTAAAATATATATGAAAAAATATGAAAATCCATCTGCCTTTTCTCCCAATTCATATCATTACAAGATGTTCCCCAAGTTGAAGTCTCTCAGTTAAGAAAATTCATCAAATGAAAATCTTTTGTTAATTGAGTAACAATATTGTGAAACTTCTCAATGCACAGCAGATGGCATATTTGCACATAAGTAATGAGTAGACTGTTGTTGCCTCAGAATATTTTTGCAATAATTGATATGATCTTTTCCCCCTCAATGATATGACATCAGTGCTTTGTGGAAGAAACTCAGAAGGGAAAATGTTCACAAACAATCAAAACTGTATCAGGTTGTATGAAGTAAACACCTGCATCCATTAGCAAACTACAATCAAGTTCTACATTTTCATTTTTTAATGACTGCATTTACAAATATAAAGGCATAAACTCCTCAGATTAATAATTCCTCTCTTTTCCAGCTGCATGCTCTAGTGTATGAAATACAATAAACCATTGAAAATAGTCCCACTTACTAAGTCAAATCTAAATAATGTAATTAATTACATTAATTAGTTAAAAAATTATAAAACCCTAAAAGTTTTAACCCTCACGGAGATTTTCATAATTTTTACAAAACTTACATATCTCTGCATAACACTGATAAACCTTCAAAAATAGGGTGGATTCTAGAAATTTAAATAGGGTGTTATAAAATATTTATTGGGTATCATTATGGGGGAAGCACTGTGAAAAATAAATATACAAAGCTTAATAACAAAATAATGCTGATGAAGCTCAAACTGAGTGGAGGCAGTTTGCACATTAAAAACAAAGCAGAATAAAACAAAACAAAATAAATCTCACGTGGACATAGTCAGACTCTTCTAACAAGTAGAAAGGAAGCACCAGCACACCCAGCAATAGGACTGAAGAAATAACTTCTAGATAAAGATGTTGAAGATGGGGGCGCCTAGGTGGCTCTGTCAGTTAAGCGTCCAACTTCAGCTCAGGTCATGATCTCACAGTCCGTGAGTTTGAGCCCCACGTCAGGCTCTGTGCTGACAGCTCAGAGCCTAGAGCCTGCTTCAGGTTCTGTGTCTCCCTCTCTCTCTGCCCCTCCCCTGCTCATGCTCTGTCTCTCTCTGTCTCAAAAATAAATAAAAACATTTTTAACAACAAAAAAAAAGATGTTGAAGATGGATTCCCAAGGGAAATTCCATGACATTTGAAGGTTTGGGGTGTTACAGAAAAGCTTGGTGCTTGCAGGGATGGTTTGAATACAAACATGAAGTTTAAAAAGGAAGACATTTAGGGGCACCTGGCTCAGTTGGTTAAGTGCCTGACTTTGGCTCAGGTCATGATCTCACACTTCGTGGATTCAAGCCCCACATTGGGCTCTGTGCTGACAGCTCAGAGCCTGGAGCCTGCTTTGGATTCTGTGTCTCCCGCTCTCTCTGACCTTCCCCTGCTCATGCTCTGTCTCTGTCTCAAAAATAAACATTAAAAAGAATAAATTAATTAAATTAAAAAAAGGGAAGACTTTTAGGATGTGAAATATAATAATGAAAATAAAGTGATGGGTGTTCAGGAGTCAGTTTGGAATTAGATAATATGTCAGATTGATAGGGCTTTTTTTTTGTTATTCTTTACCTTTTTAAAAGCATAAAATAATACATATAATCTGTAATCTCACACTTCTCTTGAATTATTTCCTTTGCCCAGGATTTACCGTCTTGCTTAGATGTGCTTTAGGCAATAATATATTCTTCATAGGACAGTAAACTTTGGCCAAATTACTATAAATATTCTTTTTATCTTGAAGTTATTTTAAATTTCCCTTCTCCTAAACAACACACGCAATTGAGACATTTGTAAATAAAAGCAACTAGATAGATAGACTGTGTAGAATAAGACTTTTAAGCTGAATTTTACATGAAAGGGTTGTAATTTGGTAAAATGACATAGAAAGCACTTTTAGGGTTATGTAAATTAAGGATGGTGCCTATGTAGAAAATAATGAAATATAACATCAATGAAACTCCTGGACTAAAACATTGAGGAAATGCAAACCAAGGTGATTCTCTTCAGGATATTGGCAAACGGGACTAATTAAAGCATTACGGTTTGTAAGAGTAAATGAATACACTATATTAAGAAACTAACAAAAATATCGTTCAAGTTTTATTTATTAGACTCTAGATATTTACCCAGCTTGCTCTTTCACTTCATTGAGGACCCTGTTCAAATACTATCTCTTAAAGAAGATTTCCTGGACTATTCTACTTAAAAAAGCAGAGTACACATTTAGAACGGAGTGTATATATATATATATTTGAATATATATATTTGAAATATTAATTGATACTTCTACCAGAAATACTGCGACCAGAAATAAATAAATGCGTATATTCTACTTAGCTAATAATCGTTAAGAAGACCAGATACTATTATGGTATAATAATTATAATACTATAATTCTAGAGAATTAAATACAGTAATCATCACTTGAGACAGGTATCTATGCCAGAAAATTAATCGAGCAACTTTTTTGGGAAAGAGGCAATATAAGTTGAAAAATCAATAGTGTTACAGAGCTCTTTTGGTTAGATGAATTGGTAATTTGTTCTTCCAAACCTGCTTTCAGTTTGAATTAGGCGCATCCATTGGATTCACATTTATTGTGAATTTAATGCTTATTTTAAAGGTAGATACAAATTGATTATTTGAATCATTTGCAATTACTTCTGTAATATATAATGATATGATAAAGGAATTTAGGTAATCATTCATGACAACATTTTTCTTATATTAGCAAGTTATATCATAGCACCATTCTAGCAAATATGAAAATGACTAAATAGTTACATGTTACAGTGGAGGAAATCAAAATACATAGAGATGAATGGTTTACTGACAACCACTGATAATGCCACGGATACAAGTTTGGAATAAACTAATGCCTATTTGTCTTAGTTTTGGGATTTCTTACAACAAAGTATATGTAATTTCTGTCAATGAGATCATTGTTTTCTGCACTAAGCCCTAGAACAGATTCAAATATGTCCATGTGTATAATTATAATAAGAGAAAGGAAGCATTTTGATAAAATATTTTATTATTATTAAGAATAATAATATAATCATGGTTATAAAAATAGCAACTTTATTAACTACAGGAACTTTATATACAAGTCATAACCACAGTGTCCCCTTTTGGGTAAGCATCCAGCCATACCACTCAATAGGCAGCTTATCAATTTCCTATTTACACCAAGACGAAAAGTTATAACATCCACAGTATTCCCTTTTCAGTTTCCTAAAGATAGAAACTTTCTGTGCAAATGGAAATGAACCTACTTAAAATTACACTGTCAAGATTTATAGGGACCAGAAAATGTTAACATTTTTCTTGTATTAGTAAATTCTTACTACAAAACTCAGTTGAACATTAAAAGATAACTTCTTTTTGAACTTTATTGTGAGAGGTATTGACACACAACTATGTCTTTTTATTCAAATTGACTTTTCTTCAAATGAGTTTGTCTATCAATATGTAATATAATTGAAAGTAGTTACATTTGGAACCTCAGTTAATCAATTTAAAGTTTTTAGCAAGAGAGTTTATTAAAATTCCTTACCTCATGATTTCTATATTGCAATACCAGTATTTATTTCTTAAAAAAAAATGAAATGAAGATATTTAGAAACAACAACAACAACAACAAAATGTCTGACAACAATTTCTTGACAGTGCTTTTTTTTCCCCCCAGGAGAATGTTGCGGCTATAACATTCACTTTGTATAGTACCATTGGTACCAACAAGAAATATTCACAGGAATAAGTGAAATACAATTTTGCTATCACATGCCATTACTGTTATTTTTCTTGCCTTCCAGTGTCTCAAATTTCCCACAGTTTGAAACACTCAGATAGCAAGCAAGAGCCTGTTAATACTAGAAATTGATTCAATATAAACCATTTTACTGGGGACCTGCCCACAGCAAATAGGTAAAACTTATTACATATTTTACAATAAAATTAAGGAAGTATACAAAAGGATTATCACCCCTTCTGCACGGCAGAGGCATTATGACAAATATTTTAATTTTACATTACTATTCCTGGAAGACATAAGAAAATGTCCACAGTGACAACTGCACATAACCATTATTCAAACAACCCAAACAAAAATAGCATTAAAAACTTCTAATTTAAAAGCTCCCTTCATCCATTACTCAAAATACAATGGATTTTGGATAACTTGGGTTTTTCATTTTTTATCATTTATTAAGAAAAGAATGCCCAGGAAATAGTATCTTTCACCAGAGAAAAATGACATTATTATTATCCATTGTCCTACCACCTAAAATAACATGGATCTTGTTCATCTTGCTTTTATTGTCGTTCTGCTGACCTCCCTCTGTTACAAAGGGAACTTCCCAAAGCTATAACGGCTTTGTGTACCATGTCTGATGTTTCATGGGTGGTATGTTTTCACCCTTTAAGAAAATGGAAAACAGTGAATTCAAAATATCTACAAAGTTAGCTTCATCTTGTATCTAGGGAATCCCTATCTCTCGTTCCATGGAAATTTGGAAGAAAAGTCATAAAAGAAATATTTTAAAATATGAGTTTTTAAAAGTATTAGAATTTCATAAATGTTTTACAAATATCGCTAATATATGACTGAATAAAATTTTGCCAGTTCAGCAAGAAAAAACTGAAAAATAATTTTTGGACAATATACCTTTGAAATTCCTAGTGTTTGGATTAGAATGATATATCATATAAGGAAAGAAAAATACAATCAAATAAGATGGTGTGGACTGACAGCTTTTTGGAAGTCTCTTTGCTTTCCCTGTTTCTTGATACCAGCACATATCTGACCATATATACATATACATGTACATATATATACATATATATGCAAATTGTGCAATAGACACATACACACACACATACATATATATATATATATATATACATATATATGTATATATATATATATATATACACATATACATATATATATATATGTATGTGTGTGTGTGTATGTGTCTATTGCACAATTTGGATAGGCATTTCTCGGCTTGCTGTCCTATACTCTGTGGACTAAGTTTTCAAGTAAATTTAAGAGCATTTACTCAAGATTAAACAGTGTCCTATGAAACTTTTAGAGCATGATTAGGATCTCTGGCCTTAATTGACATTATTCAAGAGAAACACATGAGAGATATGGTGATACCGGATTGGGAGCATTCAAATAATCATTTTAAAATTTGTACGGGATGGTTTTGTGAAAATTCACAGCCTATCCTATTAGTCCTTGTGATCTCATTTCTTGACAAATACATGATTTTTTAGCTAATCATGTCAAATACAATAATAAACATGATAATCTGGTATTATCAGACAGAATACAAAATTCAAATGAATATTCTCCAGGGCATTAGAAAGATGCCAAAGTTGTAAAATGAAATAAGACAAAATTTAGATACCTTGATAAAAATCTTTCATTCAGCAGATTTAACTCTCCTTTAAAAATATAACTGAATTCAGAGTTTAGACAAGCTAGTTTATTTCCTTTCCTATTACATTTTTTCCCCTTTACTTAAATAAAGTTTTATTAGGCTAAAAGAGTTCCAGGTTAAGAAATGTATTCTGATTTTTTTCTTCAATATGTACTGTAAGGCATAGTTCGATGGAAGTCTCTTTATAAGTCTTTGGGGATACATGGAAATTTTCCTCTGAAATAATCTTTAAAAATTCAAAGAAGGCGAACTACAAGCCAATCACCCAGCAAGTCTTATAATTAACCTACTTAAATACATTTTAAAGACCGAAATATTTTTAAGCTTCAATTACACAATTATCTAAGGCTAGTAAAAAGTATTTTAGGAAAGTAGATCTAAAAATATCTTTCATAAATAAGTGTCCCTAAATTTGAAGGAAAGAAATAATACTAATACACATATTACCCTCTTCCTTTTAAGAATTAGAAACTACACAATGACTAGGATGATAAATATGTTTAAACACCTAGATTAGGCATTACTTAACTTTGTGGGTCATGACCACACCTTAAATGCCAACCAGTAGAAATCATCTGCAGATTATTTCTAGAGAATGAGCTGGTCACTTCTGTCTTGCACCTTTCCTTAAATTTTCTACTGGTCTTTAGACATTTATAGTTTCCTCTTAAGGACAAACTATATAGGTAAGCACTCAAAATATTTAGAGGCTACATTAGATATACCACGATTTGAACTCTAGTGCATGCACATGTGCACCCAGGTAGGATTATATGGGTACATGATTTCATAAAAAGTATGTGTACCAGTATTACAAGATACACAGTGAGGAGGAATGAATGAAATATAGTGTATTGCGTATGAAAGGTAATATAATTTAATATAGAGCTACAGTTTAAGGGCACTGGTATAAATTGTCTTTGTGAGGTTAAAATAATGTTTAACTCATGGTTTATTCATTATTAAGAAATTAATCTTGGAAAGCAGCGTAGAGAGAGTAATTGAACTTTTCCATTAAATCTTTTGTCATCCAGCAATTATACCTTTGCAGTTTTTAATCCATTCAAGTATCTTCAGGAGATATGTTACTACACTTGCATGTACCTTAATTCACTTCAACATTTACAAAATAACACTGACAAACGAAACGACAGAAAACACCCATAAATATTAATGAGTATCTTAACAAACATGACACTCAAGTAGTTGTCTCAGGATTGTTTTCAGTGACATTTTAATTCCATGTTCTCCGAAATCTTCATGTAAAAGGGAATTGTACTGATGCAAGCTTCAAACACAGTTACATCAGCTATGACTGTGGTATCTTATATGTTAATATAATTTTGTGTATCCATTTTGCATAATATGCTACTCGGACAAAAATGCCAGGACGATTTGGAATGGCACATCCACGACCAGGAACAATGACACCAAGAACCATTCTCATTTTATGTTGTTCACAAACAAGTGGGCCACCATAATCTCCCTAGGAAGAAGACGTGCAACAATAACAACAAAAAAGTATTATTTTACAAACAAAAATTAGTAATTCATTAATATTTTCTATATAGATTGATATCTCAAATATACACATCTACACAAAAAGAATAACTGCAGCTATGAAGACGGAAATAGATGTTCTAAACCTTTGGTTGTATTTCTACAGAATTAGTCACGTAAAACTGAGAGAAGTACAAAAGTTCTCTATCGTGTTCTATCGTGTGTAGTATCCATTTAAGAATGACTTGTCTTATACAAAATATTCACTCATCTTTCTTTATGTTTATTTATTTTAAGAGAGAGAGCAAGCAGGGGAGGGGCAGAGAGAGAGAGGGTGAGAGAGGGAGAATCCCAAGCTTGCTCTGTGCTGATAGCACAGTAGGTGAGAGGCCAAAACCAAGGGTTGGATGCTAACCGACTGAGCCCCTAAGGTGCCCCTTCACTCATCTTCTAAAGTGGGTTTTGTCTTTGTTGAATGCGGACTAGTTAACACAAAGCCACTGATAGCTACTTAGAAGGTAGACTTTATATTTACTTTTCTTTTCTTCTGATGTTCAGAATATGTTTAACATAGAAAATTTAGAAAATGTAGAAAAATACAAGTACTTTTGTACCACACCTGTAATCATACAGGTTATGGTTAATGCATATGATTAAATTGCATTAAATCTTCTTTTATTTCTAAAGCTTTTTGTTTTTCTTCCTTCTGTCTTGTCCCCAGAATTATTTTAACAAGTTAAATATAAATTGTAATTGATAAAATAATTTTATTTACTGTTCAGAAATTACTTTTCTTGGCATAAAGAAAGAATACTCCTGTATTTCCTGTTGGTGTTGGTAATTAAATTTATATATATTTTTTTATATTTCATACTCCCCTTCGTGGAAGGTAGCCTGTGATTTCATGACCTTTCTCTCTTTCTTTTCTTCTTTTTGTGCAAATGCCTATTATATTAAAGCATAGGTGCTTACCCTGTTTTATCATCAGATGATAGAAGAAAGATGAATAGATTGATAGACTGATTTTTGTGTTATGTTTTTATAAAAAGGTATATATTTATGCTTGTTATTATGTATAATCATTACAAATGTGCTGCATCATTTACATGTACCATGTAGCTTCCTAAGACTGCAGTGACTGGCTTTTGGCACCTCTTGTGTGAAGAAGAGTGTTTAGGACTATCTAAAATTTCCCATAACAGTGATGTGCTGAGATAAAACTAGACTACTGCAAATTTAGTTTTGAAAATACAAGTGTAAGAGAGCTATCAGCATTATATGATGGGGGAAATCAAGGTAGGGGTGAAGCTGGTGATAAAACAGCAAGGGAAATATGTTAGTCTAAGAGATTTCATATAAGCTATGCCACATAACTTAATAAATCTGAAGTTTTACCATTGATTACTGATACAAACTCTTCAAAGCAATTCACTTTGGAAGACTTTCACTAAATGTTATTCCATTGCTATTATACAAACATTTGGGAGATTTTCTTCAACTGTTTAGATTTCAGTGGCTTCAGGGATTATATTACCTCATTTTAAATATAAATCATATTAAAAAAAACATTCTAGAGGATAAATACATTTTTGAGACATGACAGAATCAATTTAAAATTGTCTTGTCAATATGGATAAAAAATAGGGGCACCTGGTTGGCTCAGTTGATTAAGTGTCCGACTTTGGCCCAGGTCATGATACTGTGCTTTGTAGATTCGAGCCCTGCATCGAGCTCTGTACTGACAGCTTGGAGCCTGGAGCCTGCTTCAGATTCTGTGTCTCTCTCTCTCTCTGCCCCTCCCCTGCTTGCACTCTCTCTCTCTGTCTACCAAAAATAAGTAAACATTTAAAAAATTGTTTAAAATATGGATAAAATACATATATGATAGTGTAATGAATAATTCAATTCAGTGATAAAGTTAGGAATCTTAGAATATATAGATGATAAATCAGATTGCAGGTTGTTCCTGATAAGCAGTTGCGAAACATTTTGAGTAATGGCAGTAGGGCGGGAGAAGTGCATAGCTTCTTAAATGGTCGTGAAGATTGGATTGAGCTCAAAATTTTGTGTTTACTTAGTGTAAGTAAGTAAGTAAGTAAACAAACAAACAAACAAGTAAATAAATAAGTAAATAAATCTTTCTCCTAGTAGGATTTCGATTATAATAATAGACACAGTAATACTGATTTACTGGAAAAACACCAAATTTGAAAGTGGTTATAAACACATAATCTATTTCTGACAATATCATTTTAAAGCAGTTTTTAAAACTCTTCAACTTAGTAAATATTTTCTTTTCAGGAACATAATATTAAAGCAATATATATAACACATGTATGTCAATACATATTTATGTTCCATATTTAGAGTATTTTCCTACATGTGAAAAGATATTTCATTATTGATTGAACTTATCCCATGCCTTACCGCATATAGTATTCCACAACTCCATAGCTCCTAGGCTTGGAGACTATGTCTCTTATATTCAAAATACATCTAAACATGCCAGTCAAAGGACACAGGGTGGTGGGACACCTGGGTGGCTTAGGGGGTTAAACTCCTGACTCTTGGTTTTGGCTCTGGTCATGACATCACAGTTTGGTGATATCTGTGTTCATGATCTGTGCTATGTACACTGCTGTGTGGCGTATTCCTGGGATTCTCTCTCTCCCTCTCTCTATGCCCCTCCCCAATTTGCACTGTCTTGATCTCTCTCAAAATACGTAAATAAAATTTAAAAATATTAAAAAACAAGACATAATGGATAAAAAAGCAAGACCCATGTATATGCTGCCTACAAGAGACTCATTCAGACCTAAAGACCTATGTAGATTGGAAGTGTAGGGATAGAAAAGCATTTATCATGCAAATAGAAGTAAAAAAAAAGCTGGGTTAGCAATATTTATATCAGACAAAATAGACTTTGAAACAAAGACTGTAACAAGAGACAAAGAAGGACACTATATAATCATAAAGGGAACAATTCAACAAGAAGATACACAATTGTAAATATGTATGCACCCAACACGGAGGCCCTCTAATGCATAAAGCAACTAATAACAAACAGGAAGGAAATAATTGATAGTAATGCAATGATAGTAGGGAACTTTAAGACCCCACTTACATCAATGGGTAGATCATCCAAACAGAAAATCAACAATGAAAGAGTGGCTTTGTATGACACATTGGCCAGAAGGATTTAACAGATACATTCAGAACATTCCATCCTAAAACAGCAGAATACACATTCTTTTCACTTGCACTGCACATTGTCCAAAATAGATCACATATAAGGCAACAAGTATCAACAAATTCAAAGAGATTGAAGTTGTATCATGCATCTTTCCAACCACAATGTTATAAAACTAGAAATCAACCACAAGAAAAAATCTGAAAAGATCACAAATACATGTAGGTTAAATAACGTGCTACTAAAACAATGAATGTATCAACTAAGAAATCAAAGAGTAAATTAAAAAAATACATGTAGACAAATAAAAATGAAAACACAACAATCCAAAGTCTTTGGAAGGCAGCAAAAACTGTTCTAGAAAGTAAATTTATCACAATACAAGCCTACCTCAAGAAAAAAGAAAAATCTCAAATAAGCAACCTACCCATAAACCTAAAAAAAGAGCTAGAAAAAGAAAAACAAACAAAACCCAAACCCAGCAAAAGGAAGGAAATATTAAAGATTAGAGCAGAAATAAACAAAATAGAAACTAAAAAAAAAAAAAAATAGAACAGATCACTGAAACTAGGATCTGGTTTTTTTTAAAAGATCAACAAAATTAATAAACCTTTAGACTCATCGCAGAGAAAGAGCTTAAATAAAATCAGAAATCAAAGAGGAGAAATAGAAACAGACACTACAGAAACACAAAGGATTATAAGAGAATGTTATGAAAAATTACATGCCAACAAATTGGACAACCTAGAATAAATTCCTAGTAGTGCATAACCTCCCAAAACTGAATCAGGAAGAAATAGAAAATTTGAACATAATAACTACAAGCAGTGAAATAAAATCAGTAATTAAAAAAAAACACTCCCAACAAACAAAAGTCCAAGACCAGACATCTTCACAGGTGAATTCTACATAAACATTTAAAGAAGAGTTAATACCTATTCTCAAACCATTCCAAAAAAATAGAAGAGGAAGGGAAGCTTCCAAATTCATCCTATGAAGATAACATTACCCTGATAGCAAAAGCAGATGAAGACACTGCAAAAAAGAGAACTACAGGCCTATATCTCTGATGAACATAGATGCAGAAGTCCTCAACAAAATATTAGCAAACCAAATACAACAATTAATGATTTAAAAAACCATTCACCATGACCAAGTGAGATTCATTCCTGGGATACAAGGTGGTTCGATATTTGCAAATCAAACAATGTAATACATGACATGAGCAGGAGAAAGGATAAAAACCATAAGATCATTTCAATACATGCAGAAAAAGCATTTGACAAAGTACAACATCCGTTCATGATAAAAACCCTCAGCAAAGTAAGTTTAGAGGGAACATACCTCAACATAATAAAGGCCATCTATGAAAAACCCACAGCTAATTTCATCACCAATACGGAAAAATTGAGAGATTTTCCTCTATTATCAGGAAGAAGACAGGGATGTCCACTTTCACCACTGTTATTTAACATACTGTTGGAAATCCTAGTCACAGAAATCAGACAACAAAAAGAAATAAAAGGCCTCCAAATTGTCAAGGAAGAAGTCAAACTTTCACTATTTGCAGATGACATGATACGCTATATAGAAAACCCTAAAGACTCCACCAAAAACCTACTAGAATTGATAAATAAATTCAGTAAGGCCACAGAATACAAAATCAATGTATAGAAATCTGTTGCATTTCCATACACTAATAATGAAGTAGCAGGAAAAAAGAAATTGAGAAAACAATCCCATTTACAATTGCACAAAAAGTAATGAAATAAAGTATACTTTGTTAAGTATGAACTTAACAAAGGTGGTGAAAGTCCCTTTCTTTGTAAACTATAGCACTGATGAAAGAAATTATCAATGACAGAAAGAAATGGAAGGATATTCCATGTTTATAGAGTGGGAGAGCAAATATTGTTAAAATGTCCATACTATACAGAGAAATCTACAGATTTAATGCAATCCCTATCAATACACCAACATTTTTCACAGAAGTAGAAAAAACAATCTAGAAAAGACCATGAATAACCAATGTAATCTTGAAATAGAAGAACAAAACTGGAGGTATCACAATCCTAGATTTCAAGATATACTACAAAGCTGTTGTAATCAAAATAGTATGGTACTGACAAAAGATAGACTCATAGATCAATGTAACAGAACAGAGATCCCAGAAATAAACCCAACATTATATGGTCAATTAATCTGCAACAGAGGAGGAAAGAATGTGCAATAGGAAAAAGACAATCTCTTCAACAGATGGGTTGGGAGAACTGGACAGCTACATGCAAAAGAATAAAACTGGAACACTTTCTTTCACCATACACAAAAATAAATCCAAAATGGATTAGGAAATAAATGTGAGACCTGAAACCACAAAAATCCTAGAAGAGAGCACAAGAAGTAATTTCTCTAAAATCATCCATAGCAACATTTTTCTAGATATGTGTATCCTGTGGCAAGGGAAATATAAGCAAAAATAAATTACTGGGACTACATCAATCATCAAAATAAAAAGCTTCTGCACAGCAAAGGAAGCAGTCAACAAAACTAACAGACTACCTAATGAATGGGAGAAGATATTTGCAAATGACTTATCTGATGAAGTTAGTATCCAAAATATAGAAAGAATTTATACAAAATCAACACCCCAAAACCGAGTAATCCAATTGAAAAATGGGCAGAAGATGTGAACAGACATTTCTCCAGAATATACAGATGGCCAACAGATACATGAAAAGATGCTTAACTTCACTCATCAATAGGGAAATGAAATGCAAATCAAAACCATAATGAGACATCACCTGCCAGAATGGCTAAAATCAAAAACAATAGAAATAACAAGTGTTGTCCAGGATGTGGAAAAACAAGGAACCCTCTAGCACTGTTGGTGGTGAATGCAAACTAGTGCAGCCACAGTGGAAGACAGTATGGGGGTTTCTCAAAAAATTAAAAATAGCACTACTGTATGATCCAGTAATTCTACTACTGGATATTTACCCAAGAAATATTGAAACACTAACTAAAAAAGGTATGTGTAGCCCTACATTTATTGCATCATTATTTATAATAGCTGAATTATGGAAGCGGTATTAAGGGCCCATAAACAGATGAATGGATAAAGATGTGATATATATATCTATATATATACATATACATATATACATATATACACACATATACATATATATGTATATATACATATATATATACACATACACATATATACACACGTGCATACAAACACACAGGAATATTACTCAGTCATAAAAAAAAGAATGAAATATTGCCATTTGCAGCAACATGGATGAATCTAGACAGTATAATGCTAAGTGAAATAAGTTAGTAAGAGAAAGATAAATACCATGTGATTTCACTTACTAACTTGGAATTTAAGAAACAAAACAAAGAAAAACAGGCAAACCAAAAACAAAACGTTAACTACAGAGAACACACTGTGGTTATCAGAGGGGAGGTGGGTGGGGGAGTGGGTGGAATTGGTGTAAAGAATTAAATACCCTTATGATGAGCACTGAATAACATATAGAATTGTTGAATCACTATATTGTACGCCCAAAACTAATGAACACTGCATGTTAACCACCCTGGAATTAAATATTTTAATAAAAATATAAAAAAATATTCTCAGTTTCAGAAATAATTTTAAAAGTACAAAATGTGCATAAAAATAAATTAAAAACAAAATGTAAAAAAAAATACATGTAAAATAATGGTTTAACAGCTTGTCTATGTAAAATAGGGATAGGAAAACTGCCAAGTTGAAAGAACAGTTGCCTAACAAATGAAAATGTCCAAGCTCTTGAAACCACAAACTTTGACCTTTTGGTTTTTTAAAATAGAATTTGTTTACACACACACACACACACACACACACACACACACACACACACACATATGCACGCACACGCGTGCGCGCACACTGGCTTAACCAAAAACACATTTAAAAATTTAAAACCAGGCCTGTATCTGCTAACAAAATAACTAATGGGGTTCATTTAGGGAGAATTTGGGAAGATCAGATAACGTTAGAAAAACATTAGAAAAATGCAAACTATTGTATCAAACTGTGTATTGAATACTTTTAATTTGAACAGCTGTCCAGTAGAGTTCTGGCTGCATTATTTTATTGTATTTGTTTTTTGTTTTGAGAGACAAATGTCATCATAGCTTGCTGATAATGAAACATGGATTTTCTTACTGTTTAAAGTAAGTGTAGAAGAATAATGAAAGGTTGTTTTTCCCAATTTCTGTCTCTTAGAACAAACTGGTATACAGGGGTTTTTATTTGAGAAAAATGGACCAAGATACCAAAGAGACAAAAAAGAAACAAAAAACAAACATGAGAAACTATGACATTTATTACATACTGTTTACTTAAAAAAACAAAAACAAAAACAAACACAAAAAAAAAACCTTTTACCTCACATGGTCCTGACACAATATTTTCGGCACCTGCACATATTTCAGACTCATTCAGAGTCACCTTCCCTTGATGGTATTGGCTGCATTTCTCATTCCCCATAATATAGAGATGTGCTACTCGTAATAGACCATCAGAGTTGATTGCTAGAATGGTGTAAAAAATGCACAGTTAATGAGCACAAGGTAAGGTGAGAAAAAGGAAACAAATAGAATTGTTTTACATAAAAACATATGATATTGTCTTATCTTTTAAAAATAGCTTACATCCAGTATAACCCCAGCCATAAACACTGCAAGTGGTTTTTTCAGGAATGGTGCATCCATAATTAGGTAAATCAATTGTACTAACAAAATCATCCAGGACAGCAGGCCTGAAAATGGAAAATACAATGATAAATACCCTTGATTGAATCAACACAAAATTAACACATTGAAATTTGGTGTTAATTTTTAATATGAGATTAAGAGAGAATAAAAAGTCTTGTTTCTTAAAAAAGAAAAAGGGAGTGTCTAATCCAATGTAGGTAGTAGAGGTGGGGGTAGGTAGCAGAGAAATGAGTCATTTACTTGCTAAGTGGTCGCTGTATTTTTTAAACATTATTTTACCTATTAAAGTTACCAAATGATTACTCCCTAAGCTTTGGTTTTAGAGCAGGTTATTCAGACTTGGTCAAACTTCATTTATTCATTTTGAGAATTTTTAAGATGTCTTTGTCTCTTTGTACACACACACACACACACACACACACACACACACATATGACATGTGACATATGCTTTTATAGTAAATTTACGTGAAAGAGAAAGAATAGCCACATGGCTAAAGAAAAAGCTTCAATAATTCCAGTGTGGGTTAAAAATACAAAACCTTCTCAAGCAACTAACCTAGCAAGCTTCAGTAATACCAGATCTGACCCTTCAGGCCCATATACCAGCTGGGACACATTTAGAACCTGTTTGCGTTTCTCATCTCCTCTTCCGTGGACATCATGAATCCCAAGCCAAGCTTCGTAATCTTTCAAGTCTTTGTTTCTAAGTAAAAAAATTAAAATGTAAAATACAATTTTAAATTGGGTAGTATTATTCAGACATATGATCATTTTAGCTTATAAATAGGGCGGATACATAACCTAAATTTAAAATTTGAATCAAAGTATAATAAAGAGCAACACATTTGTTATGAGAGATTCTGAGTGTTGCAAGCACACATAAGGAGAAAGAGCCTTCAAACTGCTCAAATTCTAAATGGCTATTTAAGAAAAAAACTCTTGTAGTCACACGTGAAAAATTCTCAGGTGAAGCACATCACATGAAGTATAATTTTCTGCAGATTTTCCTTCTTAGCTTTGTATATGTTTGGTTTATTAATGGAGATTGAGAATTTATACCAACAAAATCAAAGTGAATTTGATGAGAATCAGGAAGTAAGTTTACAAATGCTACCTCCTTAACTTTTCCTTAGGCTAATTCTCATTAAAAATTAATCCCAGGATGCTTCTGAGCCTGGATCTGCATAAGAAAGGAGAAGTGAGAATTGAGAGAAATTTGCTGATAACTAAGAAAAGGATTTCTATCTGGAAATATAGAGTGCAAGTAGGAGGTGGGGGGAAAGATTATTTACATAATTCTAGCAAAATTCTCTCCCAAATGAGAGTCATGCCAATTGTAGAAAGAAGTGAACAGAAGTAGTACCCAGTACATAAATATCAATTAAGTCAAAGTAAGTTTTGCAAGCTAAATCTAAAAACAGAAAGTACATAATTTGTTCAACACTTGTTGGTGAATCTGTTAAATGAATACACATTTTAAGCCTAAAAGCTAAATGGAAACCCTACATATTTTTGAAGGCTCAAAACAAATATTGGTTTCAGAAACACTTTACCGAGAAGGGAAACATTGTCTTGCGGTAAGAATCCAACTTTCCTTTATCAATGATCCTCCACAGATATGTTTATTTCTATGAGAAAGAGGAAAGAGAACAAGTAACATCTGCGCAGAAAGGGTGCCTGCCAATTAATGCAAAACCTATGGCTCCATTGTTAAAAATAAATGCATTTGAGAGGAAAATATAGAAATTATCTCAGCAAGAATAAAATGAATAACTCTTTTACTGGAAGGATGATATTTGACGATTGAAGCATTAGCATTTTTTTTCCTCATGTGATAACAAATACGAAATCATCTTTATTTTTGAGTAATGAGCCCTATCATTACACACTGAGATCCATTCCCACCACACATATTCACATGTGTGTGTATCTATCCTTGTGAGAGCAAGTATGTACTACAAATATAGACTATTTAGCATGAACAAAAATCACAAAAGAACGACAAAAACAATGTAGACCTATTTAAATTCAATGTCTGATTATAAAAATGCAACCCTGAGTTTTTACTTAAACCCTAAAAACTATCTGATGGCGGCAATATATATTTGGACATCATTTCCCTTCTTTCATTACCATTATTTATTTGTGAAATGTTAACTTTGAATATAGTGGAGTTTGAATAAATTTGTTGAGCTTAAAGCAAGCAGTATAAATTTCACTTATAAAATTAAAACAATTTTATAAGACAAATCATCTAAGAAATTATTAAATATTTGTAGGGAATAAAAAATACTAGCACATTTACTTGATGATATCCTAAATCTGTAAATGCATTATTTTTTGGCAGAGAAATGGAAAAAAACACAACTTTCCCAATTTACATTTCCAAAGAGTACAGATGTTCAATGCTTCAGAGGGTAATAGAAGAAGGTTCCCAGACTAAGACCACAATTATTTATGGCCAGTACCACAGAGGAGGCTAAGAGTGTATATCGAGTTTTAATTTCTATTCCTCTCAGTATGTGTTTTGGAAGAATAACTAAACAGCTGTTTTTACTGAGGACTTGGATTTAAAAGAAAAAATATATTTTTTTTCTAAAAGTTTATAGTACTCTGATGTGATGGAAAAGAGTTTCACCTGCTCCTCTAAGGATGGAGACTTCCAGAGGACTATTCTTATACATCCTCCCATGGTCAGTAATAAATTTAGAAGTATATGCCTCTTTTTTTTCTGGAGTTATGAGATTTTCAAAGAATCAGTAATTAATTCATATATGTGGAATCTTAGAACAAATTTATCATAAAGAAAATGAAACACTCTCTCCCCAAAATTGACAGTCTTCATTAAATCTTTATATTTCATAGTCAGCTCTAATATTCTGGTGAGTTTCACAATTCTGTTTCAGTACTACACGCCTAGGACAGCTACACCACAATTATTGACATAAATATTTGTCAAATTTGGTAGCTTACTCTCTGCAAAAGGGCATATTAAAAGAAAACTTTAGGCCATCTTCTACCCAGTATCTAGAGTCTGATTTATATTTATATCAAATTTATGAATGCCATGCTTGCTAAGAATTAGTTTATTCATAAAAGAACTTCAGTTTCAAGTTGTCTTTATTCTACTTCAATATCCCTGATTTAATTGTAGCAAAAGATGTACTTTCTACCTCTACTAGAAACTTAGAGGTAAAGGAACATAGAGGGTCTTCAAAAAGAGGAGATATTTGAGTTGGTATTTGAAGAATGAGAAGTATTTTCCAGACATAAAATAGAGGAAGAAAGATACAACATGTAGTGAGAACAACAACCTAAAGGCTTGGAGGGAGAAACATGGAATGTCTTGAAAACAAGGGGAAATGGGGCTAAAATGAGTGTATTTTGGGATAGACTATATAATGAGGTTCCAAGAGAGATAAAAACAAAGGTACTTTAACATTCAGATTACCATATGGTGTAATATATGTAATGTATAGGAAGTTGTAAGATCAGATTTCAACTAACTTCTATTTTCAATATTTAATTCTTCCAACGTAACTAGTGATTTTAATTTCTATAGGAGTATATTGTCCAAAATGATTTTACTGAAAACATATCATGAGATATGAGAAATAGACATGTCAAGAATTTTTCATCCATGCTGAATAGTATAATAGCTAGGCTATCCAACATCAATATAGTTGGTTAATCTTTTTCTCAATGATAGACTATTCTATAACTTAAAATTATTATTTTCATTAGAATGCAAATGAAAAAATTTAGAAATTAAAAACAAATATAAAGTTTCTGATATGATTACACATAAGCATGTTAGAAAATAAAGTCATAATATCCTAGATTAGGGAATTAATTGCATGTGTTTTATAACTGCTTCAGTGATATCAAGGTATAAGTAGGTTCTCTGTGTAGTTGTGTTTTCTTAAAAATTAATGAAGTGTAGGGGCGCCTGGGTGGCTCGGTCGGTTGGGTGTCCGACTTCGGCTCAGGTCATGATCTCACGGTCCGTGGGTTCGAGCCCCGCGTCAGGCTCTGTGCTGACCGCTCAGAGCCTGGAGCCTGTTTCAGATTCTGTGTCTCCCTCTCTCTCTGCCCCTCCCCTGTTCATGCTCTGTCCGTCTCTGTCTCAAAAATAAATAAACGTTAAAAAAATTCAAAAAAAATTAATGAAGTGTCACTTGTCATCAGAGACAATGTCAACACATAGGGAACCTCCATGAACATTTAAAAAGGCACTGTCTCTGAAGGCACAAATTGTAAAATCCGGAGCTATTTGGCAAGCAGAATCTGGTCAGTCTCCTCTTGTGCCCCCCTCATATGTGTGCCTATATGGATGGTACAACCAACCTGTTGGGAATATGACTTTGCAAATAATTCAAATACATGTGATTTGTGTCTATTAATAATTACCTGTATTTCAAACTAACCATCCATCCTACATTTGTCCGCGTTGGGATTCCATTTACAACTCGCAGTTGTTTTGTTTTGGCACAAGATATTACGGGATCTAAAAAGAGGACCAAAGACAACATTTTGACAAAACATCTTGCAATAATCAGTGCCTCTCAGTTTGCTTAAAAGCATGGTACTTAAACAAATGTAACTACTGTAAGTTTGTCAGAAGAACATTTGGAGGAAAGAAGGTAAGTATTATGACTATAGTGTCAAAACAGGCCTAAAATGTTTGCTATGTTCATCTAAGTAGACAAGTAACATAAAAAAATGAATTAACTCAAGGTAGACAGCATTGCCATAGTGAGAGTGGCCTTGCCCACCAAGCACTAAGTATAGGCTCTTCATATATAACACTAATTGTTATTTCCTTCACAAAGCTCTATACAAAATGGAAGAATGTTCTTTATAGTAGCCATTTCTGAATATCAATGGAAATCAATAGCCTCAATGAAAAAAAAAACTATATTTGTTTTTTATTACTTCTTTTTTATGATAAGAATGTAGAGCCTTTTGAAACATGTTACCAGCATTGCATTTATTGAAATTGTATCCAGATGACAAAATTATTATGTCCAAA
This sequence comes from Neofelis nebulosa, assembly GCF_028018385.1. NCBI lineage: Eukaryota > Metazoa > Chordata > Mammalia > Carnivora > Felidae > Neofelis > Neofelis nebulosa. Next base: position 83,818,341 of record NC_080785.1, on the reverse strand, counting down.
TCATTAAACCCAAATGACATGATGCAGAATTCTTTGGCGTCAACTTTTTCCTGACCCTTCTCCGGATTCCTTGCCTTATCCTTTCTATTCCTGTGCATGGTCTAAAATTTCCATTTGCTTCTTCAGGCTGAGACAGAGCAGGTGGTCTCTTAAATCAAAACACTTGAGTATCTTCCTTCAGCCCAAGACATATGTGAAAATCAAAAACAAGCAGTTCTAAACAGATTTTCATAAATTGAATATTAACCGAACCTCTCAGTTTGTATCGTCTTTTACCTAGTGGTGCATGTCAAGAGCCTTAAAAATAGAGCAGGTAGACACATTGCATAACTTTCCAACCTTCTGGTTTTATTTTTTTTTCTGACTTTAGCATCCTGATTTAATTTAAAGGATGGTGAAGGTCCATTAATGTCCATTTTGCCCAAAATTATGAGTAAGATAAATGCTCTTCTCAAAGTTAAGTATAACATCTTATATTTTCTGATAGAGAATTGAATTTTGATGTTCAGTATGTAGTTGCCTTTGTAACCCCTTTACACAAGCACATAGAGAAGAATTTAATAAAAACAAATAGCTTAACTTATTTTTATGACAGAAGTTAATATAGTGATAAGATATTTTCCATGAAGAAAATAATGACATAACTTCTGACACATAGAGATTCGAATATACTATATATTACAAAAGATTACTTACGGTCTAAATTGACTATTGTAGGTGTGGTATCACCTTCACCTGTAAAATAAATATATACATATATACATAATTCATTCATACATATTTCTGGTATATAGAACCAAAAGTATATATTAAAATCCAAATATCCATGAATTGGATAATTTACTAAAATTTCAACATTTTATTTAAAGATAAAATGTGATAGTACGCTTTTAGTAATAATGTATGACTTTACTGGGTACTGTGAGGAAAGCCCTATTTTATGGCTGTGGAGACACTCAGGTGTGTGGTTTGATGAGTATTGGAAGCTTAGATTACACTGCTGGCCTCACGGAGCAGCCTGATTCTACAGAAATGTCCCAGAGGTGCCCAACATGATACACAATGAATATTCCATTGAATAGCACTAATGCTTATTATTGTTTGCTTGAGCCAGTCATATGGACTGACTGTGTTTTGTTTGCTTGTTTGTTTTTGCTTTTGTTTTTTTATTGTAATTTGGACCTTTTATAGTTTTTCTGAAAATCAGTTTTATTTTGTTATATGGTTGAGGATAACTGAAACACCGCATGCTTCAGAAAACTCTTTTAAGAATTCTAGAAGATAGAGGGGCACCTGGGTGGCTCAGTTGGTTAAGCGTCTGACTTCAGCTCAGGTCACGATCTCGCGGTCCGTGAGTTCGAGCCCCGCGTCAGGCTCTGGGCTGATGGCTCAGAGCCTGGAGCCTGCTTCTGATTCTGTGTCTCCCTCTCTTTCTGCCCCTCCCCCGTTCATGCTCTGTCTCTCTCTGTCTCAAAAATAAATAAACGTTAAAAAAAATTTTTTTTAAAGAATTCTAGAAGATAGAAATCAATGTCACTAATGGAAAAAGAGGGATGACAAAATATAATCGCGTTTTGTTGGAATATTTCAAATACTGATTCTTCCACATGGTAACAAAAACAAAAGTATGGGAAAAAAGAACACTGGGAACTGCAAGTTAATTCTAACTAAAATGTCATAACTTACTTTTTTTTTTCATAACCTCTCTACCAGGGTTTAATCTCTGCAAAGAGAAAAGCTTGGAAGATGCTAGGATTTGAAAATACTTATGCAGTAATGAATGAGGCATGCAACATTTCCTGTAGTTTAATGTCTGACTGTTCAGAATTCATGGTATAGAGTTTAGTCAGGCACTATTTAGACCCAGCTGGTTGTTAATCCCAGGAAATGCCCTGAGCTCAAATAAACCAGCAGCAAAACAATAAGGGCATATGGATTCCTTTGTAATACATGCAAATTTGACTGTTATTTATGGGAAATCTCATAAGAATTAATATATGCTGAAGGGTTGTTATTTATGTTAGTTTTCCAGATCTAGATATTTTAAAATGAATAAGGGTAAAGGCAAACATATAAATTTCATTATTTCCCTTTTTAGCTTATCCTTGGGGAGGGTTTTGTCTTAGAGTCAGCTGAAGTCAGTGTTTTAGCTCATAGTACAAATTAAGATTGAGGCCAACTATGGTCATTAAAACATCAAGGATATTGGTTATTCCACTCCAATCAATCACTTGAAAATTCTAAATTTAAAAACTAGATATTTAGTCCTTCTGGTGTTGTGCTGAAAAACACTAGACTGACCATTCTATCCTTATTGTATATCAAGTTTCCTATTTTTAAGCATCAAGTTAATAGGTCAACAAAATACTTAGTTCATTATTGTAATTTACTACAATATTTACATTTTTAAAAATTTATAGATATTGTATATTTAGGACTTTAATTACTCGTAGTTATTATATACATATATTTCCATTAAACCAATATTTCTCATGCTTTAGAATAAGCTGAAATACCACTTAAAATCAGATTTCTGAAGATTCTGAATTGGTAACTAGATTATGAGTTTTTTAAAAAGCATTCTAGGTTCTTCTGTTGAACACTTTGAGCAAAACTTTGAGAAACTGCTCTCTAGGCCTTTTCCATTTTACCATCAAATACTATTCTTGCTTCTTCTTTTTGCTTTTCCCATACTGTCTCCACCACAGGACTCAAATCTGAAATATACTTATTTATGATACAAATCTTTTGTATTGATTCAAGTTAAACTTGAAGGGAAACATGTCATTGATAAAGGGTTTACCTATGGAAGAGTAGGTAAATGTGTATGTGTCTACATTTATATGGCCTCAGAACCAAATATGAATTCTTACTGAAAAGAACCTTCTTGTAATGTATTCTTAGTTTCAACCCAAGCTCAAAACTTTATGGACATCACATATTTCTCCAGGTGGATATCTATGTTCCCATTCTCATTATATATTTTAATATGAATATATATTTATTAAATTATATTTACATAAATGTCTCTTCTCTACACTGAAAGATAACTGAAGGTAAAAAAATATTGTTTTTATTGTTGTATACCTAGCATGTTATAACATAGGGTTTTGTACACACTAGCAACTGAGTTTAAAATTAATAAGTGAATAAGTAATACAAACTGAGATGGAAGTTAAGTTTGTGCAAGGCACTTATAGTAATAGAGCTGAAATTCTTACCCTGGAAGTTGGAGTTGAAGCTCTTAACCACTACATTCTAAATATTTAATACTGAAGATTTGTCTAAGATCTACAAAGTATGTATGTGCATAGGTAAATATATAGGCATTTCTACAATTTTATTTTTACATATCTGATAATCCTAAAAATGTATGTTAAGTATTGTTCTGTAAACATTTTTTAAAAAGAAATTAAAACTTTTGCATGTTTTTTAATACAAATGTACAGTGTGAAAATGATTTATACAGTCTCTACAGTTAAATAAATAAGAACTCAAATCTTCTAAAGATAAATTTTATTAGCCTTTCACCAGTGGGAAAATATAAATAAATCCTGGCTATAAATATTAGTTAGAAAAATGACAGTGTAAAAATATTTATTGAAATTAATGTTCAGAATATATTGAAATAAAAATGAGTTATTTGCAATAGCATTTAATCACATACTAGCAACACTCTGAAGTCTTTCAATAGCACATTACTAACTTTTAGTTTTAAAATGTTAGTTGAAAATATGTTTTGAGAACTTTTAAATTATTAGAGTCCTGTGTCAGTTAGGTTTATAAACCAAATTACGCTTCTCTGAGATTCTACAGGACCATTTTACTCTGAACTATGTCGTGGTGTGCAATAGAACTGTTTTAGAAACCTGACATTTTCCCTTCTTCCTAGACCACTGGATATTTTATTAGCCTCCATCATTCTTAATCATAGAGACGTCACAGAAAGATACCACCAGGTAAAGCTAATGTTTATAAAGAATAATCCTTTAACCATTAAAAAAAATATATGTGCCAAATAGGTAGGTTTCTTTGCTTTTTACTGCTAAAACTAGAAAGACATCTTCTGAAGAAGAACATTTTAAGGTCCTAAGCCAACCCTAATATGGGAAAAATAGAAAATTAGGAACGCACTAATTAATTTGAAAGGCTATGATTATAACTAATGAAATAAATATATGTAATATAATAACATATATAATAATATATAATTTATTTATAAGCATATAAGGTGTTTATTTACTATTATAGAGAATTTATTTATTAAAAATAGGTTGGGAAGTTACAAGTCACTTATAACCATACTAGATGAATATCATATTTAAGAAGTTTGCCTATTTATGATAAAATTTCAGAAATATGACTAGTGTTGGGGTGCCTAGGTGGCTCAGCTGGTTAAGCATCCTACTTCTGCTCAGGTCATGATCTCACGGCTCATGAGTTCAAGCCCGCGTAAGGCTCTGTGCTCACAGCTCAGAGCCTACAGCCTGCTTCTGAATCTGTATCTCCCTCTCTTTCTGCCCTCCCCCACTCCCACCCTGTGTGTGTCTCTCTCCCTCTCTCAAAAATAATCATTAAAAAGAGAAAGAAAAAAAGAAACATGACTAGTGTTTCCACTTAAGGTAAGAAATTATCTGTTTAATTTGCCATAAATTATGTGTTTGTATTTCATGTTTTTTTTTTAAGTTTATTTATTTATTTTGAGAGAGAGAGAGAGAGAGAGAGAGAGAGAGAGAGAGAGAGAGAATGAGCAGGGGAGGGGCAGAGAGACAGGAAAAGAGAATCCCAAGCAAGCTTCACACTGTCAGCGCGGAGCCCATATGGGGCTCAGACTCACGAACTTTGAGATCTTGAGCTGAGCTGAAATGAAGAGTCGGATGTTTAACTGACTGAGCTGCCCAGGTGCCGCTGTATTTCATGTTTTAAAGCAAACATCATTTCTTCATTTTAATCCTTTAAAATGGGTACTTTTGTTCCTATTTTCAGGGTACTTGCTACTGGCTTATGTCACAAGAGAAACATTCTTTTTTTTTTGCGTTTTTTATATTTTAATTCCAGTGTAGTTAACATACAGTGTCATATTAGTTTCAGGTGTACAATATAGTGATTCAACAATTGTATACATTGCTAAGTGTTCATCATAATTGTACTCTTTAATCCCCTTCACCTATTTCACTCATCCCCCACCCACCAAGAAAAACATTCTTAAAATAAAGGGTGTCCTTTTGTAGACATGAGATAGTTTAACATAATGTTTAAAGATGTTTGCTATAAACAGAGCTATGAGATATGTAGTCTAGTAAGATGGTCTTTTGCTACTGACACAGTTTTATAATAAGGCTTTTTCACTCAATACCACATGGAGGATATACTTCCATCTCAATATATATTATTCAGTGGTGCTCAATTAGGATGATTTTGTCCCCCAGGGGACTTTTGACGATATTTAGAGATAATTTTTGAGTCTCAATATTTTTTTTTTAAATTTTTTTTTCCAACGTTTTTTATTTATTTTTGGGACAGAGAGAGACAGAGCATGAACAGGGGAGGGGCAGAGAGAGAGGGAGGCACAGAAGCGGAAACAGGCTCCAGGCTCTGAGCCATCAGCCCAGAGCCTGACGCGGGGCTCGAACTCACGGACTGCGAGATCGTGACCTGGCTGAAGTCGGACGCTTAACCGACTGCGCCACCCAGGCGCCCCGAGTCTCAATATTTTTTTATTGACATCTACTGGATAGAGGCCGGGGACACTACCAAACATTCTATATTGCACAGGACAGCTTCCTACATCAAAGATTTATGCAGTACAAAATGTCACTAGTGCCAAGATTGAAAACTCCCAAGACATTTCTCTAAGCTGACTTCCAGACAAGCTTTCCAATTCACCAAGTTTCACAGTATTGAAAGATTTTAACTAGCCAGACCTTCACAAACATTGGGCATAAATAATTACTTTCTTATTTGCCAATCTTATTGGTGAAAATGATCTTATGCTTTTCTAATTTATTTTTTTTATTAAGTTTTAATTGATTTTTGTTTATTTGTTTGATTATACTTATTCTTTAAGATTCATTTTCTTCATTTTTCTCCTAAAGTGTGACATTTTTTTCTTATTGATATATAGGAGCCCTTTTATATGAGGTATATCAGACATATGTATTTTACATATATCTTTTACTTTAGACACTGATATTCTTTTAACAAAATCATCTTTGACTCAGAAATGTGGTGAGAATGCTCTAGACTTTTTAATATTTGGTAAGGCACGAGAAGAAAATGAAAGCAATGTTATTTCAGGTCTGTCTATGGGTCTGTTACTGGATGGGGGTTTTGTAAGAGCTCTGCTATACTCACAGCCTGAACAGTTAGTATTGAGAGGGAAGTCTTTATGGTGCAGTCATTTTGGAACCATGACCATTTATTGCGTATGGATTTCAAATGAGAATCTTCTGAGGAGGAAAATATTATTTAAAAGGTCATCAGAATGTCTCTTTGTCTACAAAGAGATGAAGAAAGATGTGTGTGTGTGTGTGTGTGTGTGTGTGTGTGTCTGCCCGTCAGTGTGGAATGCATCCCCACTTTAGGATTGACTCCAGCCCTCCTATATTTCCACCTCTGATTAAGGTATCAATTTAGTGGAGATTCAGTGTATTTAAAATATTTCATCTGAAGAAGATCACTGAAAGTACTTACAACGAGAAATAGGACAATAATCCCATGGAATGAGAGGATTTCCCGTGTAACACCAGGGGCCATGGGCATCATCATCAGGATTCCGGCAGTAATTCTTATTCAGCTTACTAGCATCTGGTTCCCAGAAGATATGCCTGCATAAACAACAAGCTCTGAAGATCACAAGATGCTCAGTTTGTCCAACAGAAACAAACTGTCACCAAGAAGATAAAATCCTAGCATGTAACTTCCATTATAGAAACAACACGAGTTTCTCTTTGGTGTGAATTTTAATTATTTTATTTTAGACTTATTTTGTTGTTCTTACAGTTTGGAATCATGTGCTCTAACTCAGGAATTTGGAATATGGCTAAGCGATTAGACAGATAAAATGATGAGAGGTTTTGTGATTTGCTTCTATTTAATAATTACAGTGGTAAGGTAACAATACCCCTATTCATAGAAGTGGAGAAACACTGCCAGAAAAACAGCAGATGGCAAAGAAAATCAAGGTTATAAAACACCTAGAAAATGCAAGCTATTGCAAAAGTATTTTTCATGTTTCAAAAACGTAAGAAGCATGACTAGCAACATCATTATAAGAAAAGACAGAAAGACACACTGAAAAATTAATAATAATGTGCTAATGAAATAAACTCTAAAATATCATTGTTTATATAATTACAATAGATGATCTTTGGACAGATAACTGAGTAACACTTTCTCATTTTACATCTTACTAAGTTTATTACATAAGAAAAGCAAAAACTCTCTACGTTATTTTGTAAGGCCATGCCCACTCATATAACATCAATATTTGTATTTATTTAATGAGCTTAATACAGCCAAATCCCAAATGGCCATCCTGACCAAGTCATGAAAACTGTACAAGTAACTGAATTTGTTTTGGATTATCAATTACTACTATGCTTGATTGTAATTAATGGGTCATTCAAAACAACGGAAAGATCTTGGACAGGGAAAGTTGGACTATCTTTCCAAACTTAGGTTCATTCCCTGGACTAATGACAACAGCAAACACATATAGTAATTACTGTGTACCAGATTCTATTATATGTGATTTACATATATAACCTTAGACCAACCTAATGAGACAGGCTATCTTATTTTTGAGGAAATAGTAATCCACAGAAGCTAATTTTTCTAAGGTCACATGGCTTATAAGCAGTAGAGCAGAGGTTTGAACACCTGGCTCTTTCCAGGGTCAGTTTTCAAAACCACCATTCCGTACTATGTCCTTACTCAGTTGTAGGTTATTCTTAAACCAAAATGGTAACATGCAACTTATCATTCATCAAGTTCCTGCAAATTGTTTTCAAATGACTTTTAACTATTTCTGAAGGTCCAACCCAAACTCAGTGAATTAAGAGTTATAACCATGAGTTCCCTAAATAAACACTTCCAGTGGTATGCTGGTAATGTTTAAAAGGGCACTCTGAGATGTATATGAAGTCTTTATTTGTTGTCCTTGCTGATTTCTGCAGTGTAAATTCTTCCATCATAAAAACGTCAAGTTCCCAATGTGAAATCTCTGAAGGCAGAATTGGTACACTTGTCTGTCACAAGTCCATAAAAGCTAGGTCCACCCCACCATATTTCTAAAAATTCCTTCAAAAATATCAGTGTTGAAATATAGCATTTAATCTTAATCACACTAATTCTCACTTAAAATTCTGTAATGAATCTCTTTAATACTTAAGATAAAATCCAAAGGTTTTTTTTTTTTTGAAGTTTATTTATTTATTTGAGACAGATGGAGAGAGAGGAAAGAGAACATGAGTGGGGGAGGGGCAGAGAGAGAAGAGAAGAGAGAGAATCTCAAGCAGGCTCTATGCTATCAACACAGAGCCCAGCATGGGCTTGATCCCACAATCCATGAGATGATGACCTGTGCTGAAACCAAGAGTTAGAAACTTAACTGAGCCACCCAGGTACCCCCAAGTCCAAAGTTTTTAACACACCTTACAAGGCAATATATGGTCTTGCTACTGGAGAATTTCTTGTCTGTGGATATTGACCAACCTTACCAAAATTATTTCTGATTTTCAACACTTCAATCTTTGGGCTTTGGGACAAGCTATTCTTTCTGCCTGAGGTACTCTCCTCCAACACTTCCTTTGACCAACTCCTAGTTAACATATATGTCCCAATTAATGTCCCTTTTTCTAGGAAGCCTTCCAGAGTGTGAAATCCATGAGGCTAGAATTCTTATGTTTGAAATCCCAAAGCTACGGTGCCCAGTACAGTAGCTACTAGCCACATGGGGCTACTGAAGAATTGGTATGTGGCTAGTCCAAATTGAGAGATGCTTTAATTGTAAATATATACCAGATCTTGAAGCTGTAATATGAAAAACATGTAAAAAGTCTCATTGACAATTTTTCTATTGAATACATATGGAAAGGAAAAGGCTTTGGATACATTGGATTAGTAACATGTATTATATAAAATAGTTTTGCCTGTTTATTTTTACTTCCTTAAATGTGACTGTTAGTGCAGATTACATGTGTGAAATGCATATTTATGTTAGAGAACACTGCTTTAGGACTGTCTCTACTGGTTTGTGAAGTATATTAAATGAAACCATGTCATCCACTAGCGAGTACATTTTCAAAGATAATAAAGTTATAACTAAAATAGGACTAGAGGCCAAATAACAACCTCTCCGAGCCCTTACATCCTTATTCACATATATAGAAATATCTTCCACATAGGACTGTGGTGGCCAAATACGATCAAATGACACTAACTTTTTTTCCTTTTATTCATAGTACATATATTCTGAGATATTTGTTAAAAATCAGTTTTATGTCGCAACCATGTCTCAGATTTGCCACTTAATTATACAGTCTTATCAAGTCATACAGTTGCTTCCCAATATAACCGTATCATCCTTAAAAGTGGAGCCAAAACTTATGCCCACTTTTTGTTAACTTTTCCCATGGCACCTATCACAGAACAGAACACATAGTAAATGTCCAATAAAAAATGTGCTAGATTGAATTACTTATCTAAAGGTTTGTTACATGGAGGGAAAATGCTAAATTGAGTTGCACAGAATGACAAATCTAAAGCTTTTATTACCTTAATATAATATATAAAAGACTAGAAAGAAATAGCAATGTGCGTATCTGAATATACTATCTGCTGTTATCACTACATATTATATATTGAAAGAAAGAAATTTACACACCTGTGTAAGTCTTCCATGTTCTTCTCCCACATTGAACATGTTAGTCCAGATCGTGTTTTGGATAAATTGCCCATATAATTTTTGCCATTCCCACGATAACAATCTAAACATAAAATATATGGAAGGAAGTCTAATGAATACAAGGAAGTATAGAACAAAAAGATTTTTTACAAGCATGAAAGTCAACATAAAAGTTAACACACTCTGAAATCAGTATAAGTCAAAGATACTCCTGTATTTCAGATTAAAATATCTTTATTTTCAACCAAAGTTTTCTTCCTCGAAATAAGGGTTTATATATCACACTACAAACTTAAAACAATCAAAGAAAAAATTAAATGAGTGGCCCATAGGGACACTAAATAAATGAGAATTTTTACAATGGTATATTTATTTCTCAACATTTTCTTCTGAAAAAATTTGCTTCACAGGAGAGTCACAAGAATGATATAATGAACACTCATATACCCGTCACATTTGTTGTGTTTTGAATTTTGTCTTCCTGAAAAAACATTCTGAGTCACTCAAGCCAGCTGTTTTGCAAATGCTCTTTAATTCCATTTTGTCTGATTATTTTCTCATGATTAAAATCAAGATAAAGGCAGGATTATGGCAAAGATGATATTTTGTCCTTTTCACAGCAGTTTATCATGTGATGTGACATATTTTATCATGTTCCATTATTGGTAGTGAGTTTGATAATTTGGTTAACTGATGTAAAGGAAAATTTGGGGGACCTTTCAGATTGAATCAGCATCTTATTGCCAAACAAATGTTCATAAATGGCTTGGCCTACTTTGGTTGGTTTTGCATGAATCAGTGATTACTATGCTGGTTTTAAAATAATTGTTTTACAATTTCCTGCATTTCTTTATTTATTATCATTTTTCTGTAAATGAGAATGTTTTCTTCCCCCCCACTACGTCTATTTAAGTATTCAACTACTACCAGTAGTAGCAATAAAATGTCTGTAGTAGAAGTGGTAATATACACATAGACTTATGTGTCCTCTTTTTACTCAACATGATGATCTATTCCCGTTGCTGATTTTGATACTCAAAATTGTTTCAAAGTTGATTGATGGAAGCCATTTTAAGCTGGTTTTATGTCTTTTAATGTGTCCCATGTGGTTTTATTTTTCACTTTTTTTCAATTGAATAATTTGTGTTTTATTAAACATTGATAGAAATGTCAATATTTCTAATTTTTAAATATCACAAAAAGGAAGTCATGGTCTTCCAAACACATGAGTTGCAGTTCTATATTTGAAAAGAAGCACTTTCCTTATTTTAAAATAGTAACACACATTTTCAAAGTGACTATTGATTAAACATTCCTGATTTTTATATGAATGAGCACTATAGATTTGACTATAAAATGTTATCTACAAATATACATCAACATTAAGACTATTTGTTTTAAATTTGGTAAACCATAGTCTATTGTCACTGGCTTTAAATATGCTTTGTATAATCATAATAGGTATAAATCCTAATAACAATTTTACATAAACAATTTAATAATATGTTCAGGAATCAGTTAACATAATGAAAAACAAATATAATAAGCATATTCAAAAGCCATGTTTTCATATCCATGGATCACATTTTGCAGTAGCACTATAAGGAATTTGGGCTTAAATATAAAAACTAAAATAGGATAGGATTTGATACAGGTAATATCATAGTCATTCCAATACACAATGAAATTGCTCTCAGAAAGCATAAATTTGTAAAATCTCATACTTGCACATATGCAGAATATACGAGTGAATTCATTTTCCTCTGACAGTGCTTTCCTCCCCCCCCATCCCCCCCATGTTAGGAAAGTTTAAGTCTTTGGCTGTTAGGTAGTAAATTCTTTAGATAGACTCTTACTGAAGAAAACAATTGTGCAATACAGTATGCTAGTACTATTATTTTATACATTTTGAATTTTTGCACATACGCTTTCTGTGTCATAGGAAGAGATGCTCCTAACCACCATCACCCTTTTATTTGAATACAGGCTATGGGACTTTTTATTTTAGAATAGATTTGACTTACAGGAAAGTTTTAACTTTGTACAGAGACTTCTCATATACCAGACAGTTTTCCCTACTTTTAATATATTACATCAGTATGATAGATTTGTCTTAAATATTAAGCCATACTGATGCATTATTAACTGGAGACCACATTTTGTTTAAATATTTTTAGTTAACCTAATATCCTCTTTTGTATTCTAGGATTCCACATGATACCACATTATGTTGAGTTGTCATGTTTTCTGAGGTTCTTCTAAATATGACAGTTTTTCAGGCTTTCTTCTTTGATGACTTTGTCAGTTTTAAGGAAAATAGGTCAAGTATTTTGTAAACTGTCCATTTATTGGGTTTGTCTGATGTTTTCCTCATGGTTAGATAATGGTTATAGGTTTTTGAGAGGAAGACATGAATTTTTTATAACTTCTTAACTTGCTGGTGAAAGATATTCCAGCCTCACCTTATACTCTCTTTGTCCCGGGCCTCCTAACATCATCAATTTCTCTAAGGAACTCTTGTTTATTTTGGGGATGGAAAGTAAGTAGAAGACAAGAAATCGGTGCCAAATGTGCTTATTTCTATTTGGTGCCATCATTTCTAGTTCCTTTTATTTGATAGAGCTAGGTAGTGTGTGTGTGTGTGTGTGTGTGTGTGTGTGTGTGTGTGTGTTTGTGTGTGTGTGTCTAACTTCAGTCTAATACCACAGTTCTTCCTTCCATCCATTCCATTATTGTGAGAAACCTCATTCCAGGTAACATTGTGTTTGCCCATTTTCTCAATTCTACAATGTACACAAAATAATTTCAAAACTATGTCCCAATACTAACAAAAACTTACACTTTAAAGTTCAAAATCTATTTATAGTTATTTAGCCCTAAATATATCCCAGTGAGGCCATATACAGCCAGAAAATCATGTCCAGAAGTTAACTTAGTCTTTCTTCCTTCTCTGTAGTATTGGTATCTATTTTATATAGAGGGAGGCATATTGTTTTTGTTCCTCTTGAGGTCACTTTTTGAACATTGAAAACACTAACATTGCTTAATGGTTAAAACTATATGAAAATATATCTCAGAGAATTCTCATTTTTCCCTTTCCCTTTGCATCATTGTATTTCTACCCACTACCTACCATTACCAACGAACCCAATCTCATTAACATCTTGTTATGACTCCTGTATAATTCCTTCACTTTTTTTGGCAAAACTAATCAAATATATATTTGTAATATAAATACACAGATTATTTTTATGTATATTCTATATATGTATTATTACATCCCATTTTTATTGCTAGTAGTACGTCTCTTTATTTATTACTAACAGAGTACCAAATATGTACTTTAGTGCTTTGCTTTTTTTTATTATCAATATATCTGAAAATCACTTCATATAGCTCACAGAAAATTTTATTATTCTTTTTGCAAATTTATAATATTTCATTGTGTGACTTTGCCAAAGTACATTTGAGTTGTTTTGCTATTACAGAAAATGCTGCAATAAAGAACTTATGCTTATGTTTTTGCATATTGTTGGAGCTGTATATTCAAACAGTACATTGTTGAGCCAAAAAGTGAATGCATATGTAATCTTAATTATTGTAAAATTATGTTCCATGGGTTTTACCATTTTGAACTCCTAAGAGCAATGTATGAGAGTTCCTTTCCCCAAAAGGAAATGGATAACCAGCTTAGCAAAAAGATAGTGTTGTCAAGCTTTTGAATTCTTGCAAATTATATGTGAGAAATACAAGTCTCATAATGTGAGAAATTTCAATATTTATATTTATTTTTGTATTATGTGAAATTAAGCATAATTTCCTTGTGTTTGAAGGGAATTTATATATATTTTTATATATACAAACAAAATACATAAAGTTATAAAGTTAAATATATATATGACTTTATGTATTTTGTAATATATATATATATATATATATATATATATATATATATATATATAGCTTTATGTATTTTGTTCATTACTTAACTTTTTTGATCCTTTACACTGGTTTCAGAATTTTTATATATGAAAAATATTTCCTCTTTACCTATAATATGCATTTCAACACTTACTTCCAAATTTGTCTTTTGTCTTTTGAATTTAATATGGGTTTGTGTGTGTGTGTGTGTGTGTGTGTGTGTGTGTGTGTGTGTGTGTATGCTTTGCCATGGTAGGTTTTCAATGTAGTTTATCATATTTTTATTTTATTGCCTCTAGATTTTGAGTGTTAATTAAAAATCATTTCACCATATATAGGTTAAAAAGGGATTCTTCCGAGTTTACTTCTAGTATCTATATGGTTTCCTTTTTCACATTCAGATCTCTTATATATTTGGAGTTTATTTGGGGGTAATGGTGTAAGGCATGGATTTAATTTTATCATTTTTCCAAATTATTACCTTATTGATCCATTATTATATTTTAAAAGTTCATTTTTTACTCAGTTATGTATAGTCACATTTTTAATATCATAAATCTCTCTAAGGAGTCTATTTCTCATTTGTGTGTTTTGTTCCAATTGCGAATTTATTCATTGTACTAGAACTACAGTCTTAATTACCAGCTCTTTATAAAATGTTTTAATATGTATAAAGTTAATTATCTCTAATCACCCTTATTTTTCAAGATTTTCCATAGTATATTTATGTATACTTATGTTTACTCTACCAAGAGAACTGCAGAATCAGTTTGTTGGTGTCAGAAAAAGACATTGATCTATTTATTAATATCACATTAAATTTGTACATCAGCTTAGGTAGAATTGATGTATTCATGATGTTGTGTTCTCATATCAAGAACAAGGGATGTTTTTCCATGTTTAAAGTACACCTTTGTGGCTTTGAGTAGTGATTTGAAAATTTTATTACACAGATTTTACACATTTCTTTCTAAATTTATTCCTAAGTTTCCATCAGCTTTATTACTATTATAGTTTTCCCTTTACTTAAATCTTCAAACTCATATATGAATGCTACTTTAGTGATTTTTTTATTATTGAATTTAATTTTCTAAGTATATTACTATTTATATCATTTGCATAAATAAAGATCAATATGATCTTTTATTTATATGGAATAACATCTCCAATACAGTGTTAAAGAGGAATATGTTAACTTATCTTAACTTGTACTTACAATGTTACGTAGTAAAGAAAATATTATACATTCTTGTTTTCTTTTTTACCTTCATAAGAATGTCTCTAATGTTTCCTCATCAATTGTATACTACATATATCCCCATTAACTATATAATATATACTTATATATGTGTTTGTGTCTATAGGTGTCTGTGTATGTGAGGATGTCTATGTGTCTATGTGTATATGTTAAAATGTGAATATATATTTTAAAGAAGGCTCTGTCTCAGCTTCTCTCTCTCTTTGTATATATATGGATATACAGATATGTGTGTAGAGTGTGTGTATATTCCAGAAAATCTCATTTGAATGTTTTTATGAGAAAGGAGTAAATTTTGTAACAGAAATTTTAAAATTTATTCACATTTATTATATGATTGCTTTTCTTAGGTCTAAGATGAATTATGTTAATGGATTTCTAAAACTAAGTCATTTTTGTTCTTAGACTAAACTCCACTAAATCATTATGTTTTATATTTTAAGTCACTTTATTGGGTGTTTACTCAAATTTCATTTAAAATTTCTATATTCACAAATGAGATAAGTTTATTGTTTTTTTGCTACCTTCATCATAGTTAGATATTAATATTAATATTATATTAATAGGTATTAATATTATATTAATATATATTAATATTATAATTAATATCTAGATGTTATTATAATTTCAACATTCCTCTTGGAAGTTTCACATATAATTTATTGTGCTTTACTGTATTTGTTAAGCTACATAGGAAGTTATGTAGCATTGAGATTAACTGGCCTGTGAATGCACCTAGGCACAGTGTATTTTTGATAGGATGGTTCATTAATACATTTCTATATTTCTTCCCTAAGAATAGGTCTAATTCTTGGACTAATTGAACTGACCAGGGTCAATTCGTAATTAGAATTTTCTTAGTAAATTATCCATTTTTTTTATTTGCCAAGTTTCTTACATGAGGTTGTATAAAATAGTCTCATGTTTTCTAATTTTCCTGTTTCAATGCTTATTTCCCCTTTGATAATTATTATTTTATATTTTTGTCTTTTTTTTCTTATATTTTGTCTTCTTTTTTTCACTAGCTGGTGACTATTTTGTTAATTTTTTTCAAAGAACCATTATTTTGCTTTATTCATTAGTTCTAGACCTTATTAATGTTTGCTCTAACTTGGTTATATTCTTTTTACTGCTTTTGGTTTATTTTTCCCCCAACTCTTAAGTTTCAAATTTCATTTACTTGTCTTCATTATTTATGATATTGATATAAGTACTTAAAGCTATGAATTGCATCCTGTTTACTGCTTATAGTGTGTGTTATATAATCTAATAAGTTGTGTTTGAAAAGCATTTTTGAAGAAAGTCTGTAATTTCAGTTTTTAGTTTTCAATAGAGTTATTCAATATTTAATTGGAAGAGCATTTGATTATATGCTAATTCGGATGTTCAATATTTAGGAAAATCTTTTCTAATAACAGCCTATACGTGTTTGTATTTTCTGTTACATGGAAAATATAACAACATCCTTCTGTGTGTGTTTATGTGCATGCATGCACACATATCACATATTTAACAACGCCAATGATTAGCTTGGCAGTATCATATAATGGCATAACCATTATAATTTCACAGCTCTATGTCGAATTGGCTTAACAGTGTCTCTTAAGTAGGACTTGGTTTTTAACTTGCCCTACAGAGCTTAACACAATGTTGCACTTATCAGGTATAATATATTGTTAAAAATAATATATTTTTTAAAGTAATGAAAGATCATTTCAAGGAAGGTTATATTCAATCCCAGCTGTGCTATTTGAGAATTTAGGCAAGCTATCTGAATTCATAAAACTGAAACTAATTTCTTCATCTATTAATTTGTAGATTTATTAGATAAGCAACATCATCAGCTTAACTTTTAGAATCTAAAATTCTCTATTTATTACTTGAGCCTTTGGTAAGTGATATATATGGATATAAAAGCAGTTTAACATACATAAGAAGCCTTTTAAACAATTGTTTTCATTTGCCTGTATCTCAAATTAGCAGTGCTTGTTTACATGAACAAGACAGGGACAAAGAATATCCAGCTGGTACTAAACCTCACTTAAACACTGGTTTCAACTTTATTTCCAAATGACCTTTGAAATCTGCCAAAGAACAGTGAAATTGACTGAAAAGAGACCCAACCCCTCCTCCCTCTATAACTTTTCAGAATTGTTCATAAAAAAAAAATGACACTGCAGAAAAAGTTAAAGGATGGGAGATGTATAGGACAATAAATCTATGAGATGAACTTTTAAATTTGGCTTGGGATGATTTAGGACTGACCATGATTAAATTTATGGGAAAGAATATGATTGCTTAAAAATCATAACCCTGAATTCATTATGTACTAGTAAATGCCCAGATTTCAACATTATTATTAATCTTTGACAAATGATTTCTTTTTTAAACCTAAATCATTTTAACTTTTCTGTACTACTGCTTCCTGAAACAATTATCTTCAATGGCGTCTATGTTTACAAGTCAGTGGTGGTTTATCCCAAACCCCATTGCTACACATCATCTCCACTGCTAACACCCAGGTCCATCTTGCTCTCCTCCTCTTTTTACTGAATTACTGAAAACACGCAATGGATCCTCCTGTTTTGGCCCTTGTTAGAATCTCTAGCTTTTTTCCGTAATGCAACCATACTCATTTGTTAAAATTGAAACCAGACAGATCATCTACATCTTTCAGAACCCCACAACAGAGTCCCTTCTCTTTCAGAGTAAAAGTGTAAAACCTTCCAATTCCTACCAGGCATATGTGATTTTAGCCCAACTGTTTTCTAACCACATCCTCTGCTATGGTCTCCCTTGCTTGTTCTGTACCAGCCACGGTGATGTGGTGTTTCTTCCCTTTCCCTTTTCAAGCACTGTCCCATCTCATGGCATTTTCACTTGCGGTTTCCTCTACCTAGAACGCTATTTACAGATACATGCACATGGTACATGATGCTCCCTCACCCCTTTAAGGTCCTGCTTAAATGTTCCCTTGATATGTAGGAGCTTCCCATACCATTAAAATCTAATAGCAACACCGTCTCCTCTACCTCTGGGAAATTTTTCCCTCTAGCATTTACACAAACGACCTTATCATTCCCACTTCCCTTTTGCTTATTTATTTTCGTTGTCTGTTTGCGGGAATTTCTGGAGTCCCATGGAGTGAGACAATTTTGTTTTGCTCACTAGTATATCCCCAGTGTCTAAAACTGTGCCTGACACTAGTATGCACTCAAATAAACAAATAAAAGTTGAACAAATGAACATGTAAAAGAAATTCAACTGCAGACTTGGTGATTTTGTTTGCAAACCAGCAAAAAACCAGTGCAACAAGAAGTAGGTCCTCTGCTGTGAAATGTGTTCTCCCTTTAGGCATTAACCCTGAAATTAATCGTGCCCACCCTGAAAATGTCAGCTATTACCTTGTCCACTTGACACATCACATTTTGGAATTTGGGAGCAGTAGCCAACTCGGATGTTTGGATCAGTGGTAAAACACCAGGGTGACTCAGCTCCATCTGGATTTCGGCAAAAATTTTCTCGTAGGTCCCTATTGAGAATAAGCGCGTTAATGCAAATTGCCTGAGTTCTTACAAATGGGGAAACAAGCGCTATTACATTTCTAGAATCCCCGAATGCATGCATGTTTATAAACAGAGTTCTAAGTTTTAGATTTAGGAGAGTTATAACAATTTAGAATTCAGTATACACAACTGACACCGCCCATATGACTGAAATAAAGGCTGTCAGAGGTCAGTATTCTTTTCATGCCACAGGCCTGGACTTCCATACAAACACTACTGCCTCATGAAAGGGAAAAATAGCACCACCTCATTTTTCTTACTCATTCTCAACGCCTGGACTCTCAACTATTATAATTTGTAAACACTGGCCTATTATTTTTACGTTTTCACGGCCGGTATATAATGTAGAAACAACATGTATCTCTCATTTAAAATGAAAGTTCTACCTATCCAAACATTTGACACACACACACACAAAAACACAATAGCTTTCATTTTCTTGAATTCTGTATTCCTTTGATTTAATTTGCTGCATACATTTCTTTCCATTCCAGAACGCTGCTTTATTGATTTATAAAAGTGATCTCAAATCTTATAAATCTTATAAATCTTATAAAATCTTATAAATATTTCTGTAAAACATTCTCTTAATTCTATAGAAACCCTAACTGTTGGAGAAATCGTCAGTGTATTGCATAGACATCCTTTATGTTAGCAGTGATTTAATAGACACTTAAAGTGCTTAATCAGGAAAAAGTCTATATTAATATTCCCTATATATAAAAGAATTTTACCTTAATATAAGGTTCACATTACATAAGACATGTAATTTATGGTTTGCTCTCCCAAGCAAATGCTCTCAAATTTGAAGCAAACATGGGCTTTCTCTTTAGAGATGCCCTGACAAATAATTTAACAAGATTAATATTCAATCTATTGGAAACTGCATTCTTTGTATCACTTAGGTCCAATCAGAAGTACAATTTTAGTAATCTTCATGTTCACCATTAGAAACACAAGTTTTTTGTTGTTTTTTTTTTTAAGGAAGAAACTTGAGTTCAGTTATAAAACCAACAAGTTAGTAGGTTATCTAGTCAAAATAGGTCCCGATACAAACTGGGTTATGTAAGATCGTGAGAACAGTGATCGCTAATAGCCAAAGCCACTGCATAGCAAGCGATCATAGTTACAACCCTTATTAAAGCCATTAGCCTTCTTATGAAATGATAAAATTATTATGAAGAAAATCTTTTATTTCTGTTAACCAATTTATACTTATATTTTAAAAATTTGTGCCAGTATAAAATATGCGCATTGAGTTTTACATAATTTTACACAAATTTGCTCTTTTAGATGAAAAATTGCCTAGTTAAATTCTTTTGAGTATTTGTACATACACAGTTTCTTACTTGAGTATTATCACCAGTCATTAGAAATTAACAAAATATGTGAATGGCATGGACACTGTCTCCTTTGTGCCTCTTAACTAATCTCTTCTCATTCTCTTTGCTTTCTCTACTTTGGTATTTACTTCTGAGGTGTGAAACACATGGGTCAGGAGCAGAGAGAATTACTCTGAAGTAAATGAGGGAAGCAAACCCACAATGACAAGTAAACATTTGTTATTATAAAATAATGAAAAAAATATTTATGTTTTTACTATCTAAGCAAATACATTAAATTAGCTAAAACAAGCAACGAACCTATAAAATATCTCCTCTCTCCAGTGGATGGGCCAACTCATGCTCATAATTCTCCATCTTGAAATGTTAAGCTCTCTTATTAAAAGCCAATTACATAAAGCCAATATATGTTATTTATAGGTGCTATTTCGGCAAAGCCACTATGAATGGCACGTGTGTTATAAATTTCAAAAGCAATCATTTTATGTTCCTCATAACAAGGTGGACAATTTAAAAACACATGGCATTGTGGCTGTTCTGTCCAGCAAAAGTCAAGCGGTGAAAAAAAGCAGCCATGGAGAAGGCACATAGTGGCAATATAATTGATATTCAAGGGCAGTTTCTTTGGCTTGATTCATCTAAATAATTGTTTTACTTTCCCACTCTTTAAAGGGAATCTAGAAACAGCAGAAAACATTCATTTGAGACTTTAAAAATAATATTTCTTCAAGGCCGAAAACACATCAGTTTACAATGTTGATTGAAATGAAGGCATGCCTCTTTTTGTAAAAGAAAAAAAAATGTAATCTCCCCTAAAATTAATGTGAAATTTTAAGAAGGCACTAGCTTGAAACTTGGCTGGCTATCATTATCCTTAAATGAGTTATGAAATGTACCTGCAAAAACAAAGCTGTGATCAGAAACCTAGAGGTGCATTTTCCAAAATATGGTACTTCAACTATCGGATTCAAAACTCACCTAGAGTGCTTATTAAAATGCATATTTGAGGTCCAAATCTCATATCTAAGGAATCAAAATATCTGCGTGGATGAATCTGCGTTTTAACTCCTGATTATCTCTAGGCACACTAAAGTTTAAGAATTACTAACACAGGAATTATTAGAGTCACCATTCTTCCTCGTTTCCTGAGAGCCTGCTGAAATTTATATGTGCCTAATATACTCACTTGCACTTGAAATTTTCAGGAGTTATGTCATGCTGGTGAGGGTACTGGGAATCCCAACGCTGACATGGAACTCCATTCCAGATGGAGTTGATGGTGCCCCGGTAACCTTCTCCTTGACCCTGAATGCATTCAGTTGTTTCCATAGGCACATCTGTGTCATTCATAGTACTGTGAGCTAGTGGTAAAAACAGCATTAAACTTAAGTACAATCTTTAAATCTTTCATCCATCTCTTAATGTTCTTTTGCATATGGATTACTAAGGTATTCTGTCACATAGGTTTTTATAATAATTGAGTAGAATATTATTTCAGTTATCATTATTGCTCTCTCACTCAGCCTAAAGGAGTGAGTTAACATGGTGGACTCAACTATAGAATTTCTCTGCTCATGAAACAGAATATTCTAGGAGCGGCTGGGCAGCTCAGTAGGTTAAATGTCCAACTTTGGCTCGGGTCATGATTTTGCGGTTTGTGAGTTCAGGCCCTGCATCAGGCTTTATGCTGACAGCAAGGAGCCTGGAACCTGCTTCAGATTCTGTGTCTCCCTCTCTCTGCTCCTCCCCTGAGAGCATGCATGCTCTCTCTCTCTCTCTCTCAAAAATAAATAAACATTTAAAAAAAAAGAATATTCTAGCTTGACTTTATCTAGACTAGTTTGAAAGAACGTCATCTAATAGCACCTAAATTTCCTGATTCTGTCTATTCATTCATTAATATTAGATGTACAATCTTTCTATTTATTAATTTTTATATATTTTATAATCACTTTTCCTACTTTAGAAATTGAAAAATATCTATGAGTACTATCGTGAACAATCAGGGAAATTAAAAAGCACTATGCTGTAAGTTTGGTCATAAAAAAAGTAAGAAAGGGAAAAGTTGATCTACAGAGCAGTTATCTTTTAAAAAATCAATTTAGGTGGCTCAGTTATTAAGGGTCTGACTCTTGATTTTGGCTCAGGACATGATCTCATAGTTTGTGAGTTCAAGCCCCATGTCAGGCTCTGTGCACACAGCGTGGACCCTGCTTGGGATTTTCTCTCCCTCTTTCTCTCTCTCTCTCTGCCCATCCCCCGCTTGCTCGCTCTCTCTCTCTCTCTCTTTCTTTCAAAACTAAAATTGCTTAGTGTTGACACTGTTTTAAGTCAATTTATTGTTATTAATATCTCCATTCCAAGTTTATTTTCATTCAAATACTAAAATAGTGTATTTTTGAAAAAATCTTTAAAGGCATTTTACTTCCGTATGTCACTATAACTAACATATGCTGAATAGACAGTATTTCTGAAATGGCTATACAATTGTTCAGAAAATTAGTTTGTTTAAATACATACAAAAGTTGGTAATGGCATTAACCACTGTTCTCCTCCAGTATAATAAATATATTCTAAGCTATGTTAATGTTTTAATCAATTTGTTGGCATTAAAAGAAGTCAGTTGTTCCTAGGCAGATTTATTTCATGCTTTTTTCCTAGTCCAAATATAATGCTTACCACATTCCATGCAGATCATAAAAATCTCAGTAACAAAGTATAAAAAGTACAAAATTAAAATTTCACTAATTTTAATTCAATAGTGAAACTGAAAATATTTAAGGAGCAACTAAAATCCACACACCTTCTCAAAATATCATGAAAATGTTTATGGTTTAATAGAGTAAAGTAATGTAAACTCCTCAGTTTCCTTTACAATCTAAATGGTCATTAATGATGCTTCTGGATAAAACTCACATTGCCACACTCTACAACAGCTTCGGATTTGAATAAATATCTTTGATTCATACATTCTGGAATTATATATATAATTTCTCAAAAGAATTCAGAATTAGACGTGTCTTCAGAGGCTAAGGGTGTCTATAAAAAGTTCCATATTTAATAGTGTAAATTCTTTTTAAATGGCTCCTCAAATTTATTTAAATTTATTTATTTCTTACAAATAATCACCACCTTATGGGACTTAATGTTTTATTTCATTGAGTTCCATGCAAACTAAGTGGAGCCTCAGTTTGGCGTTATTCTATGAAACTCCGTGAAAAAGGAGGAAGATTAATTAGTGACCACTTCAACCATTCGACTAGGTTGTATAAACAGATTTCCATGAATTGCCCTTCTAATAACAGTTCTTTTTAAAATACGCTTTTATTTATTATGTATCTCTTCCACACTTTTATTTTTTATTTTTATTTTTTTAAGTTTATTTATTTTGAAAGAGAGACAGAGAGCCAGAAGGGCAGAGAGAGAGAGAGGGAGAGAGAATCCCAAGCAGGCTCCACTAGGTCAGCATGGAGCCCGATGCAGGATTCAAACTCACCAACTGTGAGATCATGACCTGAGCAGAAATCAGGAGTCAACGCTTAACCAGCAGAGTCACCCAGGTGCCCTTTGGCAGCTTATATATCTACTTTAGGGAATAAAAAATTGTCTCAGAAATACCTTAAATTAAAAGGAACTTGAAATGGAGATAAGTAAAATGTCCAGAGATTGATCTGTAAAGTGGTCATTGAGAGTTGATTTCTGAGAATTAATATATACTGATATTGGTAACATACAGTAATTCAGGAAGAATAAAAATTATTGGCCTGGAAGAAATGACTTGTATAGAAAAAGTGCTACTTAACCAAGTCCTTTATGATTTCAATATTAAAGCTATTTGATGGCATAGACAGTAAGATGGATTGTATACATCCTCAGGAACTATATTTTATCAAAAGAAATACCAACAAGTAACTGTATTTCTGATTATTTGAGTTAACTGTTAAATGAGTTGAGAATACTGAGTTGGGGGGAGGGGGCACATCTTTAAAAGGTGATAACTTTAGACAGTTAAAAAGTCAAGCTGGTACTGACATATTTTATATCTAGTTACAAAACTATGATGTGAAAAAAGACAAAAACAAATGTCTCCAGAGACCCATCAATTCATTAGCTTAACATTTTAAGAAGAAAAGTTTTTAATCCCCACCTGTTGGGCACAAGTTCCTGGGAAACAAACTTGTGACTTCAGGATGCCCAACCCAGGCCACGGCAGTAAAGTCAGAGTTAGGGCACAGAACAAAAGTACTTCAACTGCTCTTCTCAGAGACCTGATTGCCTGTCTTGCGTACTTTACTGTCTTGCTTTCCTATGTATTTGTGTGTGTTTGGTTTTATTTATTACTGTCCCATTTTTCTCAAATGTTACTCTAACATCGTGAATATGTAATCAAAAAACCCAAACTTGACGATTTTCAATGTCAATCACACCTGCCTTTGCTTAGGTATGTGTCCATCACATCTCACTGAGAACATAGCTAGAGGCTGAGCCCATCAGAAATTACCAAACTCTGCTCCTTGGACACTACGATATCAATATAAGATTAAAAACAAATATAATTTCTAGAATGTGTTATTAGACAAGAATAATTGGATCATCAATTTTTTTCATAAATACCTTTGTGAAGTGACATTTTGTAGAAATAACACATGACAGTTAAAATTTGAAACCATACATAGAGACTTAATGTCAAAACAATTTTAATTGAACTTTTTTTATAAAAGGGGAGATAATTAAATAAATATTATCATAATTCATGAGGAACTCAATACCTAGAAAATTCAATGAGTAACCATATGTTCATGTTTAGAAGATATTAACAGGATGGGATACTTGGGTGGCTCTTTAGGTTTAGCGCCCCACTCTTGATTTCAGCTCACATCATGATCTCACAGTCCGTGCATTCAAGCCTCAAGTCAGGCCCCACGTTGACAGTGTGGAGCCTTCTTGGGATTCTCTCTCTCTCTCTCTCTCTCTCTCTCTCTCTCTCTCTCTCCCCCACTCCTCCCCTGCCCCACTCATGCACACACTCTCTCAAATAATAAATTCAAAAAACTTTAAAAAAAGAAAATATTAAGAGGAATCATAAAATTTTAAAGCTAGTCGAAGATGGAAATTTTCCTAATTTGAGGGAAAAGTTTTCAAATTTCAAAAACCCTAAGTAAAAAAAAAAAAAAGACTCCTTGAATAAGAATATTGTGGATATTGTGGAAGACATTTCACTGCTGATTCATCCACTAAAATCTCAGTGTCAAGTTTAGAGACCTAATTGTTGGTACTAACTTTGTACCTCAACTGCAAAGTTTCCTCAAAAAAGATTTAATTAAAGATTCTTTCACTTTTAAAAGTAGCAATCAGGGGCGCCTGGGTGGCGCAGTCGGTTAAGCGTCCGACTTCAGCCAGGTCACGATCTCGCGGTCCGTGAGTTCGAGCCCCGCGTCAGGCTCTGGGCTGATGGCTCGGAGCCTGGAGCCTGTTTCCGATTCTGTGTCTCCCTCTCTCTCTGCCCCTCCCCCGTTCATGCTCTGTCTCTCTCTGTCCCAAAAATAAATTAAAAAATGTTAAAAAAAAAAAAAAAGAAAAAAAAAAAATAAAAGTAGCAATCATAAAATCCTCATTTGGACAATTTTGTTGAACAGTTTTTTTTCTAAACTTCCATTAGTATAATTTAAAAACTTTGATATAAATTTAAGGAGCCACCAAATACTCAAAGACAGTGTTAGTTAAAATGAGTAAATAAAACCCACAATTTTGGATTTGTTGTAAACAATGTGGATTATTTAACAGATTCTAATTTGGAAGTGGAAACTCAAACCTTTGGAAATTACAGAAATTACTGCACATTAATAAAAATACAACATAGTACAGAATAAATATAACTTTTCATTAGGCCTTTCTATGGACTGAATATTTATGTCTCCCCCAAATTCATATGTTGAAATCCTCATCATAAATGTCATGGTATTAGGATGTGGGGTCTTTGGTAGGTGATTAGGTCATAAGGGCAGATGCCTCATGAATGGGATCAGTGCCCCTATAAAAAAGACACCACAGAGTTCCCTCACCCCTTCCACCATGTGAGGAATCTTCTAGTACTTTGATCTTTGACCTCTCAGCCTCCAGAACTGTCAGAAATAAATGTCTGTTGTTTATAAGCCACCCAGTCCATAGTATTCTGTTATAACAGCCCGAACTAAGACAGGCCTCAACAAGACATAAAAAAAATATAATTAATAGTATTCTTTTTGTTTACTTTTGTTTTAATAAGTATCCATAACTTTGAAATATATACCTCAAGCAATTTGATGGTTATGATTTTAACTGCAAACTAGCAGTATTGAGATAATATTTTTCTTCAAAAAGTGCTCTCTGAAGTTAGTGAGTCTGTATTTATCCCATTCGACATTCAACTGCTAAAAGTGCCTTCATAAAGAAAAGCTATATAATTCTGGTGAAAATAGATATCATAGGCCAAAAAAAGATATATTAGTACAACAAGGTAACTAAATAATTTTCACCACTAAATAGGAGTTATTATGAAATTCCATACAGCTGTTGAACACATATTATCTGATGAGGATCATGTGAATGATTTTTCATAGACCATTTAACTGTAATATAAATGTTCCTTCTTTATTGCCTACGTACATATTTCCTACTCAAACAAGATGAATTATTCCTGAACTGTAATAAAATAGAGTCCTTTACCTGTCCTACTGTATAAATACCAAAACTTGATGCAAAAACAAAACAAATGTTTCATGCCAGTTGATTTGGAAAAAGCTATTATATTTTGGGAAAGCTAGTCCTCTAGACTTAATACTTTATAACATGGGACCTGAATAAGGGAAGATTTTGAGGTCTCCCGTGGCCAAAGTGGTAAAGAAAAGAAGCACAGAAACGTCCCTAAATATCAGCTGCAGTTGATCAAGTTTAGCCAAGGCAACATGTTTATATCTTCATATATACAAACATGTTTTCAATTTCGTGTCTACCAAGCACACTGAAAAATCCGAGAAACTCACAAATAAGAGAGCTCCTCACAAATAAAGCATTTTTTTTAGGTGTGCCTGTGGTGGCCACCCTTTGGAAGCACATGTAAAGATAGTTGTATGATCTTTCATGACCTATGAGTGAAGAAATGTTTTTTCTTTGATGATTGACATAAAGTTTTCTGTTTGGAAATGCTTTTTATAAAAACAACATTGACTACTGAAATTTTGCACTGTTCTTTTACAACATAATCAAATATAATGGGTGCCTCTTGGAACATTAATTTCACTTTGCTGGTATGGATGTGTTATGATCTGATTGCTATAATATCTGGTGGGGACTTTAAGGTTTGAATAGATTTTCTGAGAGAATGAACATTAACTGTTATGTGATGCTTGGGACAGACATCCTGCCACCCAACAGAAAGACCACTAGAATAAGATGACAAATAATGAATCTGATCCATTTTCTCTGTGGAAGACTCGCTGA
This sequence comes from Neofelis nebulosa, assembly GCF_028018385.1. NCBI lineage: Eukaryota > Metazoa > Chordata > Mammalia > Carnivora > Felidae > Neofelis > Neofelis nebulosa. Next base: position 83,790,867 of record NC_080785.1, on the reverse strand, counting down.
GTTTTTGTCGAGAAACTTCAGAGCCCTGATGGAGGTCTGTGAGAGGCAACTGGAGAATACAAGTGCACATGCATATTACAGACAGCCATGCACAGAGTTCCATAAGCTTTCCATGAAGGATAAGTAAACCCTGACATTTACAGTCCCCCTTCTCCCCCAAAATCTAGATATCCCAGTGGTGATACACTGTTGCTTTGCCTATAGCTAGGAGCAAGTTGCTCCACAGGCCATTGGACAAATACCTCATTATTCCTTGGAATACTTCTGCACAACCCACTTCTATTCCCACTTCAGCTACTGAAGAGCAACTGAAACATAGGATTTACTTTATGGTGGTCCCTAGAGATTGGGAACAGTGTGTAAAGCTATTCTCCCATCAACAGACTTGTGCTCTTTGGTCCGCAAATGGCAGGATCAGGCTCAATGAAAATTTAAAGAGCTTCTTGTTTTAAAATTGACATGGGAAAGTAGTATAAAGACTCCAAAGTACAAACCTCAAATTGCTTGCACGTTTGCTTTCCCTATGAGCCTAGAATTCCTATCTGAAACTTTTCTTTGGACTTTATCCAAGCCTTTACTGGTATAAAATGCTCAAGAGACAAGACTTTCACGAAAGGTCTTCGGTTCTATACTCTTATTCCTTAGAAGATGACTTGAAAAAGACCTCCAAGTATAAGATCTTTCCCCTGAGAAAGGGTATTGATGGCATTGTTTTTGTCTGACTCAGAATACAATGAGATTTCATTTCTATGAATCTCTGTTCTAGCCTTGGATAAAATAACAAGTTCTGAGAAATAAACAGCTTTCTTTAAGAAAGAAAATAATGTGCTAACATTCTTTTCCAAACATATAAACACACTCAATTTTACAAGGTTAGATATTCTCTTAAAACCACACCAATGTAGATTGATTACTAGAAGGAAGAATTCTTTTTATTTATTGTCAAACACACCTGTATTAGTCTGCTTGGGCCACCATAACAAAATACCACAGACTTAAAAACAACTGAAATGTATTTCTCACAATTCTGGAGGCTAGGAAGTCAAACATTAAGGTGCCAGCCAAGTTGGTTTCTAGTGAGAGTAACTTCCTGGCTTGTAGATGGCCACATTCTCGCTGTGTGCTCATAAGCAGTAGAGAAAGAGAGAGAGAGAGAGAGAGATCTCTTACTCTACTTATAAGGCCACTAATCCTATCAGATTGGGGTCCCACACTTGTGATCTCATTTAACCTTAATTACCACCTAAATGCCCTATCTCCAAATACTGTCACACTGAAGATTAAGGCTTAAATGTATGAATGTGTGTGTGTGTGTGTGTGTGTGTGTGTGTGTGTGTATGGCAGGGGGTGGGTGCATAGTTCAGTCTATAACAATACTTTGAATAGAAATCTTAGCTATCAAAGATCTGCATAGGTAACATTTCTGAAATGGAGAGTTGTTTCATAGGTATAATGTTTTAGTTACGCAAAATGAGTAAATTATAGAGACCTAGAGATCTGAACAACATAGTACCTGTGGTTAACAGTGTGACACTGTATACTAAAAAAAAAAAATGTTGAGAGTAGATCTCAAGTTAAATGTTCATACACATACATTAAAAAAAGGAGAGTAATGGCAGGAAGAAGTTTTGGAAATCATTGATATGTTTATTACCTTGATTGTGGAGATGGTTTCATGGGTATATGCATATGATCAAATCCATCAAATTGTATACATTAAATATGTACAGTTTATATTAATTGCACCACAGTAAAGCTATTAAAAATAAATAAAATGGCTCTGGACACATATGCGTTTAGAATTTTTAAAAAAAGAAGAAAATGGAGGAGAAAAATAAGGCAAAACATGACAAAATATGTCTATTTTTTGGTAAAGAAAAAGCCCTCCAGACAACTAACAACAAATGAACAAAAGTATCTCAGGGAAGCATGAAACCTCAGGATGAGTTCAGGATGAGTTGATAGGAAGAAAGCATTAAATAAATCATGCATGGCAATATCTGAGAAAAGCTAAGTTGTCATATGAAAATCTAGAAGCATAAAAGACATTCCAGGAGACACACACACACACACACACACGCACGCACAAACACACACAAATGAAAAACTACCACTATATAGGAATGTAACATTCATTCATTCAACAAATGCTTGTTAAATCCCTGTCTTGTCTAAGGCAATGTGCTGACCCAAAAAGAGACATGATCTGTGTTTTGATGGAGCTTACAAATTTTGATAGAGCTATTAATCAAATAATTTCAAAAACAAATGTAAAGACAAGGCTCTGAGAAGCACATAGGAGAGGTTTATTATGGTATAAATATATACTAAGGAATTTGACCAAGTCAGAGAAGTCAGATGAAGAAATGCTAACTGAGGAAATAGTAACTGAGTGGAAATTTCAGCAATTAGTAGCTGTCAACTGGGTGAAAAAGAATAAAAAATTTTCAAGGCAGAGAAGAAGTTAAGAGTGAAGGAAATATAAATGAGAATATAGAAAATATGAAGCATAGGAAGTAAGCTATTCTGGCTGGAATAGAGAACCTTGGAGAGAAATGTGGTAGTATATGAGGTTAGAGATATGGGTAGGGAAGTAAAAGATGGTTTTGTTTTGTCTTTGTTCTAAGGTAGAAGGAAATCATTGAAAGGTTTTTAACTGGTGTGTGTGTGTGTGTGTGTGTGTGTGTGTGTGTGTGTGTGTGTTGCTAGGGATGGGAAATGATAAACTCAGATTTTTATATCATTCTGTTTGTAGTATGAAGAAGGGATTGAAGGGAAAAACTAGTGAATATGGATTCATCTCCTTTCAGAAGGCAATTTAAATATTCAAGAAGAAAAATAACACTAATGGAAAAAGGAGAGAGTGAAATGGTTAGATTTGAGACGTATATACAAAATAAAATTGACAGTGGTGGGTCAAATGTGAGGAGTGAAGGAAAGATCATGTCTAGGATCATTCTAGGTTTTTGAACCTTAGATGTAATGGTGGTATCAGTCATACAAAAGAGAGCTTGAAAAGCAGACTAGACCATCCTACAGGATAAAAGAAGAAAATCAGAAAAAGGTGATAGATGATAGAAATCTCCAACCAGGTGATTTGCTCTTGGTGAGAACTGGAAAACAATTTGACCATCCAACAGGTATATGCTAGTTAATGTATATCCTAATGGAACCACATCAGCCTTACAGGTCTGACATGTAGCAAAAAAGCTGTTTGCAGAGGAACACCTGGGGTTCCAGAGGTCCTTTGGGAGATCTCGGAGATCAAAACACTCTATTAGGACAATTCTAACATGTCATTTGTGTTTTATACAGTGAAATTCCTAGAGCACTTGAGGTTTAACGTTCCAGAAAACTGAATGCAAAAGCAAATGCAAAACACAAAGCCATCTTCTAATTAAGGTATCAATTGAAGAAATTTGCAAAAAATCTGAATTTGCAGAAAATCTAAAACACTGCCATTGTTCTCCCTATTTTTCTGACAAATATAGTTTTCATTTTAAATATGTTGTATTTATTAGCATCCAATGAGCTCGTCACTATTTTAATGAATTAATATTCTTTAAATTTACATTTTAATTTCTAATGCAGTACATATAGATTCGTATAGCTCACATACACAATTTGGGGCTCTCAATAATGGTAAAGAATGTCAAGATATCTTCGGTCCAAGAAGTTTCTGAATAACTGATTTAAATAATCAAGAAGATTTTCTATGACAATCAACCAAATTATAGCTTTTCAATTGCCAGAGAAGTATTTTCACTTCAGAAAAATATAATTAGTCCCAACAAATATTATTATTTCTCTCTAAAAAGCAGTGAACTAATCTATGGAACTGTTATTCAGAACATAAAGTTATTATAGTGGAAAACCATAAGAAAATCAGAATTTCACTCAGGTATTATACAGGACTCCCAATCTTGTTATATATTTGCAATGTCTAAAGTTCCATATACTTGGAAATCTGTTAAAAGTTATATAGCCAGGTAGAACCAGAAGTGGATAGTGCAGAGCAAAGATCACTCTGTGGAATACATGTGAAAGATGGTCATGGAATTTTTAAGGGAGAAGATTGATAAAGACACCCACTAGCCCCTTCAAGCCGCCATTTTAGAATTCACTTATATGCAGTTCTGCTCACTCAACTCAGAGTTTCTCAGGATAAATTGGTGAAATGATTCCCCTTATGGGACTCAGTGGGCCTACCTCAACATGGCGATGATGGATTTGACCCAAAACTAAATTTGAGTGACACTGACCCCTGGAATGATTGCTTTGCATATGCTCATGTTGCTGGAGAAGAAAGCCCGGTAGAGTAGAAAGAAGACAAAATAGGAGTAAGAAATGGGAAGACATTCAGGGGTGTGGCCACAGAATACTCTCAGAAGCAGTGGGAAAGCATGGACCCTGCTCAAAGGGCTTTGTACAGGGATGTGATTTTGAAGAACTATGAGCACCTGGTCTCTCTGGATGAGGATAACTAACCTCCAGAAGATGGGATCTGCCCTTGAGTTTCTTCATATTCCCTCCTTTAGGAAGTCTCTGCACTGATTGACAGAGATAGAAACCCTATTGACTCAGAAATGGAAAGCTTCATGATGCAGCACCTGGACTTTAAACTTGCCCCTTCAGATGATCTGCCCACTCCATACTACATCACGTGTGGTTCCAGAGCTTAAGTATGATTAAACCTTACGGCAACTTTAAAGTATTCAATTCCCTCTTTTCTACCCCTGTGCTTTTGATTCAGTGATTCTTAGTAGAAAATTAGACATGCACATTATGCTGTTCCCTATGCATTCAGAAGGACATAGTCTATTCATAAAATTTTGAAACCGTTTTTCAGCTTTATTGAGATATTAATTGTCAAATACAACTGTAATATATTTTTAAAATTTTTTTAATGTTTATTTATTTTTGAGAGAGAGAGAGAGAAAGAGAGAGAGAGAGAGAGAGAGAGAGATCATGAGCGGGGGAGGGGAAGAGACAGAGGAAGACACAGAATCCGAAGCAGGCTACAGACTCTGAGCTGTCAGCATGGAGCTCGATGTGGGACTCAAGCTCACGAACCATGAGATCATGACCTGAGCCGAAGTCGGACGCTTAACTGACTGAGCCACCAGGCGTCCCTGTAATTTATTTTTTAAAAGGTATATAGCCAAGATGTTTGTGAACTGTTGCCATTTAGGTAGAAATCGCTTTCTGAGGAACATGGTGCAAAGGTTTACGAGAAGGCCTGTCCCGGCCATATTTGTCAGGTGATGAGCAACATTCATCCTTCACTTTCTGGGATACATACGTCCACTGATTCTAAGATTAAAAGGTTGGGAGCAAAGGGACAGGAACTAATTTGTGGCTCATTCAGCTTTTAACAAATAAAAGGAACAGATAGCAGTCATCAAAACCTTGGCTCCGAAAGGTGTGAATATGCCAATGTCACGGCAATGTCAGCTTTTACTTTACTAGTTCTTGCTAGTGCTCTGAAATTTCATTTTATCATACACCTTGGTGTGTTTTGTTCACTTCTATACGCCCAGAATCTAGAAAAATTTTTGAGGTATGAGAGCTAGTCAGTAAATATTTATTGAATAACTCCTATGCAAAAGGGACCGACAATCTTCTTTGTGTTTTCTGTGTGCTCCCTGGAATTGCTGTTCTGGAGAAGTTTTTTCTGTCACTATTTACTTATGACTTTTCAAGACCTTCAGAAAAGATTGAAGTTGGATGTGCTATGAGCATAGACATCGAGCACCTACATCTCAGCATAAGCAGAACTCAGCTTTCTTATCTTCCTCCTCAAAGTTACATCTCTCTCAAATATGCATCATCTACTCAGTAACTTAGGAAATATGTAAGACTTTGCTCTTTCCCTATCTCGTTTCCCACTATATCCAATTTGTCATTACATATTGGACATTCAGACTCTTCAGTATCATTCACATCCTTCCTCACCTTGTTATGCTCACTGTTTACGGCATTAATTCACATTACTGGCCTGTTCCAATCAGCTCTTATCAGACCCACCTGCCTCCTGTCTCAGCACTCTCCTGCCAATTACTGGAAATATATAGTGATCTTCAGTTGGTGGAGGTGTGTTGGTTTTTGCTTTTGTTTTTTGTATTCCCATTACTAAGAGAATTTTGAAAACAAAAATTTATGTTCTCCCACATGTTTTTAAGTTGACATCCACATTTTTTATGGTAAGTTTAAATAGCTGCAAAAGATCTGATTTCTAGTGTATGTTAACTACTGTCATTTTTACACCAAAATTTTTATATTGCACTTTAAAAAAGATTAATGGAGTGATTTGATATCTACCTGTTCTTGGATAAATGTATATTATCAAACTCTTTTTTTCTTTGAATTAGTATTTCTATTCCACTTTACCCATGGAATGTTATTTGATTTTTTTTTTTACTTTTAACTTTATTTTTTTTTTTTGAGAGAGAGACAGAGAGAGTGAGCAGGGGAGGGGCAGAGAGAGGGAGAGGGAGAATCTCAAGCAGGCTCCACACTGTCAGCATGGAGCCCAATGCGGGGCTCAAACTCAAACTGTGAGATCATGACCTGAGCTAAAAGCAACAGTTGGATGCTTAACCAACTGAGCCACCCAGGTGCCCCTTGAATTTAATGTATTTTATGTTGGAGAGTCTTTTATTCTTAACCCCATCATACTTTTCTCAAAGATTTTTATATTTTGAAATTTATTTAAATTTTTTGTGACCATAGTATTCTAAGGGATAAATACACATGTACCCTACACACACATACGAACACACTTGCACGTATGTATGTATATATTCCAGATAGAGTTGTGTAATTATTAGTAGTACATAAATGATAGGCAGCATGAATATATAGCATTTGCAAAGGTCTCTTTGTTTAGTTTCCCCAAGGTTTTACACCCCAGGACAATGTACCAAAATAAAATTCAGGAAGGATGGGCAGTTTGGTTTTATTCGGGAAAGTAAGAAAGAGTAATTGTGAATGAGAAGGTAAGATTTTGAACTTGACTAACTCCTTAGGAACATGTACATCTCAAGCAGAAGATTTGGGGAAAGAATTAATCTGGAAATAAAAGAGCTAGAATTTGAGCCTCTAAGCTGTCCATGTCCACAGACCCCTTTGAGAGTTTTGTGTTCCCGAGGGCTTCACAGACAGCAGTCTGGAGGCTTCGGTAACCAGCTTATGTTGTACAACAAAAGTGAAGAGATTTTGCAGGTATAAGTCAGGTCCCTAATCAGTTGACTTTAAGTTAATTAAAGGGAGCTTACTTCAAGTGGCCCTGAGCTAATCAGATGAGCTCTTTAAAAGAGTATGTAGAGCTTTAAAATAACTATTGCCCTTTAATTAGAAATTGCCGTTATTGTACATGAATATTCAAGTGGCATGCTATTCAAAATGTCTATTACATTATATTACACCTATTCCATGCTATTGTTTTATCCCTGTATCTCCTTGACAAACAAAAATTCTTTTCTAAAATATCTTGTGATTTATTGTTAAATTTTGAAGTTAATGTTAAGGCTTTTAGAGGATTTGTGTAATAAGGAAAATTTTTGAAAATTAAGAAATTAAAAAAAAAATAAAAGAGGATGTAGAGGTCAGAGGCTGAAACTAGCAGAAAACTCTGCCATTATCCTTGAAGAAGTAAAATTCTCTGTTGTAGAGAGAGTCGTAGAATAGGAAACATCAGGCAATCTTTCGGAGCTCAGGACCTCCATGCTGTAACCACAAGAATTCTGCCAACAACTGCTGAGCTTGGAATGGGATACTGAGTCTTAAATGAGAGAGTAGGTCTGGCAGGCACCTGGGTCATGGCCTTGTGAGATCCTAAGCAGAGAATCCACCCAAGTCATGCCTGGACTTCTGACCCACAGAAATTATGGCATAATAAGTGTGTGTTGTTTTAAGCCACTACATTTTGGTAAATTGTTATGCAGCAATATAAACCTGTTCCACAGTTGAAAGCACCACCAAATGTCTTACTTTTGCATTATATGCTTTGCTATAAATGTAAGCAAGAATATTCACAAAACCTTATCTCTTATGCTTTCCAGAATTGCAGAATATCAACTTCCATTCATCTGAATAAGAGTATAGTCTCCAAGTATATTTTTACAAACTAAAAGCTTTCCTGTAATGAAATATTTCTGAAATATTCTCCATGCTTAAGAAATGATTTTATTCTTCACTATATGGGTTTGGCTTACATGTTCTACCACCATTTTCTTAGCATTACCATCCTATACACACAATTCTCTGTTTAACAAAGCCATCTGAATCACAGCATGTTAGTTGCATAATTAGCCAACACTTCTTTGGACAGAAGAGAAAAAGAAATCTATCTGGTAGTTAGGAAGCATCATATTTATTTTATTTCTTTTCTCTCACAGTGTCTTTTAAAATCACCAAATACTGGTTGGAAAAGAATAGGAGGGCAACAATGACTGTGCAGATGATTATGCATGTGATCGTGTCTGTGTGTATGAATTTATACTGATCTTATTCCTGAGACGATTTACAGGAGTGCCTAAAAGCAAATATTTGTGCACACAAAATGGAAGGGAAACAGTTGGTTTATTGTATCTAAGTAGTCTAAAATGGTGGGAAGATTAATGAGATTTTAGAAGTCAATGAGTGGAACTACCTCAATCTATACAGAGAAACACTGTCACAGAAGTCATCTTTTATGCCAAGGGACCAAACAGATATTTCAGTTTCCTTAGAACATTGCGTTCACACTGAAAGTCTACCAGAGTCTGCGGTTATTTCACACATGCCAGACATGTCCTCCTTCTATGGGCTTTATTTGAGTTGTCCAAAACATTTCCTCTTATTAGCAGGTCTAGGTGGAGAGAGATTTACCTTGGCAGTATCACAGTGTGAATAATGTTGAATTAGGTTTGTTCAAAGGGATATCCCCATCATGCTGCTCTAGGAAGATAGGCAACTACCTATCCTTATCCTCATAACTGTCCACTTATCATGTAGGGTGCTGGTACCTTATCTTATGTAGATTATTTCTCTTTGTACATTCCTCTCTATATGCATATCTTTATGCTGCCAAGCCCATTTCCAATGTTATTATACCTTAGCAAAGTCATGGAATTCTACTAGTCTTAGAGCATTTTACGATCCAGCTGAAAAAATAAGACTTGTACCCATAGAAATTAAAGCATGCCTATATCTAACTATCCAGTATTATTTCAAAGAGTGAAACTGTGTAAGTTAACCATGGAGGAGGGGACCAAGCATACAGATTTAAAGAGCTACCATAAAGCAAGTGAGGTAAGAAGCTTTTACCATAAATTCAGGAGTGTTGGGTAAGGCCAGTATATAGAAAATGACCACAGCACAGCTAAAAGACAGGTTTGAACAGAATACAGGCTGCGTACAAGGTCAGCCAGAGGGGTGGGGATCAGCTACTAGAGATTAAAGATGTCTCTGAGATTCTTCTATTAGACTTGTTATTTTTCACCGCAGCCTCTGTTGTTCACCAGAAGAGGCTCACAGTCAGCTGACAGCTCATGTTATATCTGGGGAAGAAAGGTATGGAAAGGATACCGGGTTGGAAGGTAAAAATCTAAGGTCCTAGCTTTTAAGGCCCTAATGACATTATGATACTGCACACAGTCCCTGAACTTTTTTCTCCCTCTGTGGATGTTTTTTAAAATAACATAAGAATGTTTAGGCCTTCATCATAAGCATAAATGTTTTGTGTTCACTTGCACACTTATCTCTTTCAAAACAATGACTCTGAAAATTCAAAAGCCTTGGATAGAATTATGGAATGCATTCTTAAAATATTAAAGCCTACACCCATTAAAGCATCAAGTAAAATAGTTGTTAACTTGTCTCACTAATAATCGCCTGCTTAGATCCAGGCTGAGAGGAAAAGGAAGCAATAAATTTGACCCTAACTTACCGCACATTTTAATTGCACAGTACTCCCAGGGGGTGTCAGGGTCAAGAGTATAGCACCATGGCCTCGGCTTGCCATCAGGATTGCGGCAATAATTATCATCAAAGCCCTTGTCGGGATATCTGCAAACCACACCAAGAAAAGTGTCATGTAAATCTGCCTGGAAGCACCACCCACCCCTCAGTTCACAAAGTAACTTTCGACGGAGCTTGGATACTACCAGCTGGGGAAAGAAGAGATTTCCTGTTACCTTACAAGAACTGCTGATTATCAACTATTGCATATGTTAGCAATGTTATCTAGTAAGTATAGAACACATCCCTTTGCTAATAAGTTAGATTCATTTGGTACCTGTCCACCAGGTTGAGCTCCCAAACTGAATCCCCTTCTCACAAAGCCCAGTTAAGGACAGATTACATAAACACGACCTCATGTAGCCTGCTCATTAAGAAAACGGGTCTTTTTCTGGGGCAGGCTTAAAGTTCAAACTGAAAGTTAGGTTTCAATAGTTCTGTTACTAATGATAGATCAATTTTGAAAATAGAGCCCTTCTAGGTCATGCCCTCACCTCCACCATGGGAGAGAGAAACTCCATTACACCACTTTCTCTGTACCCTCCTCCCTTTAAATTAACAGGGTCCTGAATTGGTGACTTGATTTTAATTGCTACCATATTCCTCCTGCACTCACTGAAAGGACAAGAGATTCACTTAAACACACACACACACACACACACACACACACACACACACACACACACGGAGTTTAAGAGAAAAACAAAAAGATAAGAACAACACCTTTCATAAAGATGGAAACAGAGCTTCCCTTACAATTGTATTTTCATTCTTTATAACAAAAATAAAGACATTTTTGTCAACTAAAATATTTCATGTGAAAGGAATGAGCCATAGTAGACATATTTTTTTTTAACCATTTAAGCTCAAAACCTATTCCTGAGGAGAAATGTAGATGTGGTTGCCTGACTTCTCCAGACTGGCGATTTCAAAACACACTAGGATAAAGCAGCCAAAGAATTGTTTGCTCCATCTTTCATTCCCTGTCTACGGGCATGACCTATGTCATGGTGTCACACAGGTGACCCCACTTTACCTAAGTCATTAAAGATGTGGCTTTAGAAGGACATTGGCCTGTATTTAGCAATAATGCCTCCTCCCATAGCTTGGACTGTGGTCATTACTTAATGGATCTCTGTCTTTTTCCTGCCATGGAAGGGAAAGAGGAAGCTTCTGTTAGTGCTCCCCTTCTGCCCCCCACTGATGCTCCTCTGTTTCGGACCATCCTGATTTCAGGGACTCAGTCTCCTCAGCACAGACCGGTCAGAAGTGGGGCCGGCATTCTCATATGCCTCGTCTGAAGTCCCTTTGCCCCAAGACTATCCAGAAATCATAATATAAGGAGAATTTCTCTAGCAGTTTGTCATGGAGCAAATAACACTTTGTGAAAAGAATCATTGGAAGCACGATTTGGTGGTATTTTACCTTTCTGGCAAGAATTTGTGCCGGTGTGGTGTCTGACGATCCCAGCGCTGACAAATCTTGCCTGATTCTGTATGATCCATGGGACCTCGATAACTTTCCCCATTGCAGGTCATGCATTCAACTAATAAAATTAAAGTACGGCATGTTAATTGCTTCTGACAGCAAAATCAAGAACACCACCATTCCATTGAAAGAACAGTAAATCACCTGTTTAGCAAAAAGATTTTTATAACAACTTACATACCATTTTAACGTTGAATTGGGGTCTAATGTCCATAAAGAGTGGCATAAAATACTCCCTACAGAACTCTTCATATAGTTTAAATGGGATTTGTATAGTTAATGTCATAAACTTACCACAAGGCCAGGATGCTGCCTTTCTAATTTCTCAGTAACTGTCCAAAAGATACCCAGACTGGACATATAAGATACGCCCTTGGGATCTGCCCTTTGTTGGTCTAAAATGCAAAGAATTTCAGTGTCTGTACTGACAACAGAATAATTCTCTTCTCTCAACTTACTCTCCAAACACATACGTAGGAAATATACAACTTACACTGAGTACAGGTTATACCCCGGCAGTTAATGTCAAAGTGAGGACCAGATAAACTTGAGAGATCAGCTTCAAACCTAAATCTGGTACTATTCAAAGAATGGGGTTATTTTAAAAGAACAAATGATGGCTTCTTTCTGTTACTGAATAACCATGTCAAATACCTGGGCAGGCTTACATTCTTAACTAGCCTAGGCTACAAGATGACCTGATATTGAACTCCTTGTACTCAGTGTTTTTATAATGTATAAGCTCATGTAATTATGCAGGACCCTACTGATGATTCTGTGAGGTTAATTAATAGTTCTCTTCTGGCTCGCCTCTTAGGTCACACTGAAAACTCTGAATCACATCAGCTAGCTGAAAACGAGACTTCTCAAATGGACAGGTTGATTTGTAGCACAGCAGGCATCCTGTGGAATAAATCATTGGTTGGCTTTCTTACGAATCCGGCAAACTTCCCCAAACACATCATTTGTATCTTGTGACTACTGATCATCTAACTTTAGCCAAAGCAGGGAAAAGATACGGATGTTTAGCTTTATCCACTGGTATATAGCCTAATGAGTATCTGTAATAATTTGGGATATAATATTCGAATAATCACTTCTGTACCTGATTTGTATAATCTAATAGGACATTAGATTAACTTTCTAGAACATGAGGCCTTTTGGCTTGATCCATCTACTTCTTTTAATGTAGCTTAATCTATGAATGACGACAAGGGACCAATTCAGCTTCCTCTCGTGTGATTCCAGTATTCCCCAGACACATCTCAGCTTTCATTCGAATGGGCCACTGACTTATTTAGTTCCCCTTTTCAAAAGAATACCAAGAGTGATATCTTCACAGAAAACGATGTGGCATTTATCATTCTTTGCTCCTTTGTACTTAATGAAAAAGTAAACATAATACTATGGTCACACATAAGAAATAAGTATCTACGTGTACAATTTCTATCCTTGTATAGTACTCAGGAATCAGAATATATCTATAATGTATTCTTTAGCAGATGCAGTTGATGAGAGTATATCACTTTCTAATGAGAGTACATATAATTATTTTCTATGAAGCTGTATTGTGGGGATTATTATAAAACATTTTTCCTGGACTTTAGGATTTTTAATTTTCATAAGGAAAAATAGTTACACAAGTTAAACAGGTGATTCTATAAGATGACCACTCTACAGAATGAGTGTAGTAGATCAGTGCTTCTCCAAACCTTACAGTACATAAAAGTCACTGTGAGATCCTGTTATAGAGCAAGTTCTGATTCAGAAGATCAGAATTGAGGCATCAATCAATAGCTCTCAGGGGATGCTGATGATTCTGGTCCTTGTAGGTCATAGTAAGTAGCAAGTGTGTGGATAATACATTCTATTCGAAAAGTCTTAAGTGTTTTGTGGCAATGGCTTTTTAGGAGAGAACAGATTTTACTTGGAGACTGAAGGATGGATGAGATTTGGATAGGCCATTATGGAGCAAAATAACATAAAATGGTACAGAAACATAAATTTACTATGTTACATTTATAGCAAAGTGAAGAGAGAGTTATGGATTCAGTCACAAACCTATGGAGCTATTTTTTTAAAAATAATAAAAGTTAGCAAGAATAACATTAGGTTTTGGTAGGCAATGAAAGTCATTGATGGGGTGGGAATTAAATGTGTCCTGTGATAGAACTGGGATGGTAAATATATTATAGTTACAAGTTCTTTGAGTACTCAGTACTTTTAACATATAAGACATCATTTGATCCTTGCAATGAGGAAAACAAGGCTCAAACCATTTTTAAGGGACTTACCTAAAACAGAAAATGTCAAACCTGTGCCTGGAACACTGGTCTTCTGACCCACAGTTCAGTGTTCATTCCATTCTTCCTAATTATCTCTTTGTCCCATGCTTTTGTTTCCTATGTGTTCTAACTGGTCATACTCTTAAGAAAGACTCATAGCAATAATTTTAGAAAGTCGATCTCCCTGGCTTTTATAACATTATCTTCATTACCCTCTGCCTTCTTGCTTACAATAGGTTGCCCCTGTTGTATTGTCACCTATTGGAGGATGGAGAGAAGGAAAGCAAGTAGATTGGCCATCTTACCCAGGCTGAAAAGTTTGTTGTTTTACTACTGCATCAAACCATCAGGTTACTTATAAAAAGTACCTCAAGAAAGCCAAATTTTAAACTCATAGTCACTTTTCAAACTTCCAGTATTCTAAGAAACTTCTAAGTTGTCCAAGCTCAAAGTCAAGCAGTAGGGATGGAGATCAAGTCCATCTCCTCAGGGAGGTAGGTGGAAGTTATGATCTATACAACACTGCAGAAGGTGAGGATTGGCCCTCTTGATCTATTTCCTTTGGGCTCTGTTTTTGCCAGTGTACTGTTCAACTGTTATAGCAAGTTTATCGCTTAAAAACAGAAAACAAAAGCAAAATGCTGTCCTAGATGACATAAACTCAAACTAAATAAATGTTCCTATTCATAACTAGAATGGTTTTCTTAAATATATTTCTGGCCTAAATGAAAGTAGAAAACCATATTAACTGCACATGGATTGTAATATAAATAAGATTAATTTAGTATCTCTCTCATCATACTAACCAACTTACTCAAAACCTATTGTGTTCTGTTTTTCTCAGTCATAAAACTACAAGTGATCTGAGTTTACAGACTCTACAGACTAAAACTGAAACAACTATTGTGAGAATCCGTGCTGGTGCTTACTTCAGCAAAGCTGAATGTTTGAAACATGGATCGTTTCACAAAGCCACATTTATAAATAATTGTTTCATTTAAATCTTTGTTTTTAAGGATCTTTCTCCACAGAATATGAAATTGTACACATAAAGTTATAGCAGAAGTATTTGGGATTTTAAGTGTAAGGCATTAAAAATAATGATTATGATTTAATAAAATATATTTACTTGACTATTTGACAGTCATTAAAAAAGACATCTGTTTCAATAACTGAAGCTAATGTTAAAGCAAGAAATTGGATTTTAGATACCTCAGTTTTTTACAGTATTTGAATTGTAATATTAATGCTATTTTCTTTACATAATTGTTCTAAGTGTGATAAAAGTACTTGTTTTCTTTAGGAATGCTTAATATATTTCAAAGTTTAATCTTTTTTAAAAATAACATTAATCATTGGATATCAGATATATTTCTTTTATGAGCCAAACATTCAGATGCATTTCAGAAGATTATTTAGTCAACAGTTAAATATGGTTACAAAAATCTCAAAAAATACACGTACATTATTTTGTATATTTTGTATTATCCATGTTATAAACAGCTGGGTTTTTTTTCTATTAATTATTGACAGTGCTTTTTATTTTAGATCTTCTTCAGTAAAATCCTGCTAAAGGATTATTCAGTACAGTGTGAATTTAAATATCACAGCTCAATTCACACTCCCTGAGATATGTTTAGCCTACAGGGCAGGTAGGTGTTTGTTCACTCATAAGAGGGCTATTCTAATACTGTCATATTTCTAATTGCTTCCAGAAAAAGCATATCTGCAACCTTTAATGCCACGGTGACCAACAGCATCATGTGCAATTAATAGTAATGAGCAATGCCCTTTTCTAAGGGAGGTGTAGTGACCTCAGATTATTAAAGGATAATAGAGATGAACATTCTAATGTGATGAGGATAACTGGAAACAGGATTTTTCCCAATTACTTCTTTTCTAGCACATTTTTTCTACGTTGTCTATCAGTCCAGATCTATGCCAGTGTATTTTGATGAAGGTTGTTATAAACCAGGGCTGAGAAATCTCATTCCCACATGAACTAGACAGGTAACATAAATGCTAAGCTGTTTAAAGTTGGACCAAGTTACATTCCCTTGAAAACACTTTCTCAGGTCAAAAAAAAAAAAAAAATGAACAAAACTCCTTGCAATTGACTTTCAACCTCAGAAAACTGTGATATTGGAGAGTTCCCAAAAGAGCAAGGGTTTTTCTTCCATGTGTAAATTTAAAACAAATATTAATTACAGATTTACTCATACAAAACAGACTTGTGCATAACGTTATCACAGATCAGTTTATTATTTTTAAAAGAGAAGAAAACAATGAAGAAGTTATAGTGAACAGAATATGATACGGAATGGAAAGTAAGAATTTACAAACACAGATGGAACTGGCTCTAAGCACATGAAGTCAAGAATTTTAAATTAACTAACAACAGAAAACAAATTCACCTTCTCCGTGACAATTAAGCTAACAATGGCCTTTTTTATGTGATAAATATCAACCTGGTATTAAATGGATATATGGAAAAATAGTTCCAAAAAAATGTGGTTAATAACAAACAGATACTATAAAAGTTGGACAGCATTCCAGCAGCCCCCTACCCCCGAGTACGTCGAAATCCTACTAAACTTCTCTCAGAACTTAATCCGTGTTTCCTTTGGATTTTTAGAAGCTTAGTTTCTGACAAAACTAAAAAGCCAGCTATTCAGTAGCCAGGTAACTAAGAAAAATGAAACCACATCCAATGCTGAAGTGGTTACTCTTCCTTCTTGTCAGGCATGCAGTTTTCCAGTACAAGAGGGGAGACAGTGCCCCGTTATGCTGCGAGAGGAGGTGAAAACAGGCGTGGACTTAGGGTGCCTGCCTTCAAGACAGCTGGGGAGCTACTACTGCTTTGATCTCTTCAGATGCTATTCTCAGTGGTGTTTAGTGTCAGTCTCTGTGTCAGATTTGCTTCTCACCAAAAGGCACACGGGGGGGTATTGAACTTTCAGCGACCCCTTCCCATATTCTCTTCTGGGTTCATGTACTCTTGCCACACCACTTCAGAGTAGGTTTGACAAAATTTCTGCAGAAACAGGTGCTAGATGGATGGAATTAGCCTTACTCTTAAAGAACTAAGCTTCACTGGGTTCCTTTCAGGTGGTGTATGGGAGCAGATTTTGAGGTATGTGAACTCAAGACAGTAGATGAGGAAGCCCAAGCTTTTACCCTCCCCAGAGGGATGCCTCAGGCTCTGTTGAAATTCAAACTCATAACCCTTTTGCATTAATCTGATGATAATCAGTTTTTAAGACGTCAAGTAAAAATGCTCAGATAATTATCTTTAGTTGCATTTGAATGAACAACATATTTATTATGGTTTAATTCGTTTCTGTTAACCTTTAATGTGAGATGCAGTTCTACAGAAAGCGGGAGCAGAGTGCCCCACACGGCATTCAGGTTCATTTACCTTCTGAACACTGAGGAATGTCACAGACTTCGTAGCGTACCTCTGGATTGCTTGTGAAACACCAAGGTCCCCCTTCTTCCCCTCGAGGATTTCGACAGTAGTTTTCCTGTAGGTCTTTACCCCGATAGCTCGAAGGCAAAAAGCTAGTTTTAAAATGATAATCATTACAGTATAAGAGCATGCAACTTTATTTTTGGCCTATTAATTTTACTAATTAGTGGGTATGTTTTTCCTGAAGTACAGAAATCATTCTAGCTCAGACTTCCATATATATTAACTCAAGTTCATTTTCATCCATTCTTAAAATACTTAAATTTTATAAATACTCACCTGACTGAATTCCTACATTCAACACCATTAACAATGACTCATCTCTGGATTTGCTAAGAGCCAATCATTCTAGAACCTAACTGAAGTTTTCTGAACCACAATTTCAAAGCTCCACTTGAGCAAGGCCCCTAGGAGAGAATGGAAGAAACACTGCAGAAGGCCTTGAAATCTCACTCTTACAACGTTTATCCGAGATAATTATTTGTTTGTTTATTGCTTTTCTTATAAAGAATAGCCCCCCTTTTTTTCTGCACAGTTGAGAAACAGGTTGATGAAGTAACACAAAGGGTCTAGAATCAAATTAAACCTGGATTCAAATTTCAGTTCTCTCTTTTCCCAACTGGAGACCTCAGCAGGTAATTTAGCCTCTCTCAGACTGTGTTAGCAAACCTGTACCCGGAGCATAACCCTAACTTCATCACATCTTACACTTTATATGGTTGTTTTGAGACGTTCAAAGAGATGACTGGGTAATCAACATTCAGTAAATGCTACTTATTGTTAAGCTCACTCTGCTTAGTAGTCTTTACCTTGTCATAGTGAAAAACAGAATTATTTATTCTCTTCAAAAATTTGACTAATTTGCACTGTGGGGTTTGATGCTTCCAGATTTAGTTCCTAATAGTTTGCCATTGCGTGCAGAGACTATAATGCATCACCTTCATTTGAAATGTCTAATACCCTAGTTATCGTTTTATTAGCATAAAGTATTTCAACACAATATCAGAAGAATCCAAAGCCTCTTTTATTGTTTAGTACTTCTTGTGGCATTGGCCTCATGATGCTTTCATCTGCTAGATTGCACGTAAAAAAATCACAAGTAAGGAAGAATATATATCTGTGAATAACACTAAACACTGCTTTGAAAATCTGGTTACATTTTCAATATCCGGTTCATTTGTTGCTATAAAGCTTTATTTCTACTCTCACTGATTCTTGAATTCTAAATGGTGTTTAAATTAGAGTGAAGTAAAAGGACTTTAGTCTCTAAGTAAAAACCATTCAAATGTGTCTCGTACCCACTGAAACTTATTTAGGAATCATCATTTTTTTGTTATTATGTGACATAAAATATATATGGATGTTCATTGGGTACCAAGCAATATTTTGCAAAGAAATTCTTTCATTTGGACATGAAATACACCATAGTTAAGTCTTCAGAAAACATAAAATATTGGTCAAAAAGAAAAAATCTATTCTAAGAGACTTAATACTAACCAAACATTTTCAAGGAAACTCTTATTAGTACAAAATCCGAAATGTCTTTAGATAAAGTTTCTTATATTCATACTACACTAGCATTTTAAATATGGGGAAACAAAAATTAGACATTAGACCATATGATTGACAAAAATTATAATACAATTAAAGCTCATCATGATTTCACAATTCCTAATGGTATTTAATTTTCAAAGGAAAGAGAAGTCCTTTTTTTTCTTCAGCCCTTTTATTCCAGAATAACTTAAGATACCTTTTGTTTATTCCATTGCTTGAAATTTTCTTTTTTTTTGCCAGTTTTTCAACTTTTCATAGTAAATATAACAAAATACTCATTTTTCTGATAGAATCAAAACTAACCTTTACTTCACATTTTTTTTCATAAAGTAATGCCTAAATTTACCTAAGAAAATGTTCCTATAGCTCTATTTCATTAAAAAATAGAGTAGTAATTCAGGGGAAGTAATAGAATAATTAGTAAAGTAGTCTACAATGTTTAGACTTCTCTAAAGTATTTGTTTTACACACACACACACACACACACACACACACAAACACACACATATACCTTTCCTCTGGATTTGTAAAGCTAAAGAGAAGCTGTGAAAAAGTAGTGAACGAGTCAGTCAATGCTTTAGTCGTAAAAATACAAGTAAGGAAGAGAGAAAAAGTAGAAATCAAAATTAAACATGGCAGAAATATGAATAAAGTTTTCTCACTGGAGTTTATAAAAGAAAACTGAAAAGGAAAGATGCATTGCTTTCCGTATGAAATTCCTCTTTAGGACATGCAGAGGAAAGAACAGTCTGGCCATCTCTTCTTTCATTCTTTGGTGTAATAAAGCTTTTTACCCAGATTAGCTGGTTTTCTTTTGTGTCCTGAGGGATAGCCTGCTTTTCTTTAGCATCCTAGACTCGATCAAGGGATGAAGTCAGCCCTGCTCTTTTCACTTTTATGTGTTCATTCAACAAATGTTTATGAGAACCTATTACATACAAACCCAGTCAATAGGCTCTGTAATAAACTTTTATTCACATATATACTATTCGTGGTTTTTTTCCTTGTTAACAAGGCTTTAAGAGAGAGAGTAAAGAAATATTTAAAACTGAGTTATATCCAAATATACTTTGAAATATAAATTAGATCTTCTGAGTGCTAGCCACCTTTTCTTTTCTTTTTTTTTTTTTTTTTTTAATTTTTTTTTCAACGTTTTTTATTTTTTTTTATTTTTGGGACAGAGAGAGACAGAGCATGAACGGGGGAGGGTCAGAGAGAGAGGGAGACACAGAATCGGAAACAGGCTCCAGGCTCCGAGCCATCAGCCCAGAGCCTGACGCGGGGCTCGAACTCACGGACCGCGAGATCGTGACCTGGCTGAAGTCGGACGCTTAACCGACTGCGCCACCCAGGCGCCCCTTTTCTTTTCTTTTAATATAAACTGCATTCATAGGAAACTTGATCTAGTCCATCATCTGCTTCATTAATGAATGCTGGTGGCCAATGAAGGATGTAGATGTAGATATCAAGTCACCTGATTTTCTGGCTAAGCTCCTATACTAATTTAATCATCTATCATCATCTTCCCATTAACCCACTTGAAAAATATTTCAATCTAGAGTCAACAATAAATCACTCCTCCAAACAGATATATATATATATATATATATATATATATATATATATATATATATTTCCAGTTCCCATAAAGTTAATCTGTAGGTAACACTTAACTTAAAAGTGTTAAGCTCTCATGCAGATATTCCAATAAGCTGCTAATTGATGAAAATTGTTACTGTCGAATACAAAAAAAAAAAAGATTTGGTTAAAAGCAAGATCTTCTCAGCCCTAAACCACTATATCACAAGGAAATGTTTGTTGGTAAAATAGCTGATTGGACCGAGAAGCCAGTTCCCAGGGAGATCTATTTCACATTTACTCTTCTAGCAGAGAATCACAATCATAGAGAATTTGGGTTGAAATAAGACCTCTACTGGGTCAGGCCAGTGCACTCAACTAGGGTAGGATTGATTTCAAATGCTATTCTTTTGTTCATGAAAAACTTAGATCTTGTATTTAAATAAAATGTTTTCCTCATATAGTATCATGGGAGAGACACCATGCAAATCCTCATGAGAGAACAAAACAATTATGTGTATCTATCTATCTATCTATCTATCTATATATATATATTTGCTTTGTAATATAAGCATAATGCTGTATTTCAGAGGTATTTGTCTATTATCATAAGTAACTAATTTGGGAAAAATTAGTTGTTTTCTGCTATTGAGACTCTGTAAACTGATCAGCTTGGCCACTTACTAGCTGGTGTTAATTAGGCCGGATCACAGGTTTGATCCCAGCATAGAGCAACTACCTTCTTTTCTTTCTATGTGGGCCAATTAACTCATCTCTGTTTACAGAAATAAAATCATGTTGCATAACTATGCCCCTCAAAAATGAAAGAAATGGAATAAAAAGCGATTTAATCAAGGCAAAGTCACCACCACTATTGCAAAAGCAGATCACAGCCATGTGACCTACTGCTCGGTGTTTTGTGCCCTGTTTCATGTTAAAAACACAGGCTACACAGTGACACTGGCTGAGCTCAAGATTCTGGCCATCACACTTACTAGTTGTTCATGACCTTGAAAAGTTACTGAAGCCCTTTCTTCTTCAGTTTCACCATATATAAAATAGAATTAATAAAACTACTCACTATGTGGTTCTTGGGATATTAAATGAGATAAACAAGATAAACTGCTCAGCAAGATACTTGCTCCTAGTACACTAAATCTTGCAATGCATTTAATAACCAGAGAGGAGAATTGTTTTAAACTACTTCAGTTCCTGTTAAAATTATTTGTGAAATAAGTCTTGACAAACTGTGGCTATATTTAGTTCCTTAGTGGGTATTAGAAATCTATGTTTCTCCTCCATGATGATTAAAACTCTCAGACTAATGAGCCTCTGGATGCTGTGTTTACTCATCTTTAAATAGCATTCATCTGTTATAACGAACACGCTTCTCTGAAGTGTAGACATTTAATTTCCACGGAATGAGAAGTTTTCTCCAGTTATTAGGCAACAGGTGAAATGGGAAAGCTGGTCAATCTGTGACATGAGTTATTAGCAGAGGTTCTCAATTTTGGCTGTGCTTTAAAAAAAAAAAAATACCAGTGCCTGGATTATTTCCCTAAAAGATTCTGATTTAATTGGTGTGTGTTGATGCCTGGGTGGCGGGGTTTGTTCAAGGCTCATAGCAGTTGGTTTTAGTGTGCAACCAAGGTTGTGTACCACCACGGTTAAAGAACAGTCAGCCCCCAGGATCAGGTCAGAATCTGATCCGCTGCCTATTTATATCACAGTGAAAGCCTCCACTTGAGCTGCAGAGTGCTGTACCTTCTTGAAGGCGAAGAGAGGTGGGGGGAATATATGTGTTTTCTTTAAATCACATTTTCATTACTTCTTCACAAATACCAAGATGTATAAGATGAGGTTTTGAGGTAAGATACTGTTAGGCCATGCTTAATGGCAAATTTAGTCATCTTTGGATATCAGTCATGAATTCACATAACCCTTGGCTTGATGCAATTCAGTAAAGTTGGGTAAATTATTATAGAACCGTAGATTATTCTGAAGTACTAACATGAGATTGCTAGCACACATATAAAAAAGAAAGGCTCTCCCCTCTTTTCTTCATGCTGTTCTTACCTGTGTTCATGTGGTATCATAGAATTCCAAGGCTGGCATTTGATGCCACTCTTAGTGATAGATACTGTTCCTTTGTAGCTACCTCCTTTGCCAATGATGCAGTTTCTAATGTAGTCTATCAGAGGAAAGCAGAGAAAAGTTTTATAACTATGTGTAGCATACTCTGTATATATTTAAAAAGAAAAAAAAGAATTCCATCCAAATCTTTAGGTAATTAATGTTTATAAATTATCTCAAATCATACTGACATTTCTGGCCTAACGTTTATAGTACTTAAAAAAAAAAAGACTACTTTGGAGTTTTAATTTTGTGAGTATATTTCTGGAAAATAGCAGAGATCAGTCTATGTTCTTAGTGGAGATTAGCCTGTATACTCAACTGGTCAGACAAATTTAATTTGGCAGAATGATTTGCTCAAATATACAGACCATTTTAAGAAAATATTAAAAATAAAAATTAAGGGGCGCCTGGGTGGCGCAGTCGGTTAAGCCTCCGACTTCAGCCAGGTCACGATCTCGCGGTCCGTGAGTTCGAGCCCCGCGTCAGGCTCTGGGCTGATGGCTCGGAGCCTGGAGCCTGTTTCCGATTCTGTGTCTCCCTCTCTCTCTGCCCCTCCCCCGTTCATGCTTTGTCTCTCTCTGTCCCAAAAATAAATAAAAAACGTTGAAAAAAAAAAAATTAAAAAAAATAAAATAAAATAAAAATTAAGTAATTTGCAAATTTTATTCAATTCAAAGAGTTACTTTAAGATAATAAAATAACTGACTTGTTTTTATCTCAGTAAAATTGTGTAAGTTTTGTATATGTGTGTGTGTATGTCTGAGTGATAGTTATATTACGTTCATTATTATTTTCTAAATTTTTGCTAACTTTAGTGCTGCAAAACTGTAGAGCAATTAATTTGACACAAGCCGTATATTCCTATCAAATACCAGTATATACACTTGTTATCAACCTAGAAGATTAAAAAATGGTCTTATACTACATTATGAGTTATGTTTAGGATTTACAGAATTACTGGGGTATATAGATCATCTAATTTTCTTTTTTTTAGGTCATCTTATTTTCTACCATAAATTAATTTTAATTTAATTTAAACATCTACCTTCGTAACAAGGAAGTATCTCTGTATATTACCAAATACTCAAATTAAATGGCACAGTATGATTTAGGAAAACGTTAAACTTGATTAGGTACTATTATTATAAATACAATCCATAATTATTAATTTGTGTGATAAGAAATTTATTTGGTAAAATTCATATTTATATAACACTTTCCAATTATTTCATTGATATAATTCTGCTTTGGATCAAAGTAAATAACCTGTGAATACAATATCAGGTGAACAAAATAGACACATTAACAAATAATATCATCTTAATTATTTTAAAGATTTATAAAGTATATAATTAGGAAAAGTCACAATTAATGTTTCAAAATCTCCACATTTTATTATCAGCAATCATCACTATAACATCAGTTATTCAAAGTTGTTAGAATTTAAAATACTATAAAATAAGCTCAAAATGTACTATATTTTAAACTATTAACTTAAGGTGGCACTTTCTAAAATGAACATGGGGAATATCAGTTCTAGGAGATGCTCCTAGGAATAAACAAAGAGGGAGGGGGCCAATATAATTATGGAGTGTTTAGGGAGTGTTCTTTTTAAAATACTATATTTAAAAGAGTCAAGACACTAGTATCTGTCTTAATGGAAGAATTGACTGCATAACAGATCTAGCATATGATAAAAAATCATCAGGAAAGAGCACTGTAGCAGGAAATTACACATATTTTATAGTTTATTTTGTTATGAAACATTTAGGGAGAAACTAGTTACCTTTGTTTTCATAGAGATCGAATTCATGACCAAACTCTTTTTTCACTCCACTTGTCATGCTATTGAAAGGGAACCAGAGGCATCGTTTCCTTGCTTTATCAAAAACAAAGGCCCTGAAAAAAATATCTAAATGAAAAGAAGGAATACTACTATTTATAAAGTTTTTAAAGAATGGGCACATGGTTTAGCCAAGGAGGGCAATATAAAAAGATATATGATTACATATGCATATAAAAATATGAGTGATTTTTGGACCTACCATTTTGATGGCCAAAGAAAGAACAAAATTAAGTTTTCATACATGTACATTTAAATATCAGAATACTGTTTGGAATGTTCTCATGTTATTCTTTTTTTTTTTTAATTTTTTTAACGTTTATTTATTTTTGAGACAGATGTTCTCATGTTATTCTAAATGATGTTTAGACAAATTAAGACTTAAACAAGCCAAATCAATATATAACACAACTGCTTGGGTTACTTCTGAAGACTTTTTTTTTGTAAGTACACAACAAGTTGGAAGATTTTGTTTATAGTTATATACTAATGATTATATTTGAAATATCGTGATTAATTTCCAAAGTTTGTAGTTGTGTAAAGTACATTCTAAAGTGACATTTCCTAAAATGCATTAGACAAATCACCATCCAGGAGATTCTACTAGCAAAAGGGATCTGAAATCAAATGTTTGGAAAATTTTGCATATTCTAGAACTTCTTGGTGAGTTATAAAGCATGGAAGCTTATTAAAGCTATGAAAATCTCGTTATTAGGATAGCTGTTTATGTAAGTCAATGTTTCCTAAATAGATTTGCTAACTTAGGAATTTTTAATTTAAGAAATCTATTAAGAACCCATAACATATGCTTTTGATAGATCGTCTTGAAGAAAATTACTAAAATGTGTCACTCCTACAATTATCATTCCTACAGCTAATTATATTGGATTTTGTTGTTGACTAAAAAAAGTCTTTCTAAAGTAAAATGAGAAGTAGACAAACCCTTTAACTGAGCTTAGTAAAGAGCACGATAAAATTTTCAACATATTAAGTGCTACCATGTCTTACAATGTAGAAAATGAAGTTGGAATTCTGACCTGTTTACCTTCCTTTAAGAAATGGTACTAAAACTCTTTCTCACTATGTTCATGCTAATCACAATGTCATCATGTACAAGTATCCAATTAAAAGAAACATAGCATTTCTAAGAATAAGGATTTTTCACTTCTAATCCATATAATGTTTTGAGAACATATAGTTTTCTTATAATTTTAGATATCCCAAATTAGCCATTTATTTCTTA
Organism: Neofelis nebulosa; assembly: GCF_028018385.1. Lineage (NCBI taxonomy): Eukaryota > Metazoa > Chordata > Mammalia > Carnivora > Felidae > Neofelis > Neofelis nebulosa. Next base: position 83,765,269 of record NC_080785.1, on the reverse strand, counting down.
GCAATTTGCCAACTTTTAAAATATTTAAATAAGGGGAAATAACTTTTATGAAACATGTAAAATATGTTATAAAATTATTTGAAACACTTTATCTATTATCTCTATTTTTATTTATTCTATGTCCAAAATACCCCAAAAATTATATTCATAAACATTGTGCTTAAAGATATGTTGAAGTATCTACCTACAAGAACTTCTTACAGCTGAAAGAGTAATTAAGGGCAAATCATGAAAGTATATCTTTGCAGTGGTGGCAGAATAACTTACGAGAGAATTGGCTAATGATAGACTTGAATTTTGATCTGGCAGATTGTAGGCTTATGCAATACATGTTAAATTCCCTATTACTCTATTACAGCACCTTGGTGAGGGGCATGTTAAATGACTTTGAACACATAGTAATTAGATAAAGAGCTCATATAAACTAAACAAAAACCTAACTACAAATTTTAAAGTTACAGAATCAATAACTTGCCACTTAAGTTCACATTAAAAAATAAAATCATGGGGCGCCTGGGTGGCTCAGTCGGTTAAGTGTCGGACTTCGGCTCAGGTCATGATTTCACGGTTTGTGAGTTCAAGCCCCACATCGGGCTCTCTGGTGACAGCTCAGATCCTGGAATCTGCTTCGGATTCTGTGTCTCATTCTCTCTCTGCCCCTCCCCCACTTGTGCTCTGTCTCTCAAAAATAAATAAATTAAAAATTATATATAAAAAACAAAATCATACCACACATATAACTACTCATCAATTAATAATATTGCTTTGACATGAGAATGCCTTGGAGGTGACTCATGAGTCCCATCAGGAACATGCAAGATTTGCCTCTGTGAATACACAGGTGATTGCATCCAAAAAGTGGGTATCAGAATTTCCAGCTTGCTGTCTCCATTCACCCTTTTCTCTCATTCCATTTAATGCCATATTCTCTCAGAAAAGTGTTTCCTTGTCTCATTTTATGCCTCCAAATAGAATGGATCCAAACAGTCAGATTCTAGAGTAGCATCTTGTTTTAAGTTTGACTTTAAGAGTCTTTATCTTATCCTTATTTTAATTATCATATTCCTCTCATACATGTAGATTTAGGTTTTCATACATGTAGATTTTTTTTGTCTAGTTTTCTCGTTATATATGTCAGAAAGGCAATCCCAATACCAGTTACTGAATCATGGATGGAGGAAGAAAGCCTCATATTTTCTTCTCTTGAGTCAAGTCATGGATAGCAATTTTCCGAGGAGCTTAGAATCAGGCATTCTGGTCATCTTTCCTACCCAGCAAAAAAAGAACTTCAATCTCTGTAAAATCAATATTGTTGATAACTTCTCAAGAAGAGGTAGTGTTTGAGAATGTTCCACCCTGCACCCGTTGAATCACGGATGCTTTCATAAAGTATTACTGGTATTTTCTAAGCATTTTTGCATATTTGCCATTGCTTTTCAGTGATTCTAGTCCATATAACAAGCCTGCAAAAAAAATCCTTTAAATCATTAAGAGTCTAATTTCAGAGTATCACAGTATGCCCATTCAGTTCTGAATAACTAATATATTTAGTGATTCCAAACACATATGTATATTTGGGGTAGACAAGTGAGAAGGATGACACATTTCTGGGCAGAGGAACTTTGGCTGTACAAAGGTTTTATACATGTGGTTTTCTGCACAGGTTGCCATAAATTTGAAGACTAAATATAACTCAACCAGAATATAGTAGGAAAGTATGAAACCTCATATGTGGGATATGTAAAGATTTTTAATCAGGTCACATGTGTTCTTTAATGCAGCAAAATCATTTTAGTTCCTCTTGAATAAAACAAAGGGAAAAGTTTTTCTTTTGTTTACTAGAGATAAGGCGTGAAAAATGTGAAAATCAAGAGGTCACAATGCCTTCCTTACTTGTGGATTCAGGAAGGTGTGTTTTCAGATTCAGAGTTAAAAATCAATAATGAGATGAACTTCTCCCATTTCCTTCGACTCACCTTCCCAAGCCTGTGAGGGGAAAATACAATAAATCTAACCTCCTCAATTGCAAAAAGAACATCACTGTAGATCTACACAGCTATGACATTGATTGAGAGTAGTTTTCTCTAATTCATTTTATACAATCCCAAGGCAGGAAAGTCAGGGAAAGAAACAGAATTATCACAGGAATATACATGCAAAGTCAATTCTCCACTCCCCTTTGCCAGGAAATCTCTCCCAGAAAGTGGCAGTTTGGCAAGAAAAATACTTCCAGAGGAGTTATAAATGAATAGAAAGGAGACAGTCTCTCTTCCTACATCTGTCGAGGACCTTCTCTGACCATACTCTTTCCCTCAGGCGCCAAACACTCATTTATCTAAAAAAAAAAAAAAAAAAAAAAGGCAAGATGAAAGTAGGGTCACTTGCCTCGACTTTACTAACTTTACTAAAATCTGTATTCATGGGACATGACACTGCCCAAATGTGATCATGAATAGAATTCAAAATTGACAAGATACCACATGCAATCCTGTCAAAATAGAATGAGATAGGGAATAAAGGGGTGTCAAGTAAGTGAGAGGCTGGGATGTTTATGGGGAAGAATGGGGAAATGCATTTTCTTCTGGCAACTCAGAAAATTATTCAGATGCAATTGTCTCCTTCATGGCCCGAAATTCCCGAGTTTTATCCTTGGGCTCACTGGCAAAGTAGGAAGGAGTTCTTCCCTGTGAGGTTAGGCAGGGAATTTCAAAAGATAAGAAAAGTCGCCTTTGGAATCTCTTCATACCTCTTTGAATTGCCCCATCACTTTTCACCTAAAACTTCATCATCACTATCCCCTAACTCTTTTTGAATAGCCTTTGCTGCTGACACCAATCCCTCTAGTCTTTTAATCTAATTCTCTCAACACCTTTTATTTCAATCCCTTAAGACAATGACGTAACTTGCAGTAAATTCTGGCTCTTGCCCAACTTATATTCTGAAAATTCCTCCACTCCTCTTGCAAGAAAAAATAAATGTTTACTCTGAATAGAATACTTTAAAATGTTGGATAAAAGGCAATCTAGTTGAATTTTAGTTTCTAAAGTTCAACTATTCATAAGATGAGAAAACACAAATTCCATAACCAGAGGCACTGTGGATTCTAAATGGTATCAGTTTATGTGCTCTCCCTTACTCACATTTCCATCAACTGGGAGCAACATCTCCTGTTATAATGAGTGAAAACTCAAGTCAAGCTTATACTTTTAAGGGCAAATTACATGAATCCAAAAAGTGGGGGGAACCATGATGATAATTAGTAGATGCTGTATTTGGAAAGTTATCCTAAGAACAAAATGAAGCAACTTACTTGCAAGTGAATGGAAGTCCTTTATTCCTAATACATCTATTGGCACATTGGTCTGCAGTGTTCATTTTTTTTGTTTTTATCTTCAGTAATGGGTCTTCTTTAATTAGAGTAGTCTTTGCTGACTTTTTGAATTCATGAAGTGTGTTTCTTCTTTTCTTCTGTCCTTCTATTAATAATAATTTTTTTAAAAAAAATGGAGGAAAAGCTTTTAAGGCTCATATAGAAAAAAAAATGTCCTTAAGGATCATCCACAAGATAGTGATTTTATCTGACAACATACTAGATCTCCAGGGATTGGGGGTGAAGTGAGGTGAGGATTGATACTCTCAGATAGTTAAGAGCAAGAGAGGAATATTGTAATCAGTGAAGAATAAATAACTTGTCATGTAGAGTCACTCATCTACATTCTTTAAAATGAAATATGGTTTTAAAAATTAGGACAGAGTTCACTCTAAAGAAATAAATGACATGATATTCTCCAAACAGTATGTAAGCAAATGCCCGGGCTTATCATATCATGCTCTATAATTAAATTTGTCATTTCCTTCTACAGTTGGCCCTTATGTAAGTTATAGTATTAATTAGATAAGCCAACTCAATTACATGTGAGCAACTTCTCACTAGAAAATGGCACAGTGGATAAATTCTTCTGACTCTCTTTGAAGTATTTCATATTACTCAAGTTTAGCCCTTCTCGTTTCCTTCATAAGTGTTTTCTGTGTTTTGGGGCACTATTTCTTAGTATCACTGAATTGTCTTGAAATCAAGCCAACTACTATAAATCAAATGTGTGTAAAACATCATCCTTTAATGTAGCAATATCATTTTTCTTCATGAAAGTATTCTCCAAAGCCCCTAGATAGCATGAAGCCTCCTATTAAAAACATGAAAAACAGAACTAAAATATCCTAAAAGACTTCATCTTGTAGATAACTTCAGAGTATCAAGCACTTACTTCTTTATTCTCAACTTGCCCAAAGTTACCTAGTTTCTAACGATGGTCGCCATCTTCATAATGAGAATGAAAATGTCTAAGAGACTGCACCTATTGTGTATTAAGGAGAGTCATGATTGTGCCTCTCTTCTGCCTGCCAGTTCTTTTGAACATCCTTGTAACAAAAGCGGTAACAATATCTTCATTCTTAATATGAAGAAACTGAGACACAGCGAAAAATTAATTGCCCCTTAAGCAAAACTCATTTGAAACTCAACCGCCTAGCTTCAGAACCCCCATTCTTAAACACTCGTGATGCCACCTTTTTTAAAAGAATTATAAGAAAGTATGTAGAAATATGGCTTACAAATATTTTTTGAAGATCTGGTTTAGGGCTATCAGTAGAGAAGAAATTTGGATGGTAAGACAGGAAATGCATTCCTGCTCTTTATATGTGGTGAAATATGCCAAGAAAAGAGGGTAAAATTTTTGTGCAGAAAATTTGGAAATATGGCTAGCAGAGTGAGGTACAAACAATGGCATCATACTCTCAAATTTGCCAGCAACCACTGGCTCCAGTTGGTTTATTAAACATGCAGATGCTATTCATTAATGTCTATCCTAACCTGAAGTCCACAATAAATAAGAGAAAACATGAAGTCCTCTAAATTTCTGGTTCTCTGTAAAACTCCAGAACACAATCCCCAAAAGACTGGTACTAATTTCTGTAATAATGTTTTCATTTTCAACTTTTCTTTGTCCTACAAGATGGAATGGCTATGGTACAACAGATATAATTTAAATGACATTTTAACATAGAAATTCAATCAACCAAATAATCTATCAACATGTTATTTATTGAGTGTGGACCAAATGCCTTGCATAACGTTGGCAGACAGATGATAATTCTGGCATTCTTACTGACTTGCCAAATGACTTTGTTTAATTACCTGAAATGCTAATATACCAATTACTCAATCTACAAAATGCAAGTTATGTTATATTTGAAGCTATTTAATTATTAAGTGGATATTTGGAAGTTAATTTGGATTAAAAAATGTTATTAATATGCAAAGTTTTAGCTTTGTTTTTGAAATTCCATTCTTTAATTTCTGGCATAGAGAAGAAATTGTTATTCTCCCAAGCAAAGAAGTGGTATAATTCTTTTCACATTTTGTTTTCTGCCACAGGACCATGTTAATGGGAGATACATTTCTACATTAAGAATTTCTTGCTTTGACCATAGTGCACTATTTCTTAGGTGCTATGAAATGTTTCACAGAATAATAATCATCTGATTTCCTATATACATATGAGTATTTCTTAGAAAAAATAGTAGTTAATGATGCTGAAAATCCAGTAAATAAAACTGTTGGTTAAAAGGAAATGTGCACATATACTATATATATGTGTGTCCACACACGCACGTGTGTGTGTATATACACACATATATGTCTGTCATATCTATGTCAAATAAATTCAGTTAACTAACAATACAGAATTAAAATTGGCCTCATGCATGTGTTCATTATACATGTCTAGGTGTGAGAGAAGAGCATAAAGCTAAATTTTAGAAGTGTAAGGCAAACATTAAATTAAGATATGCATTTTACTATTTATCAAATAAAAGAGGACCCCTTGTCAATGCCCCAGTTTCTTTTCTCAATACCATGCAATATGAAGGCAAGTAATGAAGAAAGAGGTCTCTGTGGGATTATTGTTTGTGTTTAATTCTACAGATCCTCAGTTGTCCTATTGAAATGTGTTAATGTGTGACTCTCACAAAAGTAGCCTAACTCTTGCTTGCTGATAAGTTTTTCCATCACCACCTTTCATCTAAAGATCAAAAAGCATTCAGAAAAGCAAACAAATCTACGATTTTCCTTTACTAGATAATAGACAGGTGTGAAAAACTTGTCTGGGGCTACAGAGCTTATCAAAGGCAATGGGAGCCAGGTATCAGGATTCCCTTTCACTATTTATTTCTCATGATTTAGAAGCTTTCCCTTGTAATTTAGTCATTTCTACTAGGTCAGTAACAAATTACTATAAAATGTGAAGTTGAAGCTAGCTGTGTATCATGTAATCCAGGCATCTATAAAACTAATTTCTTCTTCAATAAAAGAAAAATTCAAAACAGAAGTCGTTCAAAAACAGAATGTGAAAATAAAACTCCTTTGCTGAAAATAGTTTCAACTTTTTCTTCCATATGTATTAGCAACTGATGCTTGTTTTACTGAAAACAGTTAAAAGACCAGCTTAATTTGGGAAGAAACTCAAAGAAAATATCTTTGGATCAGATTTTTCTCTACTATTTTTTCTGCATAACTATTAGTTGGAGTTTATAAACAAAATATTGAAATGAAATCAAAGGGTGAGAGATCACTGCAATTTTGTCATGCTTTCTTGTACTTTAAATTGCAACTCCTTTCTCCTCTTCTCCTAGTATAGGAAAACATTCTGGAAGCTATATTTCTTGAAGAACCTGAAATCCCTATTTTAGAATTGAAATCATTAGGATCTTAGTGAAAACCTACAAACAGAAAGTAGGGTCAAATGTATCAAGGTGCTTGAAGAAAGACACATTTCTCCCTCTGGTCCGTGGCCTCACACTCATTTCTCTCAGTACCTCATATATTTTCTTCTCTGTATGGTCTAACCATTGACTTCAAAGGAAAATCATGCAAGGAAAGGATTTGCAGGGTGTGGAAAGAAGCAGGAATCTGGCTCCACATATTCTGAGAAACCTACCCACATGATTAGTGATTAACAGCTTGAAGTGGCAAGATGTTAAGATGAAAGTACACAAATAATTAATGGAGGGAACGGTAGTGACTGGAGACTTTAAACTTCCCAAAGACAAGAATCATAAATACTAGTCCACATTTTCATTTTCATTGCTGTTATCTAAGGACTTGGATTTCACAGTTGGTATTTGAGAAGCAGCAAAATAGTCTCTTGCAAAGAAAATGGAGCAATAGTCAAGGTGAGATTCAGGGCCTCCCTTCTTCACCTTCGTTCGGCTTCCTTGGTCATTGTCATTGTCATAGAAGCCTCCGTCTGGTCTCCTCCCTATTTCTCCCAACAACTGTTTCTCCACGCAGCAACCAAAACAACCACACTGAAGTACAATTTAAGTCAGGTATCTTGTCAACTCCAAAATTTCCAACTGCTACCCATGATGTTCAGAATACTTTGGCACACCATTCATGTCTGTGCATACGACCTTATTTTAGTTTCTAATCACAGGCCATGGTACTCCCTCTTGGTACTCTGGTACACCAATCCCACATGCTTACCTGTGCTCATACTTTCTCACCTCTATGCCTTTGGTCATTCTGTGTTCCCCTGACTTAGGTACCGATCATACTACCATCCATCTTTTCATACTCAGCCTGGATACCACATTTTCCCCCAACTTCTTACACTAGAAATGAACTCTCAGTCATAGTATAATAGTGCTCCTAACACAGAGTTTTTCTTACATTACTTAGCAAAATGGATTTTTAAAAGGCAATTTCAGTTAATTTCACGGCTTCTGGCTTCAGTATAAATAAAAGAAAAAAAACAGCACATACTTCATTCTCATAGATTTGAGTCAGAATCTCAGCTCTATCCCTTTACTATGAAAAGAGAATTAAAGTCTTTAAAATCAGGTGCCCCATGTAAGATGAGCAGAATAATGCCAATCTTATCAGAATTAAATAAGTTCTTTTAGAGCTTGGCCCATAACAGTTGCTCAACAAATGTGGGTTTCTTTCACATTTGTTCATCTTTATATCTCTCACAGGTTCCTGGACATCAAGCGCTTATTTAGTGCTTCTTTTGTTACAGGGTACTGGATATTAGTTTCCAGTGTAGGTAGAAGCATATAGAGGGTAATTCTATGTAGACCAACTCCTATAAAGATGGCCGGGGTCACTATATTGCATATTTCTTCAGAAACTTTTCTATAAAGTATCTCCTTAACACATCCTGCTCATGATTGATAGTCACCTCATTATGGTATCCACTTTCATTCTCACATTGTATTATTTTACAATATGTGCAAATATAGACTCATGGGATAAATCTAAGAGCATAACAAAAGCAATTAACAATAAAAGCCCTAAATGTTCAATGTGAGATGATATAAAAAAGGACCAACTTTCTTGGTATGTTCTAAGAAGACTGTCCATATTCTCCAGTTTGGAGAATGTCATAAAAAAAAAAAAAAACTATCAAAATAAACTTACCACCCAAACCAAGCCAGACCCTCTTTTGATGACAATTTTAGCATTATCCACTTCAGGAATTATTCACAGCATATCTGTAATCCCCAATTGTCCTCTCCTTGCCTGCCAGCACACTCTGGGGCTGCATTCTCCCTATACTCAGGAAACGCAGTCATTTCAACATTAGCCAAAGTGAAACATCATTACGAATGTATATCTCCTGCCAAAACTCCGTAATGCATGCCAAAAACAAATAGACATTGTCTATGGTTGATCTACTGTTTGGGTTTTCCACATTGTGTTTCCCTCACATTAGCACAGATGATTTCAGGTAACCATATTGTACTTCAGGCCATCAACGTTTGAATCTTTACAAATGTAAGCCCTCAAGATATTAGCCATGCTCTCAATTTATGCCCTAAACCTCCTGAAATCAGCAGTGTCTTCTGAGAGTTCATTTTAGCATGACATACCTCAAGCATGACAACGTGCTTGATTGAGCTCACTTCTTTTTCACCTCTTCAGAAACCTTACCTAAATGTTTTCAAATCGGCCCTTCCCACACAGTGTTGTTCTCAAAAGGACCACTTCACAAGATTGAAGAAGAAACCCAGGTGGGCTGAATGTCTTTCCTTGTCAGTTAGCAAATTCTTGATGTTTTCAACCCTTGCATTACATCAGAGACTAGATCAGAGTTCCAATAAATTTCATATTTAACTTATCTCAAAAGATATGGCCGGTTCTCTGGTTTGTGTTATGAAAAGGCCATGTCTACCATGTGGGCATTTGTTCCATTCTTTTATTCCCCTGTGCCCACCCGTGGTGCTCACTACCTTCTCCCTCTGGCATCTCAGCCACTACCATGATAATACGACCAAATACAGATGTTTCCTCTTGCCCTGATAACAACAGAAAACTTCCCAAAGCAGCAGATGAAATCTCTACACTTCCAGGAAGGTAGTATGAACTCACCAGCAATTCCTTCCCAACCTATAAATTCAGGGGAGAAAATGGGAGGCTGAAAGGACCCCTTCTGCAGCTTTAATCAGAGTCACACAATTTTTGCCTCCCTTGCACTGCAGTTTCAAAGGGCAGACATCCATACCCAGACAGAATGAGATCTTAGAAGACAGGCTTTCTCTTTCATTTTTATAACATGCATATACTCAGGGCTTAATCTGCCTTCTCCAAATGAAAACCTGTATAAAGTCTTCATGTAGCCCTGAATGTTGACTGAGTGACGTGGGGTGGTGGAACGTCATGGAAAAATATCCTCTGGAAAGAAGTGAGTCCCTGCTGTACTGACAGTCCCTCTCCCCTCTTCAGACCAGACCTTCTGTTCAGCCTTCAACTTGTCCAAACCAGCAAAATTCCAGCCAGTGTTAGCACTTCATTCCTGTCCCACAGTCCACAGCTAAGAGGCTAAGAGAGCCCTGGGATTGGGTTGGGGGGTGGGGGGGAGCGCACTGAGGGGATGTTAATTATCATTGTAAATGCCTTGCAAACAGGAACAGAATATCAAAAGGAAGCATAAGGAGAGGTTTAAAGGACCCAAGCCACACACAGAGCTGAGGAAGGATGCTGGGGATGGGGTGGAGAGAGTTAGGAAAAGGCAAGGTTAGCAGGAGAGAGTTAAAATCGTAATGATGAAGAAGAAAAAGAGAAGACTAACCTGCATAGGGGATGGGAAGCAGAAGGAGGTGGAGGAGGACGTGCTGCAGCAGCAGGACTGGAAGAAGTTTGGTCACCCACATGGTGCTGCTGGACGGGCTGGCGGATCCCACTGGAGGAGATGCCTGGCTGAGAGAAGCCTGTTCCGACTCAGTGCCTAAAAGAACCAGTCGGCTCTGAGCTGCTTTTTATTGCGATGAGCTAAGTTTGTTGTGTGATTAACTGGAAAGATCTAGGTCTGAACTCCCTCTTACGGTAAGAAACTGTTTAACAACAGCCCTTTACTCTCTTCCACCCCCTTCCTTTCCTCACTAACCACCCCCCCCAACAACACCAAAGAGATCCCAGCTCCCCGCACCCCCCCTCAACTCTGCTTAGGAAAGAAACTTACAAAGAAAAGGTCACCTGGCCTGAGGCCAGCTCAATTTGGAAGCTCGAGCTCCAGATCCCTGTGGCTCCTATCCGAGTAGGGAAGGGAGGAGCAAGGCTCAGCCCAATAGCTAAATCAAGGGACAGGCAGAGGACCAATTCGCTAAATTTAAACAGGAAAATACATGTGTTTACATGTCTCTTTGGGAAAAGAGGAAGGGGAAGCAGCATAAGAAGAAAGCAAAGAGCTGCCTTTCAGTCAAATGTGCTTTAGCTCCTAATCTGTCTACTTTCACTGCTAGAGCAAACTAGGGATTCAAAACACTAGCACAGGTTCCTTGGGGTGTTAGAGACGGAGCAGAGAGGAGGGAGGCAGGCGAGGAGGCAGAACCAGGCGGGTCCAGCCCAGGTAAAAAACGTTAGGTAAGAAAAGGGTGTGGTATTGTGGGGTAAAAATAAACAAGCAAAATGAAAGCACCCACGGTGTCAGGTAAGAAAATTGCCCCTGCCCACTATCCGCAGGGCAGGCTGCTTTTTTCAGAAGCTGTACTACCTCTGCGATCACCACAAATGTGCCTGAAGTGCATAAAAGAAACTTGTCTGATTGAGGGTTGGCGATAAAATGTGTTCATGCTCTCTCTTAAAATGTCTAAGAGATTAGGATTATCTACTGCCTGTCCCCAACAGATAAATGTAGCATGGACTATGTGTCCTTATACCACACACACACACACACACACACACACACGCACACGCGCACACAGGCGTGCGCCACTCTCATGCATCTGTGTCTATATGGTGCGCATATCTTCTAAGACTAACTTTCACTGGAAATTTCTCAATCTGTTTTAATTCATAAATAACTAATGTCCCTCTCTTCTCCAGTTCCATCCCTCTGAATGCACCCACCAGCCTCCCTAAATCTACACTGAGAGATAAGGAGTTTGTGTGGATTGGCAGGAGTGGGTGGACCCATGTCTGCAGAATCTGTGAGATCATTGCTCAGAACGCTCATTTTATTGAAAGGATTTGTCTTTGCATCTCCAGGTGATGCTCAGATTACTTTAGGCAAGATGGATTTATTTTGCTTTATTTTGGATGGATTCAGGGGAAGAGTTGCCCCCATGCATCTCTGAGATGCATCAACTAGGAACCAGTGTCTCTGCGGGCAGAGGAAGAGATAGCGGGTGTGATGTGAAAATGACCCTGGGACCACGTTCAGCTTGGACGGAAGTGTATGTGAGCAAAATTAAAACCATTCACACTACAGCCTTCCCTTACTGCACGGCTCTCATCCCTCCTCCTCCAGCTCTGCCCACTCCCACCTCCAGAAAACACGCTTGGTTTAGGATTGCTAGAGAAGCTTGAGATTAAGATAATTACTTTTGAGCAATCTATACATTATATTACCATTTCCTTCTCTTTAATGATTTTCTCCTTATAAAAACAAAACCAAGCAAACTGAAAAGTCATTTGGTAGCCTCCCTCTAGTGTCCCAAGTATCCATTTTACTTTCCTTTTTACTTTGCGATACATCTTTTTGGAAAATCTCAATTTCAGTGTATTGCCTGACCATGATCTTGAAAGGCCCTACAGCAACTCTTGCGCTTTATTAACAAGCATTCAAACTCCTTTTAAAGAAGTTAGATTCTTCTATAAATAAATACGTGTAGGTAAAGAATAAAGGCAACCAATCTTTGTATTTACTTTCTCTCTCTCTCAGAGAAAGCAGAATCAGAGCCTTAAGTACGATTGCAATTATCATTATAGGTTTGGAGCAAACTCCATCCTGGGTAGGAGATTTAGGGCACCACAAGGAAGTTGAATTAAATTGTTTAATAGGGCACACATTTTCACAATTCTGAATACAATAAATGCTTAAACCTATCTATAATTATGTTTATATTTCTCTTTTAACAAGTTTGGTTTCTCTATGTTAAATGGTATCTAATATATAATGAGCTTTTAGTGTATGCTAAACATTGTGACAAATACTCTTCAAAATTTGTCTTAATACTTACAATTTTTTTAAGTTTATTTATTTATTTTGAGAGAGAGAGAGGGCGCGCGCGCGCACACACACACACACACACACACACACACACACACAAGCGGGGGAGGGGCAGAGAGCAAGGGAGACAGAATCCCAAGCTGGCTCTGCACTAACAGTGCAGAGCCCAGTGTGGGACTCAATCTCACGAACCAAACAATGAGATCATGACCTGAGCTGAAATCAAGAGTCGGAGGCTTACCTGACTGAGCTACCCAGGCACCCCAATTTACAGTAAACTTATATTAAGAAAAGATTCTCATAATTCCCATTTTTATAGTTGAGGAAACTTAAGGACACTATTTCTATCCTGAAATAACTTCCACAAGATTCCAAAGGAATAAGGATCCAAGTGTGAGGTTTGAACAGTTTGTCACATTCCGTAGGATGGAGAAATTTCTGTAAGCCCCATGAGAAGAACCGCCTGTCTTTCATTTAAGATTATAATCACCACTGTTAGCCCAGGATGGAACACATAAACGATGCTCAATAATAAGCTACAAAATAAACCAATATATAAATACCTTAAACTCTCCCAAAACTATAAACAAATATGCAAATGAAATAAATTATTAATTGTGCTATTCTTTTACTTTGTCTTGATAACACATTCTCTTTGTTCTTTCTAAATTATAGTAATGATGATTTGCCCATCCCTTGCTATTACCTTTATACTCCTTAGGTGTTAAACTGTTCATACAAATAAATCCCCCAAAATGTATCTGAAAATGTTATGATGAACCAGAGAATCTTGCAAGGAAAATCTTTTAACTGCTACAGTCTGTGTAATTACTTAAATACAGGATGAATACTCATTGCCAATATAATATCATTTTAAATCTAAGATCAAGGTCTCTCGTAAACCATGTACACTAGATGGATTGAATGGGAAAAGATACATTGATGTACTCTCTGTTTCAAAAGGCTGCACGTAGTTTAAAACATTGTGTCTTCACAAGCCCCATGTTTCTTAAGCACAAGTGATGTTTACATTTGTAAATGGGGAAGAAGCTGATATGACCTTGTGCTTTGCAGACCACCGATGAGTTGTGTGCTCTTGGACTCATCATTTACCTTGTTAAGTGACTGGCACATGTGTGGTGTCATTCTGTTTAGTGCTTCTACTCCCATGGACTCAGTTTAGTCATATACTTGGCTTCGGATCCCAGCTATCTCATAAAATGTGTCACTAATTGAGAAAATTAATTCAACTCATATCTCAGTTTCCCTACCATAGAAATGGGACACTATGTGTCAAATCTCAAATGTATTATCTCACTTAGCCACCCTCCCCCCACTTAAAAAAAAAGAGATATATATATCTAACAGGTATGGATTTTTATGGTCACTGATTTATATAGGTAAAGAAAGTGAGATTTGGAGGTGATATGTAACTAGCATGAGGTTAAACTGTTAATAAAATGTGACTCAAAGCCACAGCTGTCCAGGTATCAAGTCTCCACATTGACAGAAATCTAGCTTGAGAGATTTCCAACATCGTTCCCAGCTTTAAAATGTGATTAGTCTACTTACCTGAAGTCTTTCGTGGTCATCATACAATTCTTACCTTCCACATCTGAGAAAGAAGCACCTGCATAATTTTTGGTATTGCTTATCGTTCCCATGCAACCTTATTTTCTCATTCTTTCCTTCCTTATTTGTTCCTCCCTCTAAATGGTATTTTGTCATCTATAGGCCTCACCACTGAATAATTCATGTTGACTACGTTTAATGTAGGAAATATTGCAAAACTCACTGTAATTTGTATTAATTTCCTTTACATAATGTAGCTCATTTCAGGGTGTATGTATAAAATGTTGGCCAACACATTAATTTGCCTTGACTTAAGTCCAAGGTGCAATCATCTGAATGTCTGTGTTCCCCTACAGTGCAGACACTGAAATCCTAATGCCCAGAGATGATAGTATTAGGAGGTAGGGGCTTTGGGTGGAGCCCTTGTGAATGGGATTAGTGTCTGTAAAAAGAGTCCCCAGAAAGAGGACTCCCCCCTTGCCTCTTCCACCATGTGAGGACACAGAAATGCACCATTTATGAACCAGAAAATGGGCCCTCACCAGACTGAATCCACTGGTGCCCTGATCTCGAACGTTGAGCATCCAGAACTGTAGGAAATAAATTTCTTTTGTTTGTATGCTGCCCACTCTGTAGCATTTTGTTGTAGCAGCCCAAATGGACTCAGACACAGGTTTCTTTAATAGGAGCTCCTAATGAAGAAGAAATATATATTCCAAGGATAGAAAATTGTTATTGGGTAATTGATGTTCAGAAAACAGAATTTAAAAGTGTGTCTATGGGAATGCAAGCTGGTGCAGCCACTCTGGAAAACAGTATGGAGGTTCCTCAAAAAACTATAAAAATAGAACTACCCTATGACCTAGCAATTGCACTACTAGGTATTTATCCAGAGGATACAGGTGTGCTGTTTCGAAGGGACACATGCACCCCCATGTTTATAGCAGCACTATCAACAATAGCCAAAGTATGGAAAGAGCCCAAATGTCCATCAATGGAGGAATGGATAAAGAAGATGTGGTGTGCAGATATAGATATAGATATAGATATAGATATAGATATAGATATAGATAATGGAGTATTACTCAGCAATCAAAAAGAATGAAATCTCACCATTTGCAACTATGTGGATGGAGCTGGAGGGTATTATGCTAAGTGAAATTAGTCAGAGAAAGACAAAAATCATATGACTTCACTCATACGAGGACTTTAACAGACAAAACAGATGAACATAAGGGAAGGGAAACAAAAATAATATAAAAACAGGGAGGGAGACAAAACATAAGAGACTCAGAAATATGGAGAACAAACTGAGGGTTACAGGAGGGGTTATGGGAGGGAGGATGGGCTAAATGGGTAAGGGGCAGTAAGGAATCTACTCCTGAAATCATTGTTGCACTATATGCTAACTAATTTGGATATAAACTTGAAAAAATAAATAAATAAAACAAGTTTAAATAAATAAATAAAAGTGTATCTAATGTCTAGCACTGAACGGTGGTTCAACTAAAACTTTGGATCATATAAATAACAGGGTTTTTTTTTATTTTTTTGTTTATTTATTTTGAGAGAGAGAGAGAGAGGGAGGGTGGGAGAGGGAGAGAGAGAGAGAAAGAGAGAGAGAGAGAGAGAGAGAGAGAGAGAGAGAGAGAGAGAAACGAGCAGGGGGAGGGGCATAGTGAAGATGAGACAGAATCCCAAGCAGGCTCTGCAGGGCTGGGACTCACAACCTGTGAGATCATGACCTGAGCTGGCATCAAGAATCAGACGCTTAAGTGACTGAGACACCCAGGTGCCCTCAGGTAAATAGTGTTTTTAAATACATAAAGCAGAATCAAAAAAAAAATATGAAACAAACAGGTATGGTGGCATATTCATTTGAAAAAATTGTTCAAGAGTGAGTGCAATGGTCCCACAAAGCCCACATCCATGCTGTCAGTATGATAGCCTCAAAGCACTTATGTAAATTCAAACTTAAATTAAGTAAAATAAAAACTACACTTTAAAGTTGCACTAGCTTTGTTCCAAGTACTTAATAGAGAAATGTGTGTGGCTAGTGGATCTCTTAGCGGACAATGCAAATATAGAATATTTCCATCATTGCCAAAAGTTCTATTAGATAATGTTGATCTAGTCTAAGATGATTAATATAAATGCCATCTAAATGTGATTATAGGCTCAACAAGAGGAACACAGCAAGACAATGTTAAAGATGTAATCAAAAGAGAACACTGAAGAGTAATCTGTATATTGGTGACATTTAGTTTGAAATTCCCCCTTCTTTCTATTCACATTTTACATAGTTTGAACACGAATAACAGGATTTCAATTAATTTGTCTTTTGAACATAAAGTAACTATGACTGGAGACAGCTCATTGTTTGAAGAGTAAGTATAGACACAAGCACAGAAAAATTGGTCATGAGAAAAATCTTAGTAAAATAGGTATTTTTAACAAAACATCTGTCTTCCATGGAATTGGATACAATCTGTACTTTCCAACATAGGGTCCTGAGACTGTGGCAAGTCTTTGCCTATAAAATAAAAAAAATGACCTAATTGAAAACAATAGACAGGACTTTAGGACACATTATAGGCATAATGTACAGTTTTTTTCTTTATTTTTTTAAATTCAACAGACTCTAATGTTTACTCAATCAAATCATAGACTCAGCCACTCACTCATGCATGACTTTTGCCACACTCCCAGGAAATCTGTTGCAGAGTCTGTGGTGAGACCACAAAGCAACATCCAGGAAAGTGACAGTAATAGTTAAAGTGCCTCATCACAAGGTAGGACTTGTCAAGTGAGTAAAAAGCAGGGTTATCTGTTCTCTAGAAATATATCATATACACTTATGCAGAGATCAGCATTTTTTTTCCACGCAGTTCATCAGTGTCTCTATAAGGCAATAGTGTGGTACAGATTAAAATAAATTATCCAAAAATCAAAAGGATAGTCATAACTAAACCTGTGTCTTGACTTTTGGGAATAGAGAAGACAGGCCTTGAGAACACCAGGAAATCTGAGCTAAAGCTAAACTCTGTGATGCTGCCTTTTTAGTTTTCTTTTCTGAGCCATGAGGGGCCTTTCTCTGAATCCAGGGGGCCTAGTTAACTAACACTCATCACCTTGTGCTTAGAGGCCAGCTTTTATGTATTTCCAGGTGTTGGCTGCTTTGTTAAATCTGCAGTGCCCCCAAACTTATAAAGCTTAAGCATTCCACACCTGGCATGTTGGACACTGGCATATTAGTAAAATGTATGAACTTGGGGAATCGATTGCTTTTTTCTGAATTGAGAATCCAACAAGGATAAAATCATTAGTGTAAGAAAAAAGGAATATTCACAATAAGGTACTTTTCAAAGCAACTGTTTAATCCATTTATTTAGCATCTTAAAAGCCACACAATAAAATTGAGGTTTCCCTTTTATTATATGTACATGTTGCATGTTTATTGTGGTCTTGGGGATATCTGAGGGCAACTCCATTTACCAGATGGCACTCAACACCAGGAATTACATTTCAGACTTGAGAGAAAAAGGCTTCACCTGGTGGAGCACTGCTTTTGTGTGAATGTGTAAGCCTGTATATGTGTAGGGGGCGGGGGGGGGGTCTTTATAACATACAACATTATATATCATCTGGTCTATTGGCCCTACTCATGAATTACTTAAAATGCTACTTACTGCCATGATATCATGGCCCCATGTAACATAAGAACCTGGGGGATTTTTTTAAATGACTAAGTTTGTTTAAAACTAGTTTGTTTAAATGATCTAGTTTGTTTAAAAGGCAGTATGGTTTAGGGTTTTTTTTTTTTTAATCTTATACTTAAATTCTTAATCTAAAGCCTGGGACTCCTCATTCTGAGGAGGGTCTTTGGCTGACTTCTTACCTCTCGAGTTTGGGAGTATGTGCACTCATTGGATTCCTGGAGACTTATAGTATTGAATATGAAGACGCAAATTCATGGTTCCTGAAACTGTCTGTATTCCTTAATTAATCTTGCTATATTTGTATGCTTTTATAATTCACAATAATGTTAGGGAAAAAATAGCAAAGTTATGGAAATTGCCAAGCTTAAAGGACAGATGAAGTATGTTGTTCAATGTTTCAATCTAATTCTGAATAAAGAGAGAAAAATGAACTCTAAAATGAACAAAATGTTTTCACCCTGCAACTCTAAAACAGAATTATGTCTCATATATTGACTAGGTGATGACATTTAGCAGAACACCCACAATGAAGAACACCAGATTATAACTATCTTAAACTTACTTTTTATTTGTCCGGATAAAAGAAAAAAATGTCATAGAGTTTTCTGAGTCTCTTGTGCATGGTTAGTGTATTTGTTTGTTTGTTTATATGAATAAGAGTGGTTACAGCCTTCTCTTAAAAGTAAATAAAATATTTTCTTTAGCTATCTCTGTCTACCCCCAAGATAATATATTCATTCTAGCATTTCTTATGTTTAAAGGCGTACTAATATTGTTTCCAGGTTTTCTTTCCCTTTTCCTCAGAAATAAATTTCCAGCTCCCCAAAGTGCTATAAGCCTTGTGGTTTACTCAGCATCCTAAGAGTTACTTATCAGAAGAAAACATAGTGTCTTGCTTAATTTTTCATTCAGGATTTTTGTACAATATATAGCTTTAATGCCCTATGATATAACACATCTGGTTATGACTTTATTTAATTTTCCTAATGCATGCAAAGCAATAAAGTCAAAACCAACTGGTTCAAGCCCTAATTATACCACTTACTGAGAAAACCTGGACAAGTAATTTGCTTTACTCATCTGCAAAATAATTATAACAAGGGTGTGACAGTGATCAATAATTATATTTATTTTATAATTATTAATCACAGTAATGATTGATTAATAGTTATACAAAGCATGTGGGAAATATTTAGGAACCCAATATAATTTTAGTTATTATTATCCTTATTGGTACTGAAATATTTAAGATACTCTTTTGGTCACTTAATATCTCAACAGAAAATACCTAAATTGAAAGGCAAAGTGAAGATACACTCTTGGCATAATGGTATTAGGAAACCCCTAGTGTTTAACAGTTATTTAATCTAATATTTTGTTATTATTTTACAATACATTTTCAGTGACACTAAATATGAATTTAAATTTTCCAGCTGCATCTGTGTATTAACTAATCTAGAGAAGCAGAAAAAAACCACAGAATTCCATGTGATAAAATATTGCTATTGAAACATTACATATAAGTAAAAAATTCTGATATTTTAAAATATAAAATTTGGGGCATGATCAACTTTGCATTGGATTCTTGTGTGGACTCATGTCATTAAAATAATTTTCTTGAAGTTACTTAAGTGAAATATAACATACAGAAATTAATAGTGTTTATGTTTTGTTCCATTAAATCAGTTAAAAAGATTGAGTATCGGGGCACCTGGGTGGTTCAGTCAGTTAAGCGACTGACTGGCTCAGATCATGATCTCATGGTTCATGGGTTCAAGCCCCACATCAGGCTCTGTGCTGACAGTTCAGACCCTGGAGCCTGTTTTAGATTCTATGTCTCCCTTTCTCTGGCCCTCCCCCCCTCAAAAACAAGTAAAACATTAAAAAATATTTTTTTAAAAGATTGAGTATTGGGGCGCCTGGGTGGCTCAGTCGGTTAAGTGTCCGACTTCAGCTCAGGTCATGATCTCGCGGTCCATGAGTTCAAGCCCCGCGCCGGGCTCTGGGCTGATGGCTCAGAGCCTGGAGCCTGCTTCTGATTCTGTGTCTCCCTCTCTATCTGCCCCTCCCCCGTTCATGCTCTGTCTCTGTCTCAAAAATAAATAAACGTTAAAAAAAAATTAAAAAAAAAAGATTGAGTATCAACACGCTTCATCCAAAAAATCCTTATGGACTCAATTTCTCAATGATAAAATATTAACTTTTTCCTATTTCCAAATCATTCAAGCTAGCCTCTCATTTGACATTCAAGTCTATAGAGTACACAATTAAAGAGATATTGCCCCCTTGCACTTTATAGCAAACAGTGTCTAGAACATCCTAGTAACAACTAAAAGCTATTTAGACTCTGGATAGGCTTTATTAATTTTCCCTTAATATATCCAAAGTGTGTGATGTTTCTCTTCAAGCAGCATGACAAGATAGTAGTAAATTTACCATTTAATTGTATGCACATATACATATACACACACATGAATGCATAAATGAAATCTCTTGGTCAAAAATACCAAAACTACTCTAAGGAATACCAGTTTCCCAACTAGTGGACTGCTAAGATTTGTAATTGACCCAAAGTCAGCCAACTTACAAAAGAAAAAATTGAGATTAAAAACAAAGATCTACTTTTCCAGAATTCTCAAAGATCCCCTAGTCAATGACACACATCTTTAGATGTTGATTTAAGACAAAACCCAAGATCCATGTCGACTGATGCTCTACTGAGATTGATTTCAGCTCTAAAAAACATCATCTTAATAGTATATGATTTGTAATAGCAAGGCTAAGGAGCTACTCACATGCATTAATGTTAGAATTGATTATTGATAATTATAACAATGCCTAATAATACATTTATAAGCATATACTTAAAAGAAATTCTAAAATGATATGCTTAAGTCTTTTGACTTGAAATCTTTTGACTTCAAACAATGAGATATTTCTATAACCATGTATAAATCTAAATACAAGTGCTGTGTATTTCCTAAAACCTAAATACACTTTCATTATATCTTTAATAAATTGTTGTGTGTAACTTTCTATGAGCATTCTGCTAGGTGTACAGATATTACAGTGATTTTATATGTTGTGGTAGGCAGAAGAATGATCCCCAAAGTTGCCCTTGTCCCATTTGCTTGATATGATGAATGTTACCTTACACAGCAAAAGGGACTTGGTGTATGTGTTTAAGGTGAAAACTTTGAAATGGGAGATTATCCTGGGTTGGTAAGGTGGGCCTTACCTCATCATATGAGTCCTTTACATCAGAGAACCTTTCCAAACCTTTCCAAGCTGTGTTCAGAGAGACTTTGCTATGAGGACTGAAGAAAGGTTGGAGAAATGCAAATTGCGAACTTTGAAGATGAGGAGAGGGGGCCACAAGCTAAGGACTGGGGCAGCTTCTTGAAGATGAAAAAGGCAAGGGAACAGATTTTCCCTGGGAACCCCCAGAAGGAACACCGATAGGCCATCATCTTTATTTTTTCCTAGTGAGACCCATGGCAGACATGTGACCTGCACTAACAAAAGATAATAAATTTGCATTGTTTTAAGTCACCAAGTCTGTAGTAGTGATTACAACAGCAATAACAATCCATGCACACATGTTGTCTTAGCTCCCTGAGTAGTCTATAAGCTCCTTAAAGGTAGAAGTTAAGCCTCACATTCCCGTGTCTTTCAAATTACTATTTCTATGCTTTCCATTTAGCAAGTATTCAAGAAATTTTGACTGAATGATATAATAAGGAAGTTTTAAAAAATTATTTTTACTGATTAGGTTGTGATGGCAATCTTAATCTCATAGTGGTTTCTGTCTTGCCCTGTGTAATGATGCATTAACTGCTGTCCCAGAGAAATATTTTGCAATGTGCTGTTTATTCAAGTAATCAGAAGAAAGCACCAAAATTACACTTGACATTGCAAGAAGATTAGCAAACAATAGTGCTGTTTTGAAAGACAGAGATCTGTATCTTTGAAAGGGGAAGTTGCAAAACTGTCTTTTCCTTTATCTGTTCAGATTCCTAAGGAAGGAGGATTTTACAACTAGTATTATCCTTGTTGGGAGGCTCTTTTATATGCCTGGCACTCCTCCAGTTCAAGTTTATCTGATACCCTAAGTCTTCCCAAGGCCTCCTCTGGGATGCAAATCCAAATTCTTGTGCAAAATGTAACTGAAAAATTGATGTAGCAGTACAAAAAAAATTGCCAAATAATTTATTTAAAAGGAGCAGAAAAATAGAGGAATTACACAAAGTCTGTCAACCACAGATGGATTTTGCTAAAAATCCTGGCCTACATCCTGTAGGACCTATGAGTGTAAAGTGGGTAATTGAAAGTATTTTTGTCTGCCCCCTCCACCTCATTGGCCCATTTACTATTTCTTGGATGACTGTTGTATTTACACATCTTATTACAAACATAAATCATATGTTAAAACCTACTCCAAATCTTGCACCTGCTGGGAAATGACATTAATAATCTTTGAGTGCCCAACGTACTAATAGATATGAGATCATACAAAGAAATAGGAGACATGATCTCCATCCAAAGGAGAAATTATCTTCTACCAATAAGCCTAACAATGATAACCTGAGAGAGCCACTAGAGATATATAAATTTATGTCATGTATTTTTTACATTTAATTTTATATTTACATTCTTCTATTATTTTTCCCATGATTTTTAAACTGTTAAATAAGCAGAACTGGGTTTTAACCTCTTTCTTTCTTCCTCAGGTATCCTACTTTTTGGTCACTGTGATGGATAATCAGTGATATTCATCTGCTTACAGTTTCTTCAACTGCTTACAGTTTCTTCTTTTCATTTTATATATATATTTTTTTCATTATATACATATATGTATTTTTTAATTTGAAAATACATAGGGGCACCTGGGTGGCTCGGTTGATTAAGAGTCTGACTCTTGATTTCGGCTCCAGCCATGATCTCATGGTTCATGAGATTGAGTCCTATGGAATTGAATCCATGGGATTCTCTCTCTCCCTCTCTCTCCCTTTCTCTCTCTCTCTCAAAATAAATAAATAAACATTTTTAAAAGTAACTATAAATACCATCTTCATTTAGAAGTGTGCATGGGAAATCACCAACTTATCTCCCTTATTGATTTTGCTGTAAATAATTTAAATGCATTAACTCAGAGCTTGAATAATAGCAGACATTTATCAGAGCACTAGTTTAAGCGTATCCCATATTTTTGTGAATATTTTTGTAAATCCTCATGACAAACGTATAGGCAAGTACTATTATTACCTCCACTTTACAGATGAAGTACTGAGTTTTACTACATACATTTAGTACATGCAAATGTAGGACTGGAATCCAAACCTATGTCACCAACCTACAGCAAGAAAAAAGAAATAAAAAAGAAGAAGAAGAAGAAGAAGAAGAAGAAGAAGAAGAAGAAGAAACAAAGAAAAAGAGTAAAGTACTGCACAGCAGTCTACAACAGAAGATACAGGTTTTCCTCTAATTTGAATTTGATTAAATGAAGAAAATGGGGAGAAATCGGTTCCTTAATAATAAAACTGATTTCTCCATTTGGTAGGTGACAGTATACATCAGTCACTTCTCTTAATCATTACTTGTCTGCCCCATGCCCTGTATACATCTGTATAACCTTCCATTTCTTCTGAACCCTATTAGTGGTTACAAGTTTCTTGGACACTGAAATAAAACATTGATTCTAAAATGCTAGTTATCCACTGCTGTGAGCGACACCTTCAGCAAGTAGACACTCGTCTTCTCTGACTTCTTCAAAGAAATCCATTATCAGGGCACCTGGGTGGTTCAGTCGGTTGAGCATCCAACTTCAACTCAGGTCATGATCTTGTGGTTCATGAGCGTGAGCCCCGCGTCAGGCTCTGTGCTGACAGCTCAAAGCCTGGAGCCTGCTTCAGATTCTGTGTCCCCTCCTCTCTCTCCGCCCCACCCCTGCTTGTGCTCTGTCTCTCTCTGTCTTTCAAAAATGAATAAACATAAGAAAATTTTTTAAAATGAAATCTGCTATCATTTTAGGTAGTCCTTTCTGCTGTCGAGCATTTGTACTGTTAGAAAGTTCTCCTTCATTCATACTGCTCTGAAATCTACCACCTTATAATTTTCATGGATTTGGTCCTGATTCTGCCTTTCAGAGTTGAGGAGAATAAGACTTCCCTTTTAAATACCTGAAGGTATATACCACTTCTTCAACTGAGGAACCTCATCCCAGTCCTTTCAGCTACTCATTTTCAGCTCTTACTTTTGTTCAAATGGCCTCTTAAATCACCAAGTTCAGAGCAGAATGGAACCCCATAAACATGTTCCAGTCCACACAGAATACAACTCACCTTATCTCTGCTCATGAATTCAAAATTAAAGAGATGTCAATTGGATTCACTTCTTTTAATGCAGAATCTGCCATCTATTGACAGGCTATTATATGTCCAGAACTGGGAAAGAATTTTGTATAACATCATACCATTTAATTCTCATAATAACCCCCTCGGGTGGGTACTGTGGGGAGCAAAGCATACTATTTCTGTCCAGATGCAAATTTTCTTTCTTCACATTTTGGTCACCGTGGTCTCTCAGTGCCCACTCAGTATCACTTCTTCAAGCAGCCTTGTGAAACTTCTCTTACATAGTTTGTGGATTTTTAGGAACAGTAAAATATAAAATGTACATAAATATATTTTATAGCAGTATTAAAACAATGTAGTAAAACTATTCCCACATAATAAATCCTCATAAATGCAGTAATTTTAAAGTGTTATTTTCCCATGTAATCCATTCTTTAACTCATGCTTATAAGGTTATGTCAGCCCATATATTTACATATAATTTGATTATGTAATATTTACCGATAAATATTTGGTCATAGGATTTTTATCTTTTTTTTCACAATTGAAATGCACCATAACTAGAAAAAAAATACATATTATTAAGGAAAAGTCATTTGGAACATGAAAGTCAAAAGAACTATACAAAAGTATCCATAAATCACAAAGAAAAGCCTTTGAAATATTTACCCACATTTAAAACCAGAGGCCTTGTTTTTCAACTGGAATGAAATTTAATTATGATATCGTTAGGATCAAGGATAACTGTCCAATAATGTGTTTTAAATTAACTAAATGACACCTTACACTCTTTTCACATCTACTCCAGGAACCCCCGATCTTCATAGTTCACAAAAATATAAACAGACTTGTCAGACCTCACTAAATTTATTAAGGTTTGGCAGAATGCCTGTGGGGGGCGGGGGGGGGAGAAATCATATTTCAGAATAAAATTTAAAATGAGCAAGAAAAAGAACCTCTTGAAAAGCTAAACAGCAGAGGAAAGCAGGTTGCAGCTAACTGGTAGAATAATGAGTTCCTTTAGTATTTATCTGTCATATATTTACCATTCTTTTTTTTTTTTTAATAAAGTTCTAAAACAGATTTACTGCAGACTGAGTTCTGCTCATTCTGGCAGATGTAATCAAAATCTTACTGAGGTAAAAATATGT
The DNA here is from genome assembly GCF_028018385.1 of Neofelis nebulosa. Lineage (NCBI taxonomy): Eukaryota > Metazoa > Chordata > Mammalia > Carnivora > Felidae > Neofelis > Neofelis nebulosa. Next base: position 83,739,965 of record NC_080785.1, on the reverse strand, counting down.
GTCAAGAAAATGAGGGAGCAAGATGAAGATAAGCATATGAGCTAGATGATGCTGTCACCCATGCGGAAGCCTTACATTTGTTTTTACCTGCGTCTTGAATTTATATAGTACTTGGTAAATCACTCTTGGATCATGTTGGCTTAGTGGACTTTAGGGGTAGAACCTCAGACTGTGGCTACTTCAAAATAATGAAGCAGTGGATAAGAAGTCCTTCATAATCGTTATGGAAATAAAATGCATTTCACTTCCCATTCTTTAATTTCCTTATTAAGAAATTAAGAAAATATTAAGGAAAAATAAATGCACTTATGTGAATATATATTTGCACAGCCAGAATGTGTGCAGAGAAATTACAAGTAGTAAATTCACAATTGGTCTATAAAGTAATTGGTGGTTTGTTGTCATTATTCTTAACAGGCCATCTCCCCAAAACTGTTTACTTTTACTTACAAAAATTTTGATACGATTCATTAAGGATTTCTGGTGGTGGAACATTTTTCAAAGACAAATCCATTTTAATATATAAATATATTGATATTTGATTTAAGAATGAAAAACTTTTTCAGTAGGGTATAAATTCCCCAAGGGTTTATTAATGCGGTACATTAATTGTTTTCATGATTAGCCTAATTCTCTGCGACTGTGATTAAAAGTCTATATAGCGGGTAGTCCTGTAAACAGAGGATATGGATTTTTCAGATGGATCTACAATTTAAACTGATTGTTTTTAATGCCAGGAAGGAAAATAACTTCTGGAAAAAAAATGAATCGTTTTATAAATTATTTTACTTTCATTCTTAAAATAAAAACAAAGAGAAGTCAACTTTTTACCTCCTATTAAATATATCATAACAACAAAGACATTCAAGATAAAATAGTCAAAACTCAAACAAATTTGGAGACTAAACTGTTCAGTATATAATTACCCCATGAGTTACAGATTGAGTATAGGTTTCACTAAAATAAAATTTAAATGGTAATAATTAAAATGTAATTTTAATTTTCTGCCAAGAGAAATATTGTTTTCATTTTTGCTAATCTTTTCCAGCTATCGAACTACCACTAATGTTACACTTAACTCCAAATAAGGCCACTGATTTCAGAGGACGATGGTAATGTATAACAGACCAAATACTGTGTTCTGATAGAGAGAAGGACAATTCCACTTAACTGTTCAGAAGTTGCACATAGTATTATACTCTTTTCTATTGTTACTATATATTCATCATGTTATACAAATATGATATAAAAAGCACATGCAAATTTGTATTAAAAATATCACCATAGAAACACGTTAGGAATGTTTGAAGTCAAAAGCAAAAATACTGTAAATTTTTAACTTATTACTCATCTTTGATTGGAACCAAAAGTACAGTTAACAAATTAGCATCTAAGTAGGTCCTGCATATTTTTTATGATGTCTGCAAGTAGCCAGAAAATTTTCTTATAGCACAAGCATTTTTCTCACTTAGGTGTCCATGATAATTTTACCATTGCTTCCATTTTTCTCTTCCATTGCACATCGTACCTTTGGCTGCTCTCTAGGGTTTAGTCCTTCATTCTGTTCTTATGCCTAAATACCTTCCCTCAGAAAATTGTTCAATTGTCAGGCCTTACCTCCTTAATGATGAGCAATATGCTCCATTAAATTATGAATCCTCAGTATGTAACTCAACATTTCAGTTGAATTATGTACATTCATTTCTTCTTTCTTTTACATTTTTTTTTCTATAAAAACTTATCAAGTGTCAGGGCGCCTGGGCGGCTCAGTTAAGCAGGCAACTCTTGATATTAGCTGAGGTCATGATCTCGGGGTAGTGAGGTCGAGCCCTGCATTGGGTTCTACACTGACAATGAAGAGTGCTTGGGATTCTCTCTCCCCCTCTCTCTGCCCTTCCTCCACTCGTGCTCTCTCTCCTTCTCTCTCTCTCTCTCTCTCTCTCTCTCAAAATGAAAAAAAATTAACATAAAAAAACTTTATCGAGCGCCTACTTTCTGCCAATAATAGTTCTAGGCTCTGAAGATACATTGGTGACAAGATAGACAAAGGTCTCTGGTGATCTGGAGATGACATTTTAGTGGGAGAGGACAGCAAACAAATAAATAATGACTAAGTTTATTTCAAATAAAAGGGCTATAAAGAACATCAAGCACAATGATACATTAGATTGGTGGGGTATGTAGGGATGGAAAATTTAGTTTGGGCTAGGGAAGACTAAGTGGGAGGGGTGACAAGACCAGAATATCCTAAGGAAATAGTTCTGAAAAATCTGAGACAGGGAATTTCAGGCAGAGGAAGCAGGAGGCATGATTTTAAAGCTATGTTTCCAGAATAAGCCCATCACCTGACCTACCCTCTCAATTATTTTCAGTCACCTTTTGGTCATCTCAATGAATATTTGGGTATCAATTCAGAGTCAGTTTAACAGATCACCATATTAACTTCTTCTTTAAACCTGCTGTCCCTTTCAACTTTACAATGTTTTCATTGACATTACCAGTTTCAGATCACCAGATTCAGAATCTTGAATTAGCTGAGACTTACGTCCTTTTCAGGAAGCGTTGGACATTATTCTAAGATGCTCTCCTGTCTCTTTCTTCTTACCTTCCTGGGTATGTCAACCTACACCAGTTATATGATTTCCTTAAAACATAATTTCTCCCCTGTAAAACAGGTGAGAAACAGAGCAGAAATTATCTCTGGATAATTTTTATCTAATGGATGTAGCATGGGTTTGAGAAGGAGAAAAACAAATTTAAAATGTGGCCCACTACTTAATCACTAGAGTATCAGAAGTATGACAGCCTATTTTAATATCCTCCACCATATAAAAGGAGAATCCATAAAATAAAAAGGTATTCGCTTCACAAGGTTTTTGTAAAGAATAAGGGGAAGATATCACATAAAAAGAAATTAACAAATAATTAATGAGTGTTAAGTAACCTTTCTGTGCCCTGTTGATTATGGAACTAAAGTAATTAATATAGGAGAGTACAGGTGATATAAAACATTTTGCCAATATTTTCCCCCTCATATTCCCCATGTCATCATCTGACACAAATTCTCATCTCTTCCCACTTGAATTTTGCACCAATCTTTGGATGCTAATTGGAAAACTCAGAATTCTTCTGCCTTTAGCTGTCTCACATCAAGCAAGTTACAATTGGGATATTGGAGCATAGAGCCTGGAGATTTAGTGTAGAGAAGGTTAGAGGAGACAGAAACTGTCATGAGAACAGAGTCTTGGCAGTTCAAGTACCATGTGATTCTTGCTCCACCACAGGGCTCCTCGGGAATGAGAGTCTAAGTTCAGGGTAAGGTAGAAGGAGGATTCAAAGCATATTATTAGAAGAATCTTCTCCATTAAACTGTGATCTTCTGGAGGTCAAAGCCAGATCTCATGCATTTCAGTCTCACCAGTGCATAGCACACTTCTTAGAATATGATAGGTGCTTAATAAATGCATGTATTTATTTTCACATGATGCTAGCGTAGTCAAGTGAATCTTCAAATGAGAGGAGGATATAATACTGAATGTGAAACCAAGACTTCATCACACTGCCAATGATTGAGTTTCTAAGGGTACAGAGGTTTACATGAAGAAATCTTTGACTCCTGGCACTGTGTGATGTGAGTGACTGGTTATTCTGAAAAGACCACAATCAACGAGCCAGTTGGGAAGGGAGTCCTCACCCCATCCTGTAAACCCCACCAACACCACTACCACCACCACCACCACCACCACCACCACCGTGAGCGGGACCTTCACAGTTTCCTTTGCAGACTTTGCCAACGTAGTGACTATAATATCATAGAGCAGGCCCTAGCCCTCAAAGATCAACAGAGAATCTCTTTTTGAAGCTGTCGTTCCCTACACTGGGAGGTCCAGCAAAGAGGGTCTTTTGTTGTGGTTGTTATATTTGTTTTCATTTTTGGTTTTGTTTTTCTTTTTTTTTTAAACCAAGTTCAAGGCCAGAGAAGTGTATCGCCCATAAAGTCACCCCAGAAGTCCATGCCAGAGGAATTTCTAACAAAATGAATGGTTTCGAATGCAACAGCCTGCTACCAAGTTCCCAGCTTGCAATCTCCCTGGAATCTGAAGTCTTGGATTAACCCGAAGCAAAAAGAGCCCTTCATTCTGATGCTTCTGCCATCCCTAATGTCTGCTCCAATCCAATGGACTCTCTAGGCTGGGCAAGCTGATTTGGACAACTAGATCTGTGCTCATACTTAAAAACCATTTTGTTTTATTCCTTCCAAATATACTTTTAGAAGAATCTAAGGAGAAAGTAGCAAAGCCTCTTTAAAAACCTAAATTCAAAACACAGCAGAAGGAACACAGGAAGTTTTACTGAGTAATTGAAGTGATTACATGCAAAGCACTTTCCCATAATCAAGGAGTTTCAAAGGAGGGTAGAGGGTGATTGACAGTGTTGGCCACCCTTGAAACTACATCTTGATTGGAGGAAATAATTACAAGCAGGGAGAAAGAGACCCAGTACTCTACATTTCCTTATTTTCAGATCTAATCTGGGAGAAGGAAGGCAATAGTAGAAAATAAAGTTTCGAAAGTTTGGAAATCTTGTTCCTGGGGAATAAGAAAGCAAGGTCCCTTTTATTTATTTACTGAACACCTACTATGCTCCGAGTTGGAAGATCAAAAGATATCATGTCATGAAAACTGTTCCTGTGAATCATAAACCTATAAGAAGATAAAAGGTCATTACAGATGTAATTTTTTTTCAAATTTTTATTTAAATTATAGTTAGTTAACATATAACTCCTAAAACATTGGTTTCAGGAGTAGAATTTAGTGACTCATCACTTACATATAACACTCAGTATGGCTATTAACTTTTCAAGAAAAGTAATTAGAGGAAAGTGACTAGCTATGATGCCAGATTAAGCTTGCTCTCTATCTGCCGGGATGGACCTCTGTATACACATGTGCACAGATAGACGCAAAGCAGTTTCAGTTGAAGCAGGCATGGGGGCACTTGACTCCAAGAATTTTAGAGGCCTAGGAAATCATTTGAAACCCACTGGGCTAGAAGAAAGTATTCATTCATTTCTGTCTGCTATTGATGCTTTGGCCCTTCAGAAAGATCCAGGCTATTTTCCTGGTGTCTTTGAAGTGCTTCAGCCTTCTTCTATCTTGTTCTATCACACAAATGTTCTTACCTTTAAATCTTGATCTTTTTTAATTCTAAAAGAAGCAAAATCTTGACCATCTTCTCTGAAGTTTCCCAGATTTGCATTTATCTTTTGATTCCCCAATTTGCCTGTAGCGACTACTAAAAGTACAGTATTTAATTGTACAGTATTACTCACTCAGTGTATGAGTTTATCTTAAACCCCCAAAAGTTCATGACATAACTATCTACATCTTTTGGAGTCAGCTTTCGAAGGCATGAATCTTGGCTCTACCAATTGCCATTACCTATAAGTAAACTACTTACCATTTCCATGCTTCAATTCTTCATCTATAAAATGATGATAATATTAGTATTTTTCGTTTATGGCCATTAAGTAAAATAATGAATGTACAGTGTTTATCATAGTGCCTGGCACATAGTAAGTACTCAATAGATTTCAGCCACTATTATTGCTATCAGTATTATGTTATTTTCTTAAATGCTTACTAAAATGGAATTCTGTTGAATAAAAATTAGATTAGGTCTGTTTCACATTCTTTCTCAGGAGAAAAGTGGAAACGTTTCAGAATGCCACCCATTCACAAGAATGCATTGCCAAAGCCAAATGGGAGGCAACTAGCAAATCCTGAATGGAACTGGCTAAGCAGAAAGTATATTAGACTAAACAATGAGGTCGGTGATGTAGGGGAATAAGGCATTTATAAGAAAGCATTGGCTTTGAAATCCCTGGTAACCCATGGTCAAGTTGGATGAGCAGAACTGTGATGTGGCCCAGCTGTCTTTATGCTCCTTCCATGTCGCAAGCATTTTTTTTATGATAGGCGTAATACCAATAGTATTTAATTCTAACTTTAGGTATTCTGTCCCATTTTATGATTAAATAATTCTCAAAGATCTTTAATAGACTTTGTAAAATTAATTATAGCTGCCAGAATTTAATTGGTCTAGAAGCAAATGCAAAACTTCGATGTTTTGGGAGACACAGATAGCCAACTACTCTCAGCGTAAGGCTGGACCACCAGTTCCTCTGTGTGTCTTACCTAGTGATAGAGACAGGGAACCATGAAATGCTGAACAAAACTTTAGGTTCTATCAAATACAAAAAAATATGACATTTACAAAATGACATATTTCATAAATAGGATATTATGCAGTGAAGCACCTTAAAAAGATTTCCTTTATCTAAGTTCATGTAAACTTTTTTAATGTTTATTTATTTTGAGGGGTGCCTGGGTGGCTTTGGTTGGTTAATTGTCTGACTCTTGATTTCAACTCGGGTCATGATCTCATGGTCTGTGAGAGAGAGCCCCATGCCAGTCTCTGCACTGACAATGACACGACAGAGTCTGCTTGGGAGTTTCTCTCTCTCTCTCTCTCTCAAAAAATAAACATAAAATAAAATAAAACAAAATGAAATAAAATAAAATAAAATAAAATAAAATAAAATAAAATAAAATAGAATGTCTATTTATTTTGAAAGAGGGAGATAGAGAGTGCACGCACACGTGAGCGTGTGTCAGGGAGGGGCAGAGAGAGGAGAGAGAGAATCCTGAGCAGGCTCCAAGCTCAGCTCAGAGCCCCATGCAGAGCTTGATTCTACAACCATGAGATCATTACCTGGGCCAAAATCAAGAGTCAGTTATTTAACCAACTGAGCCACCCAGGGGCGCCTCGTGTAAACTTTTAAGTTTTGTAAATGTTTCTAATTTGGTTAGCATTCTCTGAGCCATCTTGTTAACTAAATTATGGTGACCATTGTCCCAGCACCATCTTATGTGTAAAAGAAGCTACTTTATAAATAACTGAATTTTTAACTATTGTATCCTATATGTGACACATAAAATAAAAGCAAAATACTGAATCTAATTTTTAAAAAATAAACTGTATAAATTGTATAATCCATAGGAGACGTTTATGATCACACACCCAGACCCAATCTATAGTGGTCATTTTGGGGAGAAGTGAAGAGATAGTAGTTTTAATTCTTTAATTATTCTTATTTTATTTTATTTAATTTATATATTTTTAAAAGTTTATTTATTTACTTTTGAGAGAAAGCATGCATGAGAGTGGGGGAGAGGCAGACATAGGGGCAGCTCAACATGGGGCTTGAACTCATGAGCCACAAGCCATGAGATCATGACCTGAGCCAAGGTCAAGAGTCAGATGCTTAACCAACTGAGCCACCCAGGCACCCTGTTCTTATTTTAAAGGCAAAGAATCATAGGATAGAATTAAGCCATTCATTTAACATATATTTATTGAACTCCTTCTATGGCCCTGAACAGTTATAATTCCTAATATACAAAAAATTATGTATCTTTTATTATAGCTGTATCTATATGTGTATATAGGTATGTGTGTATATTGTATACACACACAACTATAGAGCTTTTTTCCTGTGCCATATATTGCTTAAGACATTTTACTCATTTAACAATTGAAATGACCCAGTGAAATGTATTACCTCCCATTTTGCTGATGAGTAAACTGAGACCCAGAGTTGAATTCCCTAAAGTCGCACAGCATTAAGTATCTACAAAACTAGCCAACCTGCAACCAACAGAAGATGAATGAAAAGAAGAATTATAACCATGAAAAGAACTTTTAATCATGAAAACAATAGAACATTGCATTTGCTTTTGTGAAGTCCTTAACTATTTTATGGAAGAAAATAAATTTCCATTCTTCTGAGTTTGAACAACAGGAGTGTATGTTCAGGAGAAACATTTTAATCATTACTTATAAAGCTGATTTCTCTCCAGTTTTTTTTTTAATTTTTTTTAACGTTTATTTATTTTTGAGACAGGGAGAAACAGAGCATGAACGGGGGAGGGTCAGAGTGAGAGGGAGACAGAATCTGAAACAGGCTCCAGGCTCTGAGCCGTCAGCACAGAGCCCGACGCGGGGCTCGAACTCACGGACCGCGAGATCATGACCTGAGCTGAAGTCGGACGCTTAACCAATTGAGCCACCCAGGCGCCCCTTTCTCCAGTTCTGAAATCACTCTTGCATTGATCGTGTATTTGGGAGAGGTCTTGATCACAACACTTGCCATTTGTATATGTTTTATTAAAGATTGCTGGTTTTTTCCCTGAAGTTTATTTATTTTGAGAGAGGGAGGGAGAAGGTAAGTGGGAGAGGGGAAGAAAGAGGGAGAGAGAGAGAGAGAGAGAGAGAGAGAGAATCCCAAGCAGCTCCGAATTGTCAGTGCACAGCCCGATGCGGGGCTTGAACTCACAAACCATGAGATCATGGCCTGAGCCTAAATCGGATGTTTAACTGACTGAGCCAGCCAGGTACCCTGAAGATTGCTGTTTATTAACAGTCATAACATTCCAAAAAAGAAACTTTTGAAAAAGATTCTTCAGCTCAGGTTTGAAATTTTTCTTGCTTTTTATCATTGCACCAAATAACTTCCCAGGCAGCAAGGGTGATGTCGTTTTATCCGTTCATCGGATTGAAAACCATAGTTTAAAGAGGTCAGGAAACTTGCCAATCCCTTTACATCGGACCAAGATGAGACTAAAAGCCAAGTTTCTTCATTCCTACCCCAGAGTTTTCAGCCACTGCATACTATCTTCTCACATCAAATAGTGCCTCATATTCTAGAAAGAAATCATGATATAAGCACTGGGTTAGATGGTAGTGGATGATGTTGTCCCCTTTAGTGTTCTCCCTTCCCATCTTCCCATCCACTGTGATTTCACTTTCAGTATCCAGTTCCTCTGACTCTTCTTCTGAAGGTGACTGTGAGGGCTTGTGAATTTGTAGCCCTCTAAGCAGTCCTCAGGGTTCTCAGGCTTCCTTGCCTGAGAAAACAACCGTGAAGCACAATTGCAACTTTAGAGGCCCCTTACGGGGGCTTCTGCCTAGCTCAATCGATAGAGCATGTAACTTTTGATCTCGGGGTCGTGAGTTCGATTCCCACATTGGGTGTAAAGATCACTTAAAAATAATGATAATAGGGGCGCCTGGGTGGCTCAGTCAGTTAAGCGGCCGACTTCGGCTCAGGTCATGATATCACGGTCTGCGAGTTCAAGCCCCGCGTCGGGTTCTGTGCTGACAGCTCAGAGCCTGGAGCCCGTTTCAGATTCTGTGTCTCCCTCTCTCTCTGCCCCTCCCCTGTTCATACTCTGTCTCTCTCTGTCTCAAAAATAAATAAATGTTAAAAAAAAATTTTTTTTTTAAATAATGATGATAATAAATAAAACATCAGACATCAGGCCAAAGCAGCCCTTTGTAGGATTTTGCCTGTGATCACTCTGTTGTTTGGCTTATTTACCCTCCCTGTCCTGCTTCCCCCTTCTCTTGCCACTTTCCCCCAGGGTGCTTCCTTAATAAATCACTCATACCTGTGTCCTTGTCTCAGAGTCTGCCTCTGAGGAACTTAATCTCAGACACGGCATTTGTTTATTATTATCAACGTTGTTATTATTGTCATTAATAACTGAGATTTTGCTTTTTGTACCATAGAGTTTGTAGTCCCATTGACTACTACACTCTTATGACACCTTCCTACCACTTCTGAAATCCAGATTTAGGCTGGCCACACTGAACACTGTATATATATTTTGAAAGTCCTCCGAATGTCCAAAAGAGACTGCAGATCTTCACGCATTCTTACTGCCTCTCCTACTTATCTCTACTAGTGGAAAGTTGCTAAGGAAGAAACATCAGTCATTTTAATTTTTTAAAAAATAGTCTTATGTTAAATCAGTGCCCAATACCTACCTGTTCATGCATTTTGTCAAATGATTTTTATTACTTTTTTTTCATTACTACTTAGTTTACATTCTCTTTAGTCTCGTCTTATACTACTCTAATAATAGTCTACATTTCTTGATTGTCTTCATTAGGTATCCTCCAGTCTACCCCACACAGAACAACCTTGAAATATGACCATGTTATTTGTTTGCCTGAGGAACTGATGACTTTCCAGAGTCTGGGATACAAGCCCCTTTCCCACCCAGCTCTAATCAAAATCTCCAGTCTCATTGCAGACAGATTCTTCTATTCAATGCAATGCCAAAAGGAGTCAAAACTACTGACAGGCTTTGTAAGTGCACTTGCACCTTGCATGCTAGCGTCGTCGGGTGTCCCTTCTGCCTGGAACACTTTTCCCAGTTTCTCTGGCTTATGCTTATAAGTCCTTAATCATTCTGTTGTACAACCCAATGCCTCCACTGAATTATCTTCTCTGCCTTCACCAGACAAAAGTAGTTCTTCCCTCCTTGTTTGTACAATGAGCTGATTATGATATTTGTCACATGGTTTTATCTATAGTGTGTGTCTCTCTCTCTCACTTTGGACTCTTGGATTCTGTTTTGTTTTTTAACTTTATTTTTTATTTTTTAAAATTTACATCCAAATTAGTTAGCATATAGCGTGGACTCTTGGATTCTTAAGGGTTAGGACTGTATTAATCATCTGTGTATTTTCAGTTGGGGACACATAATAGTTGAACAAAATGTGAATGTTAAAAAAACAAATGATAGATTTTATGAATGAAGAGAAGTACACGTTTTTAAAGTTTTCTACTAATTCTGAGGTCTAAACTTCTAGAACTCTGCTGAATTACTTTGTTGAATTCAGAAGTTGTCCAGCTCACATCCCAATTCCAAGAAGGCCATTAACAGTGTCCCTAATACATATGGTTCACTTACAATGTGCTTGGACACAATATTCTGAGTTTCATTTCCTTGTCTGCAAATGGGGATAATTATATCTACCTCACACATAATATGTAAAATCAACAACAACAACAACAAAACTCAAGATGCTAATCAGCTTTTACAAATGCAGATATTACCATTGGCACTAAAGAGTAACAGCAAGAAAAGCGATAACCTTTGAGAGAGTGCCCATTGAAAGGCCATTTCTGGGAGAAAAGATTTTTCTATTATATTTGAACAAACGCATTCTTTTTTGAGAAAGCTCTAAGTCCACATTTCAGTAAACACTGCTCATCCACTTAAAATGTTAATGAAAATGTCATATAGTAATCTTTCAAATGACCAAAAAAGAATACTTACATCTCCAGAATTTTCAGTAACTAATAATCACATCAGACTGAATCATTCAAAATATTCCATTAGGTGACCACCAGGTTGCTACAGATTTGGCTGTTTCTAGATTTATTGTAAATAAATTTTGGATTAAATATCTTATCATCTCATCTCATGAAAACAATATATTTTCATTAAGAAACAGCTTAAATATTGGGGCACCTGGGTGACTCGGTTGGTTAAGTGTCTGACTCTTGGTTTCAGCTCTGGTCACGAACTCGTGGTTAGTGAGTTCGAGTCCCTGCTTCAGGCTATGCGCTAACAGTGTGGAGCCTGCTGGAATTCTCTCTCTCCCACTCTCTCTCTGCCCCTCCCCTGCTGGCTCTCTCTGTCTCTCTCTCAAAATAAGTAAATAAACTTAAAAAAAAAAAACAGGTTCAGGGCACCTGGGTGGCTCAGTCAGCTGAGCGTCTGACTTCGGCTCACGTCATGATCTCGCAGTTTGTGAGTTCCAGTCCCACATCGGGCTCGTGCTGACAGCTTAGAGCCTGGAGCCTGCTTTGGATTTTGTCTCTCCCTCTCTCTCAAAAATAAACATAAAAAAAATCAAAACAGGTTCAACATTGTAGATGTTTATTTATGTCTAAGAGAAGATCATTTGCTTCTAAATTTCCTTTGGCTCCATATAAGTCTCCATATAATCTCATATAAAATATAGATGTACAAATTGCTCTATAAATATTGATTGCAATATTTATAGACATGCTTTGCTAAATCAAAATACATGAGAAAGCTTAAAATTTCCAGATTTAAATGATAACACTTCTGGCCATGCCTCTAAGATACTTTCTGTAAGCCCTACTCCTGATTTTTAAAAGTTTAAAATATACATATCAATAGATAAATACTTTTAGTAAAATTTCTGATTGATCTTTATCTCCCTAAGTAATGCCTTAAAGAACTGCATTTCTTTGTTATATGAAAAAACGCAAAAAAAAAAAAAAAAAATTCAGGTGAAGTGTATAATGTGCATTATTCAGTGAAGTTCATGAGATGGTACAAATAGTAAGAACTTGTGTTTAAATTACCCCAATGGAAATGTTGACATAGGTTAGAAATAGTCAAGGTGCAATAAGAAATGTGTTTGCCTTATAACGTAGTGTATGTATTTCTTTATGGGTGGGAAGAATAAGTGGAAGTTACTTACCTGCATTGTGCTATAGCCCTGTATCAAAAAGGTTCAGAACAGACTTCCACTAATTAGACAGTGACTAAAAAGAACCCCCGTACAGAATTTTAAATCCCTTTAGCCAGTGTTGGTTAGAAAACCTCCACCAGCACCAAAACACGAAATCAAAATGTAAATAAAGATCAAAGGCCTTGCACAGCTGGCCATGGTGGCCATCAATTCACACCAGGCTTCGCTGAGCAGTTAGCAAAATCATGGTTAATGGCTGTGCTGAGTGTCAGTGTCACCCTGCAAGCAGTGTATGGCCGGAGATCAGGGAAGGAAAATGGACAAGGGATTATAAAGAAGAGAAGCTGAAAATATCAGCAAAATCCCTGAGGAAAACTTTGCCCCACAGAGAATAAAAATAAAAATAAAAATGACTTGGGCTTTAAAACTTATTTCACGGATTCGTCTCGCAAACATTTGTTCTAAACTGCGTTTTGAATCTGTAAACATTTTATTTTCAAACAAAACCAGAGGACATTATCAAGCAACCTTAAATAAGATTTGACACACGATGCATCATCGATGGCTCTGTTTAAATTAGGCATGCAAATTCCAAGTCACTTGCTAGGAATCAAGATTGAATTATATCTTGCTTATATGAGGTTGCTTTATGCACAGAGGCTTCATTCATGGAATAATTTCAAAGAACATGGTGATAAACATGACTTGAATTCTTCCAGAATGAGATTATTATACAAAGCAACAATGGGTGGATCCCTCAACTTGAGAAAGAGAACATTTTCCCCTTCCCTTTATAATGCCCTTTAAAGTCTGTCTATAATACATCTGGTGTTTGTTCTCCTAGACTGAAAATAACTAGTAGACCACCAGTAATTTAAATTGTACCCTGTTCCAAGGATATTTGACATGTGGTCCCTTTGGAAGAACTAATGCAAAAAACTGGCTCTAACCCTGGAAATAAGGTTACTATAGACTCACAGAAGGTTGCAATTAACTAATATCAAGAAGGTTAACCTGCAAATTTCTCTCTCAAATACATACTAATCTCATTTGTAAACCATTTTATGCAGTTACAGAGAATGAAATAATAAGGGTTATAATGTTTAATTTTAAATCTGATTTCTTTTTTTTCTAAAAAGCAAAATAAGAAGGAAATGTCACATTAACTTAATAGTTACCAGTTTGCCAAAGAATACACACACAGTGAATTTATTTAATGTCTCAAGTTTATAGATAGATATGAGAGAAAGATTCCTTCTGAAGACCACTATATCTGTGTTTATTAAAACAATTTTAAAAGAGAGAAATAAAACTTTATATTTGAAGGTCTTCTTCCAACATTCTCCATCGTTTTGATTTCCTAGTGGGGTAGAGGGAAAGGATAGACTCATTAGAATATTGGAGCACAAAGCACTGGCAATTATGTAATTTAACCACTGTACTTCATAGATCAGAAAACTAAAACAGATCACTGGAGGGATTGCTGTGTGTGCACAGCCAGTTACTGGCAAACATGAGCTAGAAGTCTGTTTTCCTGATTCAAAGTCCAGAACACTTTTTTACAATACCATAGTGTCTCTCATAAAATATTCTGCATCTATCACTGTAATTGATAAAATGTGGCTAGACTTAACTAGAGGGTTAAAATGGAAGCATATAAAACTTGGTGACAAATTTAAATAAATTCTTGTATAAAAAAACTTCTATTTTAGAATATTCTTTAATGGAGGTGGCAAAGAGAGTGATTTTCTAATTAAAGGAAATCATCTATTTACTTTTTTCTTCTTTTTTTTAAATGAAGAAATCTAACCTGAAACATTTAAGACTTACCAATAGTTTAAAGAATTACTTCAGGGGCACCTGGGTGGCTCAGTTGGTTACGTGTCTGACTGCAGCTCAGGTCATTATCTCAAGGCTCATGGGTTCGAGCACCGTGTTGAGCTCTGTGCTGACAGCTCAGAGCCTGGAGCCTACCTCAGATTCTGCCTCCCTCTCTCTTTCTCTCAAATATAAATAAACATTAAACTTAAAAAAATATTAAAGAATTACTTTAGTTACACGTTGACTATCTGGAACAAAGTGCTTCAACTAGATAGAATAGGGAGGTACATGTTTCGCCAGTACCCTATGAATTTCAGTGTTGTTCATCCCTGCATAATAGGATCAGTTGAAATCCGTGGAATATTTCCTTTTCTACCTCTGCTACTTAAGAGACCATGTAATAGAACCACATACCAAGCTAAAACAGCAAAATTAAGTTAAATTAAAAATGGAAACTGACAGAATTTTAATGTATATGACAATAAAATAGAAGATTTGTCTATAAAATAATAGAGAACAGTATATATAATTATCCAGAATAAGTAATTTATTGATCATTTTAGTCACTTACATTTGCCCTGTAGCCCTGCAGCACCATTTCCCCAGTGACTGCCCTGCCTCCTGTGCCTTCCGGTGTTTTTTTCTTGGCTTATCCATCTGTGGAAAAGTGGATAACTCATTTATTTCCTCCATGTAAATGTTAAATACGGAAACATAACTCATAATGCCATTAAAGCTTAAAACTATAAGTATTGTTGCACTAAAATCATTCTTGATTTTTATAATATATTCAAAATAAACTTCAACAACAGATGTGACACTAAATATGTGAACAATTTGGTTGAAATGCAGGTCTTTAACACGGGGAGGGAGATGAGCATGTATTTGAAGGACTTAAAACAATATCACTAATAAAGTTAATAATCCCTATACATAAACCCATCAGTATCTATGATGGATATTTTTACAAAAAATATATATATATTCTTTTACAAAACTACAAAGTAAAAATATTAGAAAATGTTACTTTCTGATCAGGAAATTTTGACATACTATTGACAAAATTTTACTCATGGAGATGTGATTCTGAAAAGTATCAAAAATCCACAAAGATATCCAATGTGAGTAAAAACACTATTTGGCAACTCCTTCATATATGATCAAACTAATTTCTTTTTTTCTTTCAATGTTTATTTTTATTTTTGAGAGACAGAGCGTGAGTAGAGAAGGGGCAGAGAGAGAGGGAGACACAGAATTCAAAGCAGGCTCCAACGCGGGGCTCAAACCCACGAACCATAAGATCATGACCTGGGCTGAAGTCGGACGCCCAACTGACTGAGCCACCCAGGGGCCCCTGATCAAACTAATTTCTAAAATAAGTGTAGTTACTTTTATTTTTGAGACAAAAGTCACCTTGAAAGGGAGAATATCAAATTTCACCTCTGGTTCCCCTTCAAGGTCTGAAGAGAAGGTCTTGGAGAAGGTGCAGTGATAAAGTAGCTATGAAATCATCGAGATTATCGATGTGACTCACTGCTCCAATTTCTTAAAGCACACTATCCTCGTATGAAAAATATGGAAACTAATAAATGCCTTGCAGAGTCGTGTTGAGTTTCACAAATAATATATGTAAAATGCCTGGTGCAGAAGAAGAATATAATAAATGAGACCTGGTGTTATTAATGTCATAGGAGCACACAGGCCCAGCTATGCATGCAAGAAACTCCAGACAGAGGAAAGGAATAGAAAACACTACAATTTTGCTGGGTTTGGCTCTATTAAACATCATCTTGGTAAGAACAAATCATTTGTACGATGCAGCATTTTTTTTATGCAGGTGCGAATGCATGATTTATGCACTTATAAATAAATCTGGCTTTACACAGAGTTGACTATGTAAAATGGGACTTTCTTTTTTTCCTGGGGATTTGTGATCATGATGTATCTGTGTATAAAAGAAAGTGCAATTGTTGGGAATTCCTAACAATAGGAATTGTGGAAATGATGATGGTAGGGAATGCTGGGATGTTTGAAAATGCATTTTTTTAATGCTGTTATTATACCCAAGCCCATGGTTATGGTTTACTTAAAAAAATAATAATTCTGGTATCTAACACACTATAATCAGCATCAGTGTATAAGAAATAATATTCTTCAGGTAACTAGTTGAGAGAAAAAGAGTTTATAATTAAAATCATAGGCAGTTTGCTATCACAGAAAGATCTATATGGAGGGGAATCATTAAACCCAGGGTAAAAATTTGGTTGTTCACTTGCTAACTATGGGACCATAGATAAAACACTGGACTTTAGTTTTACTAACAAAATGGTTAGTGTGTCATTAGTTTTCCTTTCCTTTCCTTTTCTTTTTTTTTCTCTTCCTTTCTTTTCTCCCCTTCCCTTCCCTTCCCTTCCCTTCCCTTCCCTTCCCTTCCCTTCCCTTCCCTTCCCTTCCTTTCCTTTCCTAACGTTTTTGTTTAGCCATGAATTTCTTCCTTCAGAAGAAAGTTTACTTATACGCCTGGTATTTAAGGCAGACAAAACTCCATGTTCTCTGACTGAAACAGAGATGGTACCCTAGCATTCTTCCAGCTTCCAGATTGGTCTGCATACCCTAACCATTTCAGTGTACCATGCAAGGAGCCCGGTTTGAAACAATCTTTTCAGGAGTCTTTTAACAGTAAAAATGTTTGGGCCAGTGATTCACTTACAACAAGTGTTATAATTTCCTTAAGAATATATTTCCCTTTGTGATTATTCAAAGAAGAATAATTGCCCTTTCTCATTTATTTATAAGGATAACATTTTGGCGTGAGTTATACACAGTTATCCCGAAAAGATAGGATGGTATAAAGCAAGTAACAGTGGGTTTGGGGGAGGGGGTGGCACCTGGGTGGCTCAGCCAGCAAAGCGTCCAGCTTCAGCTCCGGTCGTCATTTCACGGTTCGTGGTTTTGAGCCCCACAACAGGCTCTCTGCTGTTAGTGCAGAGCTTGCTTGGGATCCTCTGTCTTCCTCGCTCTCTGCCTTTCCCATGCACATGCTCTCTCTGTCTCTCTCTCTCTCTCTCTCTCAAAAATAAATAAACATTAACAAAAAAAATTTTTAAAGTAACAGCAGGTTGGGAGCGACAAAATTTGGTTTGGTTCCATCTGTATCCATTTACAGTCTGGGTGACCTTGGTCAAATCTAACTTCCATGAGTCTCCGTATTCTCAAATATCTAATGTACACGATGATTTCTACTTACCCCAAAATATTGTTATGAGCTTCCAGTAAGATAAATATACAAAATTGCTTGTAATATCTATAACATTCACATTCTGTACTATAATCACAGATTTCCACAGATGCTGCTTATAAATTTTTGTTCAATATTCAAATTGATTGCTAGTTCACTTTTCTCTTTCAATCTTTGAAAATAACTACTTTTTGCATAAAAATACCAGTTTATAGTCATCAGTAATATTGCAGAATTTTACACTTGCAATAATAAATATATTTATACTTTAATTCCTAATAGAACTGCAACATATGAAACACAAAGGCATCTTTGCCTCCAGGGGAGATGCATATTCAGATATGAAAAATCAGTGTCATGACGTGGCCTGTTTCTTGGATTGACATTGATATGGCGATTAGCTTTCACGGGAATCCAATCACTTTTCATATATGAACTCATAAGTGCCAAAAATGACATGGAAGCAGATATTCACCTTTCTGGCTTCCCAGAGGTCAGCACCGAAGATAAAGCCAATTAGCACATTTGGACAAAGTTTAAGGACTGAAGGAGAGCTTTGATGGGTCTTTAAAGGTATTTAAGCTTCGCGAGTTCTTTCTTGTTTTCCTTATGTTCTTTTCTTTGTCTCATTCGTATGCTGTGGAAATGATTATCATTTCAAATCTCTCCAAGTGTAATTTGTAAAGATGTATTCAAACTGCTTCCTTGTTCCAAGCACAGAAGGCCTGCTACACGGTGTGAGATCTGTGCAGCCTCACAGCCTCTGTGTTCAAAACATCTCTCTCTTGGTTTAATACTCAGCTGTGGTCATCTTGAAATCTTTAATAATTTTGAACAAGGGGACCTATATTTTTTTCACTGAGCCCCCACAAATTATGTGACTGTTCTTGGTTCTAAGTTCACGCTTTCTTCTTGGGTCGGTTTTATTCTCCTCATCGTTCACCCTGTTCTCTTTGTTCGATGTCATTTCTTCTCTGCCTCTCTCTAGTCATCTTTGGTCATCTATTCATTTTTTTAAGGTGAGCCAATTAAAAATATTTTTGATATACGTGTGTATACAGGCAGGGTTTTGCCTACGGAGCTCTCCCCTCCCTGCAGGGACTTAAAGCTTGTTCTCGACATTCAACTCCACATTCCGTGGAGACAGGGAACAAATTTCTAATGAAATGCATTACTGATACAGTCACCTTTCAAGTTAGGATCGCTCCAACGTACAAATGAAAAACGACCCCTCCTTATCTGCCCCATCCAGCAGAATACATCTGGATAAAATATTTTTTAGGATGATCTGCTTGTTATTTTATCATCAAACATCTGACAAATAATTTGTTTCAAGAATTAAGCAATATAAAGTAGTGGGATTGATTTAGTGGGAGATATGCATTTTGGGTAGCTAAAAGAAAGTCACTTTTCAAGTAAGGTGGTTCAGGCATAGAAAATACTGAGGAAACTTCAGGATAAGATACTTCGGTGTTTTTGTGGACATGAGAAAATGTGAACCCCTCTATGTCCCCATGCACACACCTGCATCTTTTTAATAATAGAAAGTAGATGAATTGAGGAGAGTGGGTGATGTGCAGAGAAGCCTGGGGATGCTGAGAAAATTTAGTAAATTTAATTTAGTCTCATTTAATCTATCTTATTCTTACCCATTTCCTTACTCAAAGAGTTCATATTTTAAAACTGAAGAATACCTCAGAACTGTAATCTTTCTAGTAGTCAGTAATTCCTTTTTCAAATGGTGCTCACAATAATAGAAATTCACTATAATACCACAATTTGTGCAACAGAGACACAATTTAAATTTGTAGCAAAAAACATATAATGTTGTATGTTATATTATTATACGTATATCATGGACATTATGGCGTATGATGGCCATATTTCCTGGTTTAATCTCTCAGTACACATTCCCATAAGTAAATTCATGAATAAAAAAATACCAAATTAAAATGAGAGGTCTTACCACAAAACTATTGTCACTTGAATGGCTTTTTGGTTCAGTGAACTCCCCAAATTATTTATAGACTTGTGTGTGGGAGGTACATATGTATGTGCAGGTGTATTTATATACATATACTTTTTTTTCTCCTGAGAGGAGGAAAGCAAAAAAGACTCAGTTACTATCAAATTCCCACATGGTTCTTAACTTCAACTAACTTTAAGGAAAAAAAAAAAAAACTAAAAATACAGAGAAGTGACAGAAATTGGGATATAGTAGAGGGATATATTTCTTCAATTTCTTATCCTTGCCATTCATAAATAATTTCATGATCATTATCTTGGAGAAAAATATAAAAGACATTTAGGATTTGGTGCTATGAAATTTCAATCAATTGATAGCTTTCTCTTTTATTTGGCTGTAATTGTTGGCTAGAAATATCCGATAGAAGCTGAACAGTCTGCTTGCTCTTTGTAAAGAAGGGCATTTTAAGAAATTACACCTTAAACTATTTTCATCTAGGGAATGGGACTGGCAGAGGACTTGGGCATCAGTGACAAGGAACTTTTCCTTTTAAATTGGTAATACCTGAAGTTTTATAAAATCATTAGCAACAGATTTTTTATTGTTTTTGTTTTTTAAATTCACAATAATAATAATAAAAATATCCTATCTAGACTAGAAAGACACATTTATCAAAATACATGGAGAAAGCAATTATAAACTATCTAAATAACGAACAACAAGAATCATCTTTATTTTTCCTAAAATGTTACTGATTTTCAACTGCAGCCTCATGTACTTAGGTTTGTTTTTGGTATGAACTTGATACTAGACGGTTTTGTAAATAATATGTTTACTATATATTTTCAGAATATATTTGATTGCACACACAGTGTATTCAAGGAGCTCTGATTTTGCTTTTATCTTCATGAGAAGCAGCTGTAGGAAGAGTTTCTACGTTTATTTTATAACAGCTAGTGAAGGTGTTTGTAAATTAGTCCAACTGATTTATTAAGATCCCCGTTGTAACTTAGTACTGGCTTCATAGAAAGACTGTGAGGACGGACAAATGTAAAGCACACAGAACAACGTCTAGCAGATAATAAGCACCCACTAATTGTCAGATAAGATATCGCTACTGTTGGCACTGCTGCCTCCCTTTGTATTGGACAGGGATCCATTTGGACTGATTGCCCAGCAATCCATTTCCCCTCATTGAAGACAACACTGATTTCCTTTTGCGGAATTGCCACTTTATGTAGCCTTGCAGGGAGTGTAAGTTAAGATGCCTCCCTTCCCCACCAGGGAAGCCAGTGAGGTCCCTGGAGGTTCCCTATGTCCCTGCCATGCTCTCACTGCCCCACACAGCAGTGGTAGGGACTTGTGCAACACCCAAGCTTAACAGTCAGTCTCTCACTGGACTTCACATCCTGAACATTTACAGATATGGAGCTGTTTTTCAGAATGTCTGATACACCATTTGCTTTTTTAGGGGTGGCCCTTCCCAGCACTCCTCCCTGAAGGCGATAGGTTGACTCTCTCCTCCATACTCCTGCACTCTGGCCTGGGGTTAGAGGTGAGGAGGAGAGAAGGCTGAGATTCCCATTCAAAGTGTTTCATTTTCTCCTGAAAAATTCTTTCTCTAAGTGCAGTGATTTGTGGTCTTACCGGATTAATAGATTACATGATCATTTCAGTTCAATATTCTCTCCCCCCCTCAAAATATTTTGCTTGATCATACTAATTTTGAACTGCTAAGTTCTACTAGCTATTGACATAGTGGGAAGAGGTGGGGGTAGACGATATGGGAAGAGAAGGAAAGCAGTTCTACATCTCAAGTGACCGGAGTAAATACTTGTTAAAGAAACAGGGGCAATGGAAACATTGGACTAATCTATTAGAGTAGTGCCTGGGAGAAACCGTCAAACTCACAAGTCACCTTGCGATAGTTATAGACACAGGGACAGCAAGGAAGTGGACTCATTGAAGTACTATTGCCTGGGAAAGGCTGTCACACTGTTCTAACTGCTAAGACTCTAAAAAGCCTGATTCCTCTTGGGTCCAAGCCTGGTTTTTCAACCTTCCCTTTGATTCTGAGAGCTCCCTTGTATCTTTTCAGTAAATTTCCTCAAGTTACCCAGAGGTGGTTTCTGCTGTTTGAAACTGAAGACTAACTGAATCAATGCTGTACAATGTCACTTATGAGATAAGCTCCTGAAAATTAGTGCGACGAGAAACTTTGTTCTCCTGGCATTCTATTGCTTCCCACGAGAGACTCTACTCTATTTCTCTTTCTGCTTAGATGCTACAGAGTGTAGAGCTAGAAATAGTTCATAACTGCCGGAGCTATTTTTAAGGTAGGATCATGGGAGAAAAAAATAATGCTCTCTTTTTCTCCTGTTAGTACTTATTTGCCTTATTTTAATTACATTTTACCTTATTTTCATTTTAACTACATTTGCTTTTTATCACCAGGTGTTTTCCTATGCTTAGATAGATGAATAAATTAAAAACTCAACTTAAAAGGAATTACCAACTCAAAGATAGAGATGGTACATTTTTATTTCAGATTATGAACCCGTTGGCCCCTTTCCCTCTTGCTGTTCTCCTACACATACCCTAAAAGAATCAGCTGTGAAGACATAAATTTTTATTCAATGTAATAAATTAGTCTTTAGGTTTCTTTTATCAGATTTCTTTTAAGCCTGATATTTGCATATATGCATAGGCATGAACTTTAGTGTCAGTAAGTCAGATTATCATGAAAATTTGTGCAGTTTTTTTTTTCCTCTGATATTTAATGTCATTGGACTCTTTTCGTTATATTTAAACTCTTCAGTGACACTCACTAATGATTAATGACCCACTGGCTCGTGCTGCCTTATAACATGAAAGTCACCGAAATGCCTTTTCCCTGGAGAGCAATTATTCTATGGAACAATATCCCCTACCTGGTGCATTGAAGCCCCAAAGTCTGGCAGTTAAACTTGCAGTTGTAATTCGTGAAAAAGTCCAGAAAGCCAAGTTTTGAACTGCTGGGGATTTTATGCAGTTTCATTTTACTAGAAAAACTTGTTTCTCTTCTGCCTTTGCCTACAAAGATTTTGCATAAATTGCAGAAATGGCAAAAACTTAAATTAGATATTTGGATACCTAACTGGGATCTATGTGTCTTTTAGCTTTTTTAGTTCATGAAATTATGCTGCTGACGTGAAAAAAATGCAGAAATTCAGGCATGTGTGTGTATTCAGAGGCTCATTATTTTTGATATGACAATTAGACAAGAGGATGCAGCTTAGGCAGCAGAGTTACATTTTAAAATAGGATAGAATTTCAATATATAATTCTGCATGTAAATCTCTAGCCCTTAAAGTAAAAAATGTTTCCTATTCTGATGCTTCCCCCATCAAAAGAATATTCAGAATATTTGTCTCAGGATAAATATATACATAAGCCTAAATTATTAGACTTGTAAAATCTAAAGAAGTTATTCATCTCCTTAAGATATTTGATACTGAGGGATGTCTTGTTCGCTTGCACTATCTGCATATAAAAAAATAATAATGCATGTTTAATGAGTCAGTTCCTAAAATATTACTTTTATGTGTCTTCAACTGTTTTGATGCTGTGAAAGGTGCAAGTGATATTAGTTCTACATAATAAGTATTATAGTCTTTCTGATGAGATAAATCCATCACACCCATTAGAAGACAATGAAGGCCCAAAGCATATAATACTGATGAAAATCATATGAATTCAACCAGAAGAGAAATTATTATGAACTTTTGAATCATAGAAGATGGGGGACAATGATTTTGAGCTGAGTTCCCAAGTATGGTTATAGTTTGAATGAAAGGAGAGAGGGAAGAAGGAGGGAAGAGAAAATTATTCCGGACAAAGTTTGGGAGCAGAAATAAAGTGACTTGTGTAGGAAAGTGGATGGAAAATGGCCTCCCTCAAGCTGAGAGTAAATGTTAGACTATGGTAGAAAGTAGACAGATTAGAAAGACTTGGAATCCCAGAAGTGTTTGGACTAGCTAGTGGCTGAGAATATTAACGGGCCACTGATCTGAGGCCAGAGTGGTGGATGATGGAGTGTAGGCCAGGGAGCCTTTCAGTAATTTAAGTCTGAGGTGATGAAAGCCCTGAGTAGTGAGGTAGCTGTGGGAATCAAGCAGGGGAGGCAAAGATGAAGGGATGATAACTCTTGGGGACAGATCATAATTAGACGATGAAGGAGCAGAAGGAGTAAAAGATGACTCCAAAATTTCTAGTCTCATTCAGATGACTAGAAGAATAACAGTGTCTGTGAGAGATAGGATGCAGTTAGGCCTTGATAAATTGAATGTAGTGGCAAGACAGTTCAGTGCCAACACCCTACAAGCAGTTGGAAATATGACTCAAGAGAACTGCTGAAAGATCCAGTGTGTGTGTGTGTGTGTGTGTGTGTGTGTGTGTGTGTATATATATATATATATATATATGTCTCTTGAGATAGAAGTATTTCTATGACACTATGACACTTGGATGAGTGCCATAGACATTAATAAACAGGGCACTGGCAAACCTAAACTCATTTCAATTTTGATAGAAGTAAACATAAAATGCCATAGTAAGAAATCCATGTTTTCAAACATAGTATCTGGTGACCCCAGATAAGTGTCTCAGCCACTTTAAAAACCAGTCTCTTTATCCATAAGCTGGAGTCAACAACCTTGGCCTTTCTCAGCTCGAAATACAGTTTCTGAAGCTTTTCACTTGAGTTATGCTTTACACTTATAAAAAACAAAAACAAAAAAAAAACACAAAAAAACCACAAAAAAACGCCTTCTTAGTCAATTAGCCTATAAGTAAAAAGTCTTTTTGTGTGTTCGTATTTTGTATTATCTCTTAGTGATATAAAGATATATATATGTAAAAAAAGATATTTATGTAATGTATAAACTATATGTGGTGATTTCTGACTAACATGCACACATTTGTTACTTACTCTCAGCTACCTAACTAGCCAACTATGGGGCTTACCTGCCGGTTACCGTAGAGTGTATCACTTACCTACCCCAACTGATGGGTAACATGATCCAACCAATGTCTAATAAGTCTCCTGCAACTAACCACCATCTGCCTAGCACCATTTCCTCCTGCTTCCCCAAAAGAGGCCTCTGGGGAACAGGAACATGGTGTCACAGACAGTGGTGTGAGGAGGGGTAGGTTCTGAGAAGAGCGCACACGGTTCCCAGATACCATCAGGCTGTGAGCGGCCATAACATCCACAAGTCTCCTGTTTCAGTAATGGAATGAAAAGAACAGGGGCGCCTGGGTGGCTCAGTCGGTTAAGCGTCCGACTTTGGCTCAGATCATGATCTCGTGGTTCATGAGTCCGAGCCTCGCGTCGCGCTGTGTGCTGACAGCTCAGAGCCTGGAGCCTGCTTCGGGTTCTGTGTCTCCCTCTCTCTCTGTTCCTCTCCCTGCTCACACTCTTCTCTCTCTCTCTCTTTCTCTCTCTCTCTCTCTCAAAAATAAGTAAACATTTAAAAAAAGAAAAGAAAAGAAGAAAGAGACCAAGAGCAAAGTTGAGAGGGAGAATAAATCATGGGGAAAGAACAAGATGAAGTCCTTCTCAACCCCCAGCAAAGCATTCTAGAGCTCCTCTTTACCCCTATTCCACCTCTATTCCTTGTCCCCTCATTTCTGATACTTGCATTCTGTTGTGTCTCTTCCCTCCTCTATCTGGACTCCTTGCATTCCACAATCCTCAGGTCCAGGGCCCTGAAGACAGGATCATTAGTCTAGAGTTGGACATAGTCCTGTTTATCATCATTCATCAACATCTAGCAGGACACAGAGTTGGAACAGTGAGAAAGAGAAGAGAGGGGCACTTTTCAGCCTTTGGAACTGTGGTACAATCACAACAGAGAACTTCCTC
Organism: Neofelis nebulosa; assembly: GCF_028018385.1. Classification (NCBI taxonomy): domain Eukaryota; kingdom Metazoa; phylum Chordata; class Mammalia; order Carnivora; family Felidae; genus Neofelis; species Neofelis nebulosa. Next base: position 83,714,672 of record NC_080785.1, on the reverse strand, counting down.
ACCTTGAAGGTCACTGTTATAAAAGAAATTGAAGTCACTGAAAATGTGAAGATTTTATTGTCCTTTTCCTCTCCACTATATGTGATTCATCTTCAAAGATTTGTATTTACCATTTAAGCCTTGAGAATTTCATTTTATATTGCTCTGCTCGTAGAGTGTTTATTCCATTTTCTTAATCTCTAGGCTAAATCCAGTTATTAATATTTTCTAATTTCTTAACTTTTAGTTAAATATTTTAGACCTTCTCTCTGTAATTCTATATGAAAGAAAGCACAGAATCAGTTTTTGGGTTTTTTTAGGTTAGTTTTATCACAACTCTGCCTCAGTGGCCTTGGGCAGATCACACTGATGTTGTCTTTTTAAGCGTATGTCATCTCTGAAATTCAGTTCCCCCAGTGTAAACTTGTGATGAAAGTATTTGTCTTACTGGGCTCTTGTGACCTTAAATTAGGTAATGTACCTAGAGCATTTGGTGACTATTATTATTTAATAATAGCTTTAAAGCTCTATCTCCTATTACTTTTTAATGAGAGAATCACAAATGTGTTTTGCAATATGGGATGAATTCATTAGTAGAATGGATAATGAAATTAAGAAATCAAGCTGTATTCTGAATTAAACATTTTTAATTCAAACACTCTTGATTTTCTAAAGATTTAAAAATCGTTTTCAAACAGAAAGGTTGTATTCTGAGACAAAAGAAAGTTGGATAAAAATGGAGTTAACGGATGTCTAGAGCCTCAAACAAGTAGATAAACACCTCTGTCTTCTTGGAAATAAGAGCTGCTGGTCCTGATCTACCATCGGCTTGCCACAGGCAGAACTTTTGCTTTTCCCAGTTGTCACCTGCTCTGCATGTAAGTGGTATTTGAGCCCATGATCAAGGCAGTATCACAGAAACAGATAGGTAGGAAAACACCAGATGCCTGCTTTTGCAGATATAATAGAAAATAATTAGATAGTCTTAATATTGTTGTGAATGTACTTGTAAATATATTTTTAACTTTAGCTTTAATTTTTGTTTTGTTTTAATGTTTATTTATTTTTGAGAGGGAGAGACAAAGCATGAGCAGGGGAGGGGCACAGAGAGAGGGAGTCACAGAATCTGAAGCAGGCTCCAGGCTTTGAGCTGTCAGCACAGAGCCCAACATGGGTCTCAAACTCACGAGCCATGAGATCATGACCTGAGCTGAAGTCGGATGCTCAACCGATTGAGCCACCCAGGCGCCCCTTTAATTTTTGTTGATTATTAGAATCATGAAGATTAAAAATAGAACCACAAAATTGTAATTATATGAAAAATAATTCAATACTAGAAATAGTTTGAAAGATTTACAAAATGCTCTTTTCTTTCACTATATACCAGTGTATTCGAGTACCAAGTTCACTTTATGAATAGAGGAATTATAAACTGCATCTGTATTCAATTGACACTTAGATAAATATTTTAATAGTAGAGTAATAGATACCCCATTGTAAGAAATTTTTCTAAACCTATGACCTTCCTGCAGGCATTTCCATATTTAACCAATAAGATGTATAAATGTATGTTTATTCATCTGAAAATTAGTTATATCATTTTCCTCTATTCATTCACATTCTGAGGGAAACAATCGTGTTTTGGTTGTAATATCTATCATAAAGATATTGTGCAAACTGTTTGCAAACATCCTACTCTCAACAACCTTGAAGGGAAAAAATTAGATGTCCTCTATTCCATAGTTTGGCACATAGAATTCTCTTTGTAAAATATTTATTAATTTTAGAGGTCTGGTCTTTACCAAAGAGATAACATAGAAAGTAGATATACAACCGAGTAAGACAGTTAGTCACATGTCATCTCAGCTTCCAGGACAAGTCATTTCATTTCCCTCTGCTTAATCTGTGAGATAGGGCTAATAATGCCTTTCTTACTAGGTCGTTAGGAGCAATCAATGTAGCATATGAAGACAACACATGACCTAGGAAAACTGTTAAACACCCTTACCATGCTTGGCATTTACCTGGGAACAGGAGGTTAAGGGCATAAGCATATGTGCACAGAACACACACACACACACACACACACACACAACTCTCCTCCTTAGGGCTGAAAGATGCCACACTACTGGTCTGAAAAGCCTTTCTTTCCTTCTCAAGAAACAACAGTTTATAAATGCAGACTCTGGGCACAGTCACATAAAATGCAACCTGTTTAAATTAATTTTCTCTTCAGAACTCCTATACCTCACTCCACCAATCACAACAGAAACTGCAGGCCCTCAGACAGCAAAGCAGGGACAAAGTGTACTCTCTGCAGTGGGCAAGACGCATCATCTCCCCTTCCTATCAGCTGGCTTACAACAACCTCCACTCGGGTCTCAGAAGAGTGCAGATCCAAGGGAAAGCCATTCTGTTTGGGACCATTCCCAAAACATATTAAACTGAACATTAGAACAAGTTTGGAAAGGAAAAGAAATTTTAGAAGCCCAGCTTGAATGCTGCTTTGCTGTGTTGCTCTGGGCTTGTTGGCAGCCTGCCGGTAGGCACCTTGCGTGCTCTGGAGAGAGGTCTTCTTAGACTTTTTCAAAATAGTTTCATCCATAACTGAACTGAGACTTGACCCCTTCAGCAATAAGCATGGGGTGGGGGAAGTTTAACTTCATATGTTGTCAGAGCAGAAATTACCAAAGTTAATTTAGGGAACTTAGCAAGGCATTATGGCAAAAATATATTTCCAGTGGTATCATCTTTACATTTTGTTACCTTCTGGAGTTGGCTTTGCCATGCTAAAAAGAGCCTGGTTTTGATTAAACTTTTTGTAGGGGAAAAGAGAAGCAAGTGATCCCGTCCTCAGAATGAACTGAGTCTCTCAGGATTCGGGAGTGAAGGCACACTGTGAGACTTGCTTACAGTGGTCAGTGCAACATGCTGAACTTACCCCACCGGGCGATATGATCATGTGTCCACCAAAGCCTTGCGCTGACAACACATGGATTGCTTGCTGATGCGGCAGGATTATTTTTAAGTATTATTTAATGGTCTTGAGTCCCTTGTTGGAAAAAAAAAAAAGCAAGTGAGAAAATAATTCCTCTTTTTCTTCTAAGTAAGGCAATGTATATCTGGAGGCTCTGACCACATCACTGAGACCTGATGCAGTAAAACAAAGTGCTATGTCTCAGCTGACCGCTCCGATACCACACAGGAACCACTTTAGGAACAAAGAGAAGGCAGAAAATCATGTAATATGCATCCAAGAGCATTCATTTCTGAAATTCCCTTACAATATTTGTGAAGGAAATTAGTCACTGAATGAAGATCAGTCCCGTAGACTCTAACATGGGTGACTCTGAAAGTACGACGTGTGAACAGAAACACAGGACATAAAGTCACTATGGCCAGCGCTATTGATCCTTGAAAAGAAAGCACCTGGGTTCTGCCAGTTATATGACTTGTTACAAGTCTTCACAGTCTGACAGTTCCCTAAGGGAATTATCTGATCTTTGTAATTGAGAAGTGTAAAAACTTCATTTGATCAACACACCACACGTGGTCTGTAGCAAATATATTCATCTAGCTTACAGTAAACTCTGGACAAGCCAGAATAATTATCAGTTTACTACAAGAAATGCAGTTGCATTGGAAACTGAAAGCACTGCCCATCTGACCAGCTCATTCTCTTTCCGTGGTAGACTGGGCTGGGGATCCAAACCATAACTTGAAGTGATAAGCACAAAATCAGAACAGAGAAAATCACCCATATCATCTCAATGAGGATCATAAGCTATAAATATAGATTATCTAGCTCTACTCTGGAGATTCTGGGTGGAGCATGGGGACTGTTGTTTAAAAGGATCTCAGATAATTCTGCTGCACTTGGGAATGATTGAGGAATAATCCAATGGGTACTAGACTTGTTCTGGGACAATGAAATGTATTTACCTCCACATCAAACACATGCCAGCCTCTTAACTAAACAGTTCATACCTTATCTCCTGTCCCCTGGACCTAGGTAAAAGAACACTTCAAGGGAAGTTCCTTCTCAAAATCTCTACAGTTGAGTAACTGTTCTTCCAACCAGTACTTTATTTATATACATCATTCACTTCATTTGATTTTGCTATAACCAGAAGTCTAACCTGTTCCTCACAGAAATCTCAGATAATAATATTATTTATGGAGCACCTATTTATACTGTAAGGACAGAGGCAATGTATTTTACATGTACTACATGTGAATAACGTGTAATTACAATGTATTTCCTGCATTCTCTCATTTAATCCTCACAATTCCCTGATGATTTATTTCTATTTTACTGATAAAGAAAATGACTTTCAACCAAGTTAACTGATTTTCCCAAAGTAAAACTTGTAAAAAAAACTGGTGAAACTGGAAATCAACTATATGTTGGATTAATTTAAATCCCAGTGCCATCACCACAAGGCATATTGCCTTGTACACTGGTTTTATACTTCAACTCGTGAAGGACACTATTAATTCCAAACACGTGTGTGTCCTTTTGCTGTTCCTCTTTCTCTTCATGGATTGCCTGCTTAGAGACTTGAGAGAGCCAGTTGTCTACCAGAGCATTTGACTGCTCCAGACAAATGATTCAGGAATTTTATTTATGTATTTATTTTGTCCATTTCCTCATTCTATGCATAGGCTCAATGAGAACATACTTGTTATACTAAGCACACATTAGTTTTAATAGAATATTGGGAAATGTTGAATATAGGACACTTTTATTTTATTTTTAAAAAATTTTTTAATGTCTGTTTATTTTTGAGAGAAAGTAAAAGAGAGTGAGAGCAGGGGAGGGGCAGAGAGAGGGAGACACAGAATCTGAAGGCGGCTCCAGGCTCTGAGCTGTGAGCACAGAGCCCCTCGTGGGTCTCGAACTCACGAGCCGTGAGATCATGACCTGAGCCAAAGCTGGATGCTTAACCAGCTGAGCCACTCAGGCGCCCCAAGGAAACAACATTAAAATAAGTTGTTTTTGAAACAGAGATTAAATAATAATTTAATTTTGGGGAATACACACACATGTGATGGAAAAGGAAATGACTAATAATTGAAGAAAATTTGTTCTTAATTCATCACAGTATTCTCAGAAAAACATAAATTTCTTAATCTTGAAATGCAAGATGTCAGAATAGGCTCCTCCTTATTTTTGTTCCTTCCCTTCCTCGCCCATGATGGTAAGGTAAGTTTAGGACAGAATATCTTTGGAAATAGGAGAAAAATACAACCAAAGACAACATTGACTTAGTTTTTATGGACAATTGGAAGCATATTAATTATTTAAAATCTCTTCCAGCAACGAAAAGTAGGGCTTTGCCACCTGCTTGCAAGGAGCATGACCTAGAGTCTCCATTATTGCAAGGATATTTCTCCTAAGGACCACATCATGAGTTTGGGGACTTGACAGAGAATTGGAAAGAAGTTGAGGAGATGATGGGAAAAAAGAGATAAGACATTAAAAGGCTATGATCAAATGACTTCAGAACATTGGCAAAAAAATTCTAATGGAGCCAAAAATTAACTCTGTAGGAAAAGTAAATAAATGTTTGACAGCATTAAGCAGCCTCTAGACTTTACTAGCATTTGGTGTCATCTAAAATGATTATTTTCTTTCAAGTAGAACACAAAGCTAAACTTCTTGCTAGATGTTGAAGACACAAGAGATTAGCTTGTTATTCACATATTCTTCTAGAAACTTGTCCAGCAATTAAACTAGTATCACTGAACATTAAATTCTGTCAAGTCCTACCATCTAATTTTGCAGAAAGCATCAATATACTCGACAGATGCCCCAAAGGGAAAAATGTTTATTCTACTCCTCCCTAATTCCACACTCCATTCTTCTTCCCTATTTGATTTGGAGATTGTTCAACTTTTATTCACTCAACAAACTCTTATTGAACAACTACTGTGATCTAGACACAGTTGTATAGTGACACATCCACCTGTAGATTAATGATTACCACTCGATGAGTTCATAACAAGTAACTTCCCAGGGCAGTTAGAGTATTTATACTTTTACTCAAGTTCTCCCTTCTTGCTGTCATGTCTTACTATTATGGTCCAAAAATTAAACATCTTGTTTATATTTTAAAATGTAGGCCAAAGTTTACCTACTCTCTTAAGCATCCCTTGACCATTCCCAACCCTGTAGAGTATTGATCACTTCCTTTGTGCTTTAATTAAGCTCACCTCTGTTTCTATGATGATTCCTATGATACCTATAGATCCTTTTAAATATCCATAGTGAACATATTTTATCTTTCTAATCAACTTTTGAAAAATCATTTCTCCCCATTTTAGTCCCTGAGTTTCAGAGGGAACTGCCTCCACTTTCTTGTTTGCAGGGTAGACACACACAACCCAGATCAAAGCCTATCAAACATAATACTAAATTTCTCTGTCTACACTGAGTAACTTAGGGAAAACAAATGACCTGAGTGGTAAAAACCATATTCCACTATGAAACTGATATGGATACTTGACAAGAAAGTATCTCTTTTCTAAGATCACAATTGCTAAACATCATGTAAATGTGTGAGTGAAGCCATTAAGGAGTACGAACAACCAAGAAGTCAAGAGAAAGAGGACGGACTCTAAAACTATTATTTCACACCTAGATTTAGCTTTGGCTGAAGCCATTCATACCGCCAGATATTTCAGCAATTCTTGGTAATGGACACTTTTGTTTGGGTTGTGTTCTCATCATTTGCAACTGGAAGAGTCTGCATTAATGTGCCCCATTTGTCTTTGTCACTATACTGTGATGTAGAAATCGCCTCACTTTATGACAGAACTTGAACAAAATGGGCACTCAGCTTATTCACTGATTAAAGAAATAAAGAATGAATGAAGGAAAACAAAAAAATAAACGGAGTATAGCCTAAGAATACAAGGAAAGAGACATCTCTTGCTATAGTCCCAGTATATCAGTATTTTGATGCCTTCTACCAAAATAAAACAAAACGAAAGTCTCCCAAATAAAAACGTAACTATTTTCAAATTATTGTACTGCATATGCTGGCTCATAATAGTCATGATTGCTCAAAACAATCCGTAACATGGCTTACTCGAGTTGGATGGATTTAGTAAATATCTCAGGATAATCAACTCTTTATTTACTTCTTAACACCAAGTGATATCCTCTGGGTCCTAAAGTTATTTTAAATGGCACATGAAGTGGCGTCTCTGTCGGTTCCCTTGGGATTGGGTTTCATGGTCTAATCAGACTCACCATTAACAGTCTTCTCCTGGACAGGAGCAGAGCTAATCTGGTGTGATGAGAGAGTGTTGGCCTGTGGCTCAACCAGCTCCACAAGTCTGCACATGTGGATTCTATTTTCAAACCTATGATTGATTTACTTTCTGACTATGGCAAACCACTCCATTCTCCCATATGATGCTTATCAACAAATGGTATCTGCTTAACTCATTTATTGAGAAAAATATAACCGCATTTCAAAAATTGGGAATTATTTCCCATGAACAGTTTTTGCTTTTCTTACCACTGTGCTGTTCTGCAGGTGTGATTTACTACCTGATCAAAATAAAGCTACTTTGGGACAGTTATTTAAAAATTTGGAAATTTATTATTTCCTCCTAATAAAGATATTGACCTCTTTTAATAATTCAGTTATTTCTTTCATCTCAATTCCTATGTCATTTATAATCTCTAATGTAGAAATAACTTCTGAGGATGTATTGTTTTTAAAAGTTCTCCAGTTCCTAACCGATTGTAAACTACTCAGACAAGGAGGGATGAGTATTGAAGAAGCATTTGTTGATTTGACTTGCTGACTTTGGAACTTGATGCACTAGTTATCAGTTTCCCATATTCATATATAGTGGGGTGTGTGTGTAATTTCCAAATGCAAACTACTGGAAGGAAAAAGGACTTATTTGGGACTTTTTATATACTTTTTTGATATTATACAAGTTTGAGCTTGGTTGGGTTGGAAAAAAATGTCATAGGCTGTGAAAAATAATTTGAGCTCCTGGATTACTCCTGTACCTTAAAGTCAAGAATTAGGAAAAATGAACTTAAGGGATACTTTAGAAATGGTTCTGTTATTTGAAAACTGATAGAGGATTACGAGAAATTATATAACATGCTGTCATACATCCCAAATTTTCTTTAATTTTTTTTTAATCTTTTTGTGTTTGGATTTATGGTCAGAGTTATGCTGAGTTACTTTTTTGTCTTTAAATAAGACACTAAATAAGAACATCACTGACTGTTTCTTAAAGAATTGAAGAAAAAAAAGACTACTTGGGAAATTGTCTAAGCCTGACACTTTACAAAGAGTGTTGACTTATGATTCTGTGACCACTGTTTCCATAGTCAGTGGTTTGTTCAGTATTTTTCTATTCGAGGATCTTTTTTTTTTTTTTTTGTAGTTTTATGGGTTTTTTTTTTTGCGTTTACCTACCCTTTTGCAAAGTACACACTGAAAGCTGTTTAAATTTTCCCTATGTCTATACCTTGTTACTTTTGTTTTTTTTTGTAATTGTTTTATTTTATTTCATTTCTTTATTTTAAATTTATCTACGTGCTCTGTGGTGACAGCTGACAGCCTGGAACCTGCTTCAGATTCTGTGTCTCCTTCTCTCTCTGCCCCTCCCCCACTCACAGTTGGTCTGTCTGTCTGTCTCTCTCTCAAAAATAAATAAAACGTCAAAAAAAACTTAAAAAAAAAATAGAGGTGTCTGGGTAGCTCAGTCAGTTAAGTGTCTGACTGTGGCTTTCGTGGTCTGTGAGTTCAAGCCCCGCAAGGGACTCTGTTCTGACAGCTCAGAGCATGGAGCCTGCTTCAGATTCTGTGTCACCCTCTCTCTGCCCCTCCCCCCACTCTCTCTCTCAAAAATAAGTAAAACTTCAAAAAAATTTTTTTAATGTATCTAAAAAGTGTCTTTCATTTTCTTTTTTCTTTTCTTTTTTTCATTAATTTATGACTGCTTTTAACTGTATTTATACCCTTCATTATTCTTTCCTTAGGTTTATTTTGTGGTTTGTGTCTTGTTCTATTAAATGCTTAATTTAATCTTGTATGTTTATTTTGTATCAAATTAAGCAGCATTAATGTATAAGACTGAATTTTTCATCTGAGCCCAAGTTTAGCTTTATCTCATATAGTATTTCACAAGTAATGGCTTCAGTTTTGATATTTTCTATCTTGAATATTAAATATATTTACATACATATACATATGCGCACACATATTTATGTAAATACGTGTGTGTGTGCGCTTGTGTGTGTTTGCGTATTTGTGCTGGATACTCTTTATTTCATTGGTGTTATTTATTTAACATCGTATTTTGGAATGTGCCTAAAATATACTATTTTTTAATGTTATTTTAGAACATTTTAGAAGAAGTTTTGTGGGGCGCCTGGGTGGCGCAGTCGGTTAAGCGTCCGACTTCAGCCAGGTCACGATCTCGCGGTCCGTGAGTTCGAGCCCCGCGTCAGGCTCTGGGCTGATGGCTCGGAGCCTGGAGCCTGTTTCCGATTCTGTGTCTCCCTCTCTCTCTGCCCCTCCCCCGTTCATGCTCTGTCTCTCTCTGTCCCAAAAATAAATAAAAAACGTTGAAAAAAAAAATTAAAAAAAAAAAAAATAGAAGAAGTTTTGTTCTAACACCATGGTATTTATTCACACATATATTTGGTTCAACATTAATTACCATGTGCATCTATATCTTTTTGTTTGTCTACTTGATTTATCTTGAGATCTAGGATTTCTTGAGTCACCTTCTTAATTCTACTGAGTTTCTAGAGATTTATCCTTGAGAATCTGTCATTCTTGTTTTATATATTCAATTATTGGTGATTTGTTGCAGAATGATTTATTTTCTCGCTCAGAAAGTTTTCTGTAAGTTTAGTGTGAATTCTGTACCCAAAATAAACCATTATTTATCTAACTACCTTAAAAACATTGTCTTGTTATGACATGATTTTAGGTTTTAAATATGAATACTTTATTATTTCCTAATAGCTCCTTATTTGTTAATTCTGTGATGATATGCTTTTGATTCTCAATTTGTTTCCTTGGTTGCACAATCTCTAATTTTTAATTGACTCTGATGTTTCATTATCTCATCCTTGATCTCCTGTGATATATTTTTTGTTTCACTGATTTCATGTTTCTTAACATTTGTTCTGGGTGTGAAAGTATTTTTAAGAAAATATTTTTCAGTATCTTGTGTAAATTCTATAAGGGGATTTAATCTTATATTGCATTTTATGTTCTTAAAATTGTGGTGGTGTTTCTTTTTATAGTGGTCAGAAGCTTTCTTTTCATCTTTCTCATATTTAATGCAAATAGTTTTATCTGAATATTTTCCCCCGTGTACAGTTGATATGCATCCCCCCATGATTCTTTTACTTTCATACCTAAAATTTCTTAGTGTTTGCCTCAGATTATCATGAAATTACTGGTTTGTGTTCTGTCTGTATTTTGAGGCTCTTTTTTTTTTCATTTATTGAGAGAGAGAGAGACAGAGAGAGAGAGAGAGAGAGAGAGAGAGAGAGACAAAATCCCAGCAGGCTCTGTGCTGTCAGCACAGAGCTCCACTTGGAGCTCGAACTCATGAACCGCAAAATCATGACCTGAGCCAAAATCAAGATTTAGAAGCTGCTTAACCAGCTAAACCCCCCAGGCGAGGGGCTCTTATTTAAAAAAAAAAAAAATTAATGTTCATTTATTTCTGAGACAGAGAGAGACAGAGCATGAGCGGGGGAGTGGCAGAGAGAGAGGGAGACACAGAATCAGAAGCAGGTTCCAGGCTCTGAGCTGTCAGCACAGAGCCCGACTCAGGGCTAGAACTCGCAAACCGTGAGATCATGACCTGGGCTGAAGTCAGTGGCTCAACCAACTGATCCACTCTGGCGCCCCATTGGCGGGGGGGGGGGGGGGGGCGGCTCTTACTTTAAATGGGAACCATGGGTTCATCAGTATAGGCTGTGTATTGATGTATTTGTAGATTTGGTCTCTGATCTTTTTTTTTAATCAGAGGTTTTATGTCAACTAGAGGTCTCTGCTAATCTAATAGAAGATACATTTGAATTTAATATCAAAGTCAAGTTATGAAGGCTTCATTTTTCCTGGACTCATTTGGAGGGTTGAGTTCCTCACCTTTGCCATCCTTTCCCCAACAGCACCCCATCTCCTGTCTTAGCCAGAGGGAAGAACAACAGACAAACTTTGTAGTGTCTAAATGGAACTTTCTTTGAGGCCCTTTCTTGGGTATTTTCACAGAGATGCTTTTGTAACTCACCTTTTGTGTTTCTATCTGACAATCCCATCTTTATCGTGTTGGCCATTATCATTCTATGTTGCCTCTCCTGCCTCTCTGTAGAAACCTGGGAGAGGACAAAGTCATCCATCTTTAATGAATAACTCTCATGATGATGATGACATTTGCCTTCTCTTCCCCTTAGTCTGCAGATAAAATTAATTACTCTGGAAATGAGGTTTGCCAATTATTTAACCTGAAGTAATCCCATTTTCCACAGCTCAATCAAAATTCTGGGAGGTAAAACATTTGAAAAAAAAAAAAATGTTCTTCACATCCACAATGACAAATCCACCAAAGTACTCATTTTCTTCTGAAAAATATCCCTTTTAGTTTTCTTAGCTCTATAATGATGATGAGGAATGCAAGTCTTATAAAAAATTTCAGATTTAAAAAATTTCAAACTTCTATAGGCTAGGGTTTCTTCAAGGCTAATGGGAAGGTTATTTCTTTAGGTTTGCCACACTAATTTGTCCTGGTCAAGCCAAAATATCATTTTAGTTCATGTGGTATTTAATTGTGAACAGCAATGGCTGGAGAATTTTAAGGGTCACTAGGTCCAGATGTTTGGTCATTAGTCACCACCATATAACCCACCTTCAATATAATAAATATGGATAAAATAAGGAAACACTTCAGCCGTCAACAAGATTAGTGTTCAAGACTAATAGGAGCCTGATTTCTGCTTTTTAACTTTGTTAACATTTAACCCTTTGAGGGCAGAGGATTTTACTTGAAGTAAATCTCTCCTCACACACTCTGCTCTTATTTTCTGAAGTTTATATACCTTCATTAATGGCACGTCCATTCACCAAAGAAGTGCAGGCATGCTTTTAAGTATTTTAATACTTAACATCACACTTCATATCTTTTTCTTAACAACATATTGGAATGTTTAAGAAAGTGGTTTTGTTGGACAGTCAGGTAATTGTCTGATAAAGTGACCTATGTCTGTGGCTATGGAGCAGCCTATTTAAAAGAATTTATTGGACATATTGGGCTGATCTCTACTCCCCCATACAATAAAAAATCTTTTAAGAACCTCTCAGTGTGTTTACCTTTTTTTCTGATTATATATAGAAAGAAAAGTAAATATCCTAAAATCTTTTATCTCACATGTGCAATGGAAATAAAAACCTGCAAGCATAAGGTGCAGACCTTGGAATACCGCTATACTAGAAGTCATTTCTGTAGGTTCCTCTGCAGAAAATCGGGGATAATAACAATACTAACCAGGTAGAGTTAATGAGATTATGTAGGTGTCCAAATGCTCATTTTCTTATTTGCAGAGAAATACAATATACACATAGTTTGAAAATCAAGTATGTACTTGAAAAAGTAGATGAGATTAGTGACTGCAAAGTGAAAAGTAACCAGTCTGGATCCTTTTACTAATATTTTGCTGTTATTTTGACATTATGTAATACATATGATATCTATTATTTTGCATCTAATCCTTTTATGAAAATTCTCACTTTCATAAGTAACCCCTTGACTCCATATTTGGGGAACTGTTTAATTTTTTTTTTTTTCTGTCAAAACAGTCCTCATTCTGTACTAAGTCACTGTAATTCTGTAATAAGTCACTGAATTTTAAATGTATTTTTTCAAATCTTAATTGAAAAACAATTAAAAGAAAATATATATCTTTGGTCAGTTGATTTGGGTTATTAAGATGTATTTTTAATAAAGACACATGGCAGTTGTGGACCCCCTTGATTACAGATGATCTTTGTACTAGTCCATTGCTTCAGAACCTTAAGCCTGGCTCTGGCCTCCTCTAGGCCTTGTGTCCCTCCTTGACCTATCATAGGAGCTAGGTGGCAATGATCCCAGTGAAATTAATCGTTCAAGTGAAGAAAAGTGGTAGGAAAACAATGGATTGCCCCGTCCAACCAAAATGCGAGAATCCATTGACCAAATCCCACAAAAGCCTCGGGAATCCTTTCTCTCTTCATGAATTGTATGGTTTTCTGTCTTCTTCTATTTCTTCCTCTCCTTACTCCTGCTTCCTCTTCTCTCTCTCTCTTCCTTTGATTCATTCTTTCCTCTGCTCCACAATGAAGACAAAAAATCTCATCACGTATGGTCTATTCTCAAATAATTAATAATTATTTATTTAATAATTTATTTAATAATTAATTTATTTCTATGTCTATTATATGATTGTAAAAAGCCAAATTTTTGTACGGACCTATATAATAATTTTCTGTCTTGTTCATTATCTGTTGAAATGTTTTTTGTATTTTGAAAACTCAATCAGCTTTTGATTTTAAGTACTGAACTCAAATATCTATTTACTTACCTATATTTTTCAGGAGCATTTTTCAAGACCATTTGTCGATCAAAATATATAAAATGGTTCCATTTACTGTGTATGTGTAACACACACATACATAACTATATATTGTTCACACCAGTGGATGCATGTATGTGCACAAACATGAAAATTAACGTCCGTTTGCTCTTATGAATCTAGAAATAAACTTTCCAATGCTTACATCTATCGCTATTGAATCTGGGAAACTCTGTCACAATTTCTGTTATATGCTTTGATGAAGCTAGGAGAAAATATCCAATTGCTTTTTCAAATGTCAACCATACACTTTATAGATTGTTTTTCTCCATCCTCTCCTGTAACCCTTTTAGTTAAATTAGTACAGCTGTCTGAAAAATCAGATTTAAAGCCTTCAAATGTTTCCTTGGTCTTAGAACAGATCCCTCAGGAGACTTTCCACTAGAAAGGTACATTGGATTAGCATAGCCTGTTTTCCTACCACATTCTTTAAACAAAACTGACAGCCCCAAAATAAGGAGGACAATTTATTGTCAGGACGTGGGTGGAATTTCAGGAGAGGATGTCTTTTCCCCCTCCCTGTATGAATTAGACAAAAATAGATTATTTAGGAAACAATTTTATACCATTTAAATGAACTACAGGAGGTCAAAGAAAATACCTAAAACTGGCAGATGTCCATCAATGAAATGGATGCTTGCGAAGTGAGAAGAGGTTTAAAAGTAAAGAAAATTAGTGTATCGGCTTCGAAGAGCTATCAACCCAGGCACAATTCTATGATAAAGATACCTGACATATGATAGCAATCTTGAGTGCACACACCATGATCTGGTTTTAGTGGAACGCACACATCAGTGGAAGCCGTGTTTATTGATGAGGCAGAAATAAGGAATCGTGAGATCTGAGACAGAATCTGCAACCCCTCAAGAGAAGAATGGGTTTAGCTATGAACACAGCACCTGCTGCTTTTCACCAAGTGAGATTTAGGGATTTTTTTTTTCCTTTTAACTCTGAACAGAGAATTTAGACTTTGGATTATATCTCGGAATTAGAAAACACAACTCTCAGGTGAGAAGTAAAGGTATGTCACCAATTACAGAGAGGTAACTAATACAAAATAAATAGGAAATATAAGCAAAATACAAAGAATGCTATTGCACCCTTCCAGTTGGGTGGGGGAGGAAATGTGACTGAATACAAACTTGTGTTTGGAAGATCTACTTGGCAAAGGAATTTTCCTCCATGCAACAATAGCCTTTGTATACTGGATTGTAGCTTCTGATTTAGTTTCTGCAGGCACTAGTTGTGCTCGTGGTATAATTCAAATAATGAATCACATTCTTATGTAGTGAAGTTCAAGAATCCCCACACAGACGACCTGCACATGCACCTTCACTTCATTATTTTAACCGCAAAATACACATTTTACTACATGTTAGGCAAAAATGCATCTAATTATGACTTGTCATGCATACCTAAATTTTAAGAAGCCATACCAAATAGAATAGTCTTCCTTAAGGCGAAAAAAAAAAAAGCTAGACTTTCAACAACAACAACATATATAATTACATAAAATATATGAGAAAAGACGCACTATTTGTTGAGTATTTAATATGGGGCCAACACGTTAAGAATGTAGAAATCATCACTGCCATCCAG